>NW_023596576.1:7086757-7190725 GCF_011947565.3 Pollicipes pollicipes | reverse complement strand
GTGGTGCGGCGAGCGCAGCTCGGCCGGGCCGCGCGCGAACAGCATGTGCAGCACCAGGCTGTAGGGCAGCACCTCGCCCAGCGCCGGCGACTGCGCCACGTGCTCCGACGTCTGGCGGACAGGTGGCGTCAGGTGATGGGAGTGACGGGCGACGCGGTACACGCTGAAAACACGGCCGGTGATCCGGGGACGGGGATCCGGGGGCGGGTGGGGACCAGGACCGTCACACACACTCGGCGCCCGGTCAGCTGGCCAATTACGTTATCAGCACGAACGCCCTAAACAATACCATATCGAAATTCAGCATTCAGACCGATCATGTACTTACCAGGATGTTGGCGGTGGCAGAACAGCAGCGCGGTAGAGGCACACAGGGGGCGCTGAGACAACGGAGGCCGCATACACGGCGATGACAACACACACGGGACGCTACCGGGCCACAGCAGTCCGCGACTGGACCAGAAGGAACGGACCACCGGGCAGAGGCAACGGCATTACAGGCCACCGAGCTGCACGGCCACCCAGCGGTCGCGGGGCGGCAGCGGTCGTCACGTCCCACCTGGAACAGGAGCGGCCTGTAGGCGCGCAGGACGCGGTAGGCGGTGCCCAGGTCGGCCAGCCGCTCCACCAGCGGCGTCACGGCCAGCTCGGCCTGCGCGCAGTCGGCCGCCATCTTCAGGCGGCCGGCGGCGCCCATCGGTCGCACCAGCGCCGCGTGGCGCACGAACAGGTGCAGCGCGCGCCGGCCCAGCTCCAGCTTGCTGGAGCGGCACAGAGATCGGTCAGCGACACAGGGCCGGAGGGCACGCCCGGCTGGAGTGCTCGCGGCGGGCAGCGTCTGGGGCCGCACAGCTGCTGAGAGGTGGCGGCCTGCACAACGAGCCAGTCCGGGCGGCCAGCACAAATATCTGCCTTCGGACGTATGTTGGATCCGAGACAGAAGTCCGGTTACGTGTGCCCTGGCAAGGTGATGTCCAGGATCGCTATCCTGGGTTGAACTGGGACAGGTCAGCTGCCGAAGTCTAACCACGATTCTTCAGACGTAGTGGGCGCCATGCGACCAGAACACCACAACACTCGAAATTTGCACCTCTCCGTCTCCGTCATCATCTGCTCAGTACCGCTCACCTGTCCGAGAGCAACTGCTTGCAGTTGAAAGGGGACAAGTAGTCGTCGACAACTCGGGCGATAAACGCCTGCAGCTCCTTCATGTAGAGCGAGCAGCTGGCCTCTGACGTGCCGTCCTCCTCCCTGGCGGCGACGGTGGCACCGTCAACACGGCAGCACCACTGACCGACCTAAGCACGCAGCGAGCAGCCCGACACCACACAGCGCCGAGGGAACATAGTTAGAGGCGGCGGGGGGGGGGGGGGCCGCAAAGTTAGTCGATAAGTTTTTTTCCACGTAAGGCAATGGTGCCTTCCTTAAGATGTTTTGGGCTTTAGGGCGCGTCGACTACATTGGTCATATGGTCACATGGCTGATCCAACATACCAAGTCGTCGGCCACGTATTGCCACCAGCGTTCACCCCCAGCGGAGAGCCGGCACCGAAAGCGCGGGCGGTAGAACGCGGGCGAGATGCGGCGGTAGATGCGGGCACGGGCGGTAGAGTGCGGCGGTGAGTGCGGGCATGGGGCGGAGAGTGCGGCAGGGTGGGTAGAGTGGGCGGTAGATGCGGGCGGTAGAGGCGGGCGGTTAAAGCGGGAGGGGGCGGGGGCGGCGGTAGTGGGCGAGCGCGCGCGGTAGAGCGCGCGCGGTAGAGCGCGGGCGTTGTAGAGCTCACCCAGCACCGAGCGGAGAGCCGGCAGCGAGCGCGCGAGCGGTGCAGAGAGCTCACCCGGAGAAGTCCTCGTTGTGCATGGTCAGTATGATGGCCTCGATGGCCTCGCCGATCGACGACAGCAGCGGCTGGATGCCGGCCGCCATCAGCGCGGTGACGCTCTCCAGCGCCGCCTGCACGGTGGCGCGCGCCTCGGCCGCCAGGCCCGGCTGGTTGGCCAGCAGGCGGCTCAGCTGGCCGTGGAAGGCGTGCAGCAGGTTCACCAGGCTGGCGTTGGTCGTCTGTCCGGGCGACATCGGCCCTGCAGACCGGGGTACGCGTCAGCCGGCTCTGGGTCATGGTAAAGGCGATCAGGATGTCCGGGACACAGGAGGCCCGGCGGGACAGCAGGGCAGTCACCAGGAGGCCCGGTCTGCACATCCGGGACAGCGGAGCAGCCACACCGCTGGGAGGCCCACCCATCCGGGACAGCAGAGCAGCCACACCGCTGAAAGGCCCACCCATCCGGGGCAGCGGAGCAGCCACACCGCTGAGAGGCTCGCCCTTCAGGGACAGCAGAGCAGCCACACCGCTGAGAGGCCCACCCATCCGGGACAGCAGAGCAGCCACACCGCTGAAAGGCCCACCCATCCGGGGCAGCGGAGTAGCCACACCGCTGGGAGGACCGCCCATCCGGGACAGCGGAGCAGCCACACCGCTGGGAGGCCCACCCATCCGGGACAGCGGAGTAGCCACACCGCTGGGAGGACCGCCCATCCGGGACAGCGGAGCAGCCACACCGCCGCTGACAGGCCCGCCCATGCCCTCGCTGACTCAGGCGAGTCGGTCGGCGTCGTGTGCTGACCCAAACGACACTACACCACCCCCGGGTACGCGGGCATCTAACGCCAGAGGGCGGCAGCCGGCCGGGCGGGGCACGCCGCGCGGACAGCGAGCGTTGGAGGCTGTCGCCGGGACGCGGGCGCGCCGCCGGCCGCCGGCAGGGGCCAGGCACGCACCGATCACCTGGCTGGCGTCGCCGTCCGTCACCAGCAGCTGCTCGCACTTGACGCAGAACAGGTGCACCGTCTTGGCCACGTTACGGGCGACCAGCTGGCATAGCGACGGGTCCACGCCTGACACGTTGAGCTCACTGGCGGCGGGGTCAACGACCCGTCAGGCCAGGCGGCGGGGTCGCCCATGGGTCAGGCCCGGGGTCGCCCACGGGTCAGACCAGGCGGCGGGGTCACCGACCGGTCAGGCCAGGAGGGGTGTCATCGACCGGCCAGGCCCGGCGGGGGGATCACCAACCGGTCAGGCCAGGTGGCGGGGTCACCGACCGGTCAGGCCAGGCGGCGGGGTCACCGACCGAGCAGGCCCGGCGGCGGGGTCACCGACCGGGCAGGCCCGGCGGCAGGGTCACCGACAGGTCAGGCCAGGAGGGGTGTCATCGACCGGGCAGGCCCGGCGGCGGGGTCACCCACAGGTCAGGCCCGGCGGCGGGAGAAGTACGGCGTTAACGCCACGCTGACACAGTCGCAGGCGCACTCACCGGCTGGTGGAACGCGCATAGACATGGCTGGCAATCCCCGACCCAGATGCAGTGTCAGATGCCAGTTGTAATGCAAATAAAGATGTCTTGAAATACATTGGAGTCATTTCATCAGGTGCAAATGAACAGAATCTTGGGGATAAATATAGGACATGCTACAAGTGCGGAGAAAGGACAGGGTGCTGTGGATAAAAGAATGGTGTTGAAAGGCGGTAGGGGCCCAAAATACAAACATGTGCCGATGCCCGTTAAATACCGAAGAGCGAGAACATCAAGGCCAACGTTTCCAGGCGCCAGTGCCATTTGTTGAAATGCTACGAATATTCGATGTCAGCACACAGCGACGCCACACAACAGCGCACACACAAGACGCATCAGCTCGATCTAGGTCAACACCATCAATAAAATGGAATCCACAAGACCCGCAAGGTCAACGAAATTCGAATTAGTACACGACCTCACAGTGCCCGATATAAAACTTCCGCCGAGCGCGGTGACGCGGGCTTAACAGATACTCTGGTCACCGTGCGCCAGATCGTGCTTGAAATTTAATGAGTGTAAGTTCATGTCGACCGACCTTTCTAGCCCTTGAGCCTGTCACACAGCACGACACCAGCAGCCCTGAGCGTTCGCGGTCAGCGGTCGTGCCCGGCGCGTGACAGCGCCAGCCAGCCGCGTCGCGGTGGGGAGAGGGGAGGGGCTCACTTGGCGATGGTGCGCACCACGGCGTCCACCTCCTCGCGCGCCGGCACCGTCTCGGCCGAGAACATCAGGTTCACCGGGTCGAAGAGGCGGCTGACCGAGCGTGAGAGGTACGCCCGCTCGAACGGCGCCAGGGCCTCGCGCAGGCTCGCCTCCGGACTGCCGGTCACGGCCCCGGCCGCAGGGTCAGCCCACAGGGTCAGCTCACAGGGTCAGCTCACAGGCGCAGCTCACAGGCACAGCCCACAAGGTCAGCCCACAGGGTCAGATCACAGGGTTAGCCCACAGGCGTAGCTCATAGGCGCAGCCCACAGGGTCAGCCCACAGGGTCAGCCCACAGTGTCAGCTCGCAGGGTCAGCCCACAGGCGCAGCTCATCGGCGCAGCCCATAGGATCAGCCCACAGGGTCAGCCCATGGGGTCACCTCACAGGGTCAGCCCACAGGGCCACCTCACAGGGTTAGCCCACAGGCGAAGCTCATAGGCGCAACCCACAGGGTCAGCCCACATGGTCGGCACACAGACGCAGCTCACAGGGCCAGTCCACAGGGCCACCTCACAGGGTTACCTCACAGGGTTAGCCCACAGGGTCAGCTCACAGGCGCAGCTCACGCCGGCGGGTCACCGACCACGTCGGCTGCAGAGCCCAGCCGCAGCCGTCAGCTGGCCACGCCGCCGGCAGGAGTTTAGCGAAAGGCCGGAGAGCAGCGTAGTTGGGCAACAAACCAGAGCCGTTAAACATACCCTCCAAGAAGATATTTTCAATGAGTTTGTCGCTAGACCGTGCGGAATTTTTCTAAATTAAGAAATTATCTGTTCTATCTCAACAAATTCCAGACGCAAGAAATATTGTCATTTAAGCGCTCTGCTTTCGGCCGTCGCAACTTAACGAATCAGAACGCAGCAATACCGGACGTAGCAGTACTGCAGACCCGCACCCCATACTGCATACGCTAACTTTAAAACATGACATCTATTACAGCGTACAGAGAGAACTAATTACAAAAAGAACGACACAAAATGGATCGAGATGGTTAACACAACTTTCTACGCACCGAAGAAAATTTGTGTAGCATTTTTTTCTTCAAATACGATAATGCGTGTCAGGCGTAGGGCGTGTCAGGCGTAGCCAGACTTCTAGCTTGGAAGCTAAAGCTGAATCTGAAGCTAATGTCATGAACAGAAACCCAGACTGAAGCCGATGCCATTGATGTTCGAAACCTGCCAAGCTAAAGCCGAGCTCATCAGTAAAAAAAAACTAGGACGAAGCCAAAGCAAAATCTGCACTTCACTCTATTTTGTTTCAAAACCAAAACCACTTCCCGTCTGCCATACCTGTATGGGATTCGAAAATACTGCCACGGTTTTGCGTAGCGACACGTGGTGTAAGCACTAAAGATGGACAATTTTAGCACTATTGTCCTCATCGCGTGTTGGTACGTGCACGAAAATGAGGACAGTTAGTGCTCCGGCTGTCGGCAGGTAATATTAGTTTAAGTGAACGTCGGACTTTTGGGTTTCAGCCAAGTCTGGGTCGTAGCCCCCAAATATTGTATGATTAATTGGGATGGGGAAAGGATATTTTGTGAAGTATAGTCGCAACTGCAGTAAAAACCGAGACAAAGCTACAGAGCCCAAAGCAGGAGTTCAACATCCCATGAGCTGCTAAAGGGATACAAAGCCCAAGCCGAGCCAACCGATTAAAAGGCAACGCGACCAAAGCCGGCCGTCGGAAATGGCTAAAAGCCAAAGCCGAACCCAAAGCGACTGGAAGTAAAATGCGGATTCGCAAAACCGAGAGGGCTAGCATCACACTAGCATCGCTAGTAGTCGATAAAAATTCCTGATCTTCTAGACGGTCACTACGACATACATTATGTAACTTGTTAGCATTAATCATATGGCTATCAATTGACCCATGCTGCGACACCGTGTGACCAGGCACCCTGAGGTCAGCCCACTTCACGTCTACAAACAGCCTATCCAGCCGTTTATGGTGGTGGGCTCTGCGAATCGGCCGTGGCGCGGCCGGGGGCGGGCTCACTTGAACTGGGGCTGGCCGTCAGTGGCCGGCGGCGTGGCGAACTGCTGCAGCCGCGTCCAAAGGTCGTAGTTCAGACGCACCAGCTTCGGGTACTCGCCCTCGAACGCCTGCTTGATGAACGTCTGCTCTGAGGACGCGAGCAGCACATGACGTCACACCGCCGGTCGACGTCACACCGCTCTGCGCGTCGCGGCGATGCGGTGTCACACCACCGGTCTCTGTTCTGCGCGTCGCGGCGATGCGGTGTCACACCACCGGTCTCTGCTCTGCGGGTCGCGGCGATGCGGTGCCACACCGCCGGTCTCTGCTCTGCGGATCGCGGCGATGCGGCGCCACACCGCCGGTCTCTGCTCTGCGGTTCGCGACGATGCGGTGTCACACCACCGGCCTCTGCTCTGCGGGTCGCGGCTATGCGGTGTCACAACACCGGTCTCTGCTCTGCGGGTCGCGGCGATGTGGTGTCACACCGCCGGTCTCTGCTCTGCGGGACGAGGCGATGCGGCGTCACACCACCGGTCTCTGCTCATAGGTACAACGCTTATGCGTCGAAATGTTAACAGGTTGTAGGTAGATGCCGCATAGTGGTGTTGTACGTCACAGAGTACCGTTTGCGAAGGCTTGAACGCGCCGCGCTATCTTCATTTCACCCTGCACTCCCATCGGAAATGTCCAGTTGCAGCGTACAACACACCGACCCATGACGAAACGACACTTGCAGTTGGTCTGAATTCTTTAGAGGCCTTCATATCAAGTGAACATCGGCGGCACATTGCATGTGGAAACACACACGCTCGTATGTTTACAGCCAGACCGACCCACGCCTTTCCGAAATCCCTGATCCGCCCCTGCCCGCAGACGCATCCTATCCCTGACCGCCTAAGGCGCGCCCCAGAACTCTATCGCGCCCCTCTGGCCGGCGTAGGCCCCCATCTGTACCGGGCAGATCCCCCGTCGTCCCTGCTGCTCGGGTTATTTCCTCACCACAGGCAGATGAGTAATAAACCCCGCTGACACACTTACGGTAAGGAAGAAAAGAAAACATGACTGGAATATCTAGACTCCTGTGGCTTTCCACAGGTTATTTAAATCTTCAGTGGTAAGTTCTTAAGTCAAACATCAAGGACCACGAGCGGACTTTCGACCTAGAACGTGCCTACGTCAATTTAGCGCTAAATACGAAAAACTGACTGAAAAAACTGACGACTTGAGCTTTCTTACCCGCCGGCCTCCAAAACGTCCTTTTTTGCCCCCCCAAACCGCTTCGTTGCCAAACGTGCCTGATTGATGGCCTCGCCTAACAAGCTGCTGCCTGACCCGACGCTCACAACGCGGACACCGCTACGCCTCTCAGCCACACGGCTCTTGAATGCCTTTTTTGGACTGTGTGTCTAACTAAATTGGGGGCCAACTAATGGGGGTTCTTTCCTCTCTTACGTTTAAGCATTGGTAGAAACTCTTAGTGGCCGTCCATAACTAAGGTTATGTATATTATCCGGTGAACTACGAAACCCGCATCTTCCCCATAGTTATGTGGGTTCCCACGCTTGTTTCATATTTTTAGCATCATTGATTATGCTTCTACCATCCTCTTGGCCATTAATGCATAATGGCCGACCCTTTACAAGAGTCTGCAGTTATCATTCATAGTACGTTCAGACGCCAACTGTCCAATCCGTTCCTACAAAATGAATTCGGTTAATTGCCGTCCGCCAAATTCACATTTCGACAAGGCATTTGATTAATAAACCATTTGGTAATTATGCATTCATCTACAAGCCATCCATATGGACCCAATTTTACAATGGTGACATTCGGGTCATCGACAATGCCGCTATTTAGTTAGGGCTAATCAACACGTCCACTTCTTGCCTTTGGGTAATTTGTACGCTGTCAACATGTTTTTGGCCTGTCAGCTCTCAGCCGTTTGCTTTCCAGCAGGGCGACAAAAAAGCATGGCGGCAAAAAGCATGGGTTTTCACATGCCGCAAAACAGCATCCGGTTAAGCGTGATTCGGCCCCTTGTCCTGGAGCTGGCATCGTTCCAGAGGCGCCTGGGTAGGGGATCACGGCGGTAACGCTTCACGTGCTGGAGGGCTGGTCCTTGGCACCATGCGGTATGAGATAAAACTCAAAGCCACTGCAGAGTTATGTTCGACGAGTGATGGCCCAGCCCTGATCATCAAATCATGAGAACTGCTAGTGAAAACACTATTGCCTGATTGAGTGAACCACTAACTACACACTAATATCGACAGCATTGGTGCGTTTCCTGGGCCAAGCGGCGTAACCTGGACATTAAATGCCTGACTCGCTGGCAGCCACCAATGCCCCAACAGACCAAATTACACGTACCTTCGGCGGCGCGGATAAACTCCTCCCTGATCACGGCTGTGACGTCCTCCCAGAAAATGGGCATCAGGTGACCTGACCTGACCTCGTCAATGAAGCACACCTGCGTCACCGGATCGCGCTTCTTGCTCAGCACCTGCGGCAGGACCGAGCACCGTCAGGGCGCGGAGGCTGCCCCGCTGCCGCGACCGAGAGGCGCCGCGCGACGGGGTCCCGGGCTGGAGGAGCCAACGCCCCGCCGTAACGCGAGAGGCGCCGCGCGACGGGGTCCCGGGCTGGAGGAGCCAACGCCCCGCCGCAACGACCGAGAGGCGCCGCGCGACGGGGTTCCGGGCTGGAGGAGCCAACGCCCCGCCGTAACGACGGAGAGGCGCCGCGCGACGGGGTCCCGGGCTGGAGGAGCCAACGCCCGGCCACGCGAGCACGGGTTCGCCCGCCGAGCGGACAAGCGTCCGGTCTGTTGTGCAAGGTGCGTCACTACCTCTCCCTCAGCGAGGCGAACCTCGAGCGAGCGGTGGACGGGTCGCGTGACTTTACTGGATCCGGCGCAGCCCAGAAGATACGTGATCTCGAGTCGCATCTGATGCATGTCACAAGACCCTGTATTCCACGTGCGCCCTGAACTACCGTGGGCACGTGCTGGGCGGCCGTGTACCCTCCACACCTTGTGTATGTGCTGTATCTGCGCGCAGGCGCCGTAGATGTGGTCGGCCAGCCGCTCAAGATTGTTCCACAGCGCCGCTCGGAATGTGACCGTGCTGCTGGGCAGGGCGGCGGCGCCCGGCCGGCCCTGGCCAGGGGTCTGCGCGCTGGAGGCCGACACGAGCGCCTCCAGCTGGAGCGCCTCCGTCAGTCGCGTCTTCAGCTGCGCGCGCGTCGACGCCAGCAGACCATCTACCGTCGGTTGCAGCGTGCCTAGGCTGTGGCACACCTGCAGCGCTGTCGCCACCTGTTGGGGAGGAGGGGAACTGTCAGGGGCGGCGGCGTTCCCCAGGTGGCGGCAGACGACAGCAAGCGTAAGTTCAAACGTCTGGGTGCCACTGAGACCGGTATCTGTCATGCCATCACACACGTGCCTTGGCGTCTGGTCAATCCAGCATCTATGCGTCTGGGGCAAGACAGATCGGGCGGGCAGGCAGGCCGGGATGTGAGGGTTCAGATTCAAAGGCAACGCATTCGCGGCAAAGAAAGCGTGGTGGAGGCGAGGGTGGCAGAGGAGACGGAGGCCTGCTAGCGTGAATGCATATCTACCTCGCTGATACCCATGTGAGATTTAGCCCCACCAGCGACCACAGACTGCTTATCTGGATGTCACACCACTCATCTGATGTATCAGACCGCTCACTCCTAGACCACTGACACACCCATCCCCTAAGTCTGAATGCTTATCTGGCACGTCAGACCTCTCATCACGAAAGACAAATCACTCACATCCCATAGTAAACAAGCTACCAGGGCCCCTTGACCCCTCACAAGGAACAGTGGGCCACTCACCAGGCACAGGTGGCTACTCAACACCACCAGTGGGCCACTCACCAGGCACAGGTGGCTACTCAACACCACCAGTGGGCCACTCACCAGGGACAGTGGGCCCCTCGCCATTGGCAGCAGGACACTCACCAGGGACGGCTGACCCCTCACCAGGGACAGTTGACCTCTCACCAGGGACAGTGGGCCACTCATCAGGGACAATTGGCTACTCAACACCACCAGTTAGTCACTCATCACCAACAAGGGCCCCTTACCAGGAACAGTGGACCCCTCACTACCGACAGTGGGCTTCTCACTAGGGACAGTGGGTCCCTCACCACTGGCAGCAGGAAACTCACCAGGGACAGTGCCCCCTTCCCCCCCCCCCTACAACGACAATGGGCCACTCACCAGGGTTAATGGACCCCTCACCACCAGCAGTAGGCACCTCACCAGGAGTGACAGTGGCCCACTCACCAGGGATGGTGGGCCCCTTACCAGGGACAGCAGACTGCTCACCTGGGACTGGTTGAGAGCCTCCATGCCGCGCTGCAGCAGTCCGGCCGCCTGTTTCTCCACCAGCTGGCGACCGGCGCGGATCTGTCGCTGCTCGCGCTCAAACACCTCCAGCCCGCTCAGGTCCACGTCCGACACGGTCTCGTCTGGCAACACGTGGGTACGCAGTATGGCAGTGAAGACACGCAGGTGGTCGGCACAGAGCATGACAGTCTTGGCAAACCGCCATTTGAACAGCAACTCTCGTTATACCCCACAAACAATCACCCAGCCTACTCCACAGCGTCCGTGACTGGATCCATCCATAGCACCCCTGACTGGATCCATTCACAGCGCCCCTGACTCGATCCTTCCATAGCGCCCCCGACTCGATCCCTTCACAAAGAATCTGCCTCGATCCCTCCACAGCACCCCTGATTCGATCCACCGACAGTGCCCCTGAATCGAACGCCCCATCCAACTCCCTCCTGTGTAATGTTAGTTACCCAGCTCCCTTCAAAGCACACATTCGTCTGTCCTGCTTCCCCCGCCAGCCAACACCTGCTGTTCTCAGTCCCTCCACAGAATCCTCCCTGGCCCAGCTTCTGCCACAGCACCCCTCGTACGGCTCCCGCCATAAGCCACCCAGATTCACCCCAGACCACGCTCCCTCCAGAGCGCTCACTAACCCAGCTCGCTTAGGCTCTTGGCGGCCTTGGTGATGTCGCGCACGCCGCCCTTGAGCTGCGCCTGCAGCCGCTTGGAGAGGTACTGCAGCCGGATGAGGCGGCGCAGCATGTCACAAGCGGCGTGCAGCCGCGACAGCATCAGGCTCTGCGACTCGATCTTGAGGAAGGGCTCCTCGACCCGGGAGCGGAGCCGCTCCACAGCGGCTAGCAGAGCCTGCGGTGGCCGGCGGCGCCGTCAACCGACCGACAGCGGCACAGCGCAGTACGAGGCACGGCACGGCACGGTACGGGCCATGGTACAGCACAGTACAGGCCGTGGTAAGGCACAGTACAGGCCATGGCACGACGCAGTACGGGCCATGGCACGGCACAGCGCAGGCAACGGCACGGTACAGGTCACGGCCCGGCACAGTGCGGGCCACTGCCCGGCACAGCACAGGCCACGGCCCGGCACGAGTACGGGTCACGCCACAGCACGGTACAGGCCACGGCACGACACAGTACGGGCCATGGCACGGCACAGCGCAGACAACGGCACGGTACGGGTCACGGCCCGGCACAGTACGGGCCATGGCACGGCACAGCACAGACAACGGCACGGTACAGGCCACGGCACGACACAGTACGGGCCATGGCACGGCACAGCGCAGACAACGGCACGGTACAGGTCACGGCCCGGCACAGTACGGGCCATGGCACGGCACAGTGCAGGCAACGGCCCGGCATAGTGCGGGCCATGGCACGGCACTGGCGGCCGCCGACATCAGGAGGCAATAGCGGGCAAGTAACCATTCAGTCACTGCTGCACGACATATTGCACCTCTGCCATGGTCGATCACCTCCACGACAAACCCCATTTACACAAGGTCGCTAAAAACAGAGCGGTACATCCATGGCCTCAACATCTACCCATAGCAGCTGAGAAAGTCAAAATAGTGACCATGCCAGAGAGCTGCACAGCCCAGCCCCCGGCCCCTCCCCCCCCCCCCCCCCCCCCCCCCCGGTCGCCACGGCAGTCCCGGCCATGGAGCGCACCTGTATGCGGGTCAGCATCGACTGCAGCACGTCATCCAGCGTCTCGGTGCCAGTGGCCTGTGAGAGCAGGTCCTCGTAGTGGGCGCTGACCTGGTCGGCGATCTCGCCGTCCAGCAGCGCGATCCCTGCCCGGGTCAGAGCGCGTCACCCTCGCCACCGAACCAGCCTCTTGGGGGAGGGGGAGGGGAAATTCCTGCCACCCAGCCACAGCACACGGGATAAAAACACATCCAGATAAGTTGTGGGCAGTTCCACATGAGATTTTCAGCTTCATAACATAATATATGAGGCATCTTTTCAGTTTTGGCTGTTTCACATGAGTGCTCTGGCAGTGGTGACTTCAAAATTGAATTTGTTCACAAAGGCCACCTTTGCAAATGCATCCAATAACCTGGTAACTCTGGAAACAGAAGTGTGAGGCTGCCTGTCATGGACATGTTAAGCCCAAATAAAACACAAACCTTTAATGATGTGTCCCAGCTGCTCAGACAAAGCAGCTGACTGCAGAAGGGTGCTTGCCTCCTTGTTAACATCAAACTCTGCCCCCAAAAACTTGCTGTAGACCCCTGTAATCAACAGCATCACTGATATGTTAAACAATGCTGACCATAGTCAATGAATTGCTGTGCTTTCTGTGCCTGATCCTGATCACCTGATATTACAGAAAAAGCACAGCAATGTTACCATGCTATCATTGGGAGGCACACTGCGGGCACACAACACCATGTGCTGGCATATGTGCCAGTGCCTAAGTTTGACTGGCAGCAAACCTTGAATAATTATTTGAAGCATAATAAAATTTTCTGGACAGCATTTACCATTGCCATGATGGGAAATTTAATTGGATAATTACCAGTGCTGAGGGAAAATCCCTGGAAATCTTTGGAGCAATGGTAAAATTTCAGCAATGCCTGCAACAATATTACCATTGCTAAGATGGTAACATTTTTGCTATGCCTGCCTAATGACTGCTGGCAATCATCATGCATATGAAACTGGGGAATAATTTTCAGACCTGCCAAAACTAAATCCAAAATTGCAGTGGGCTACTATCAGGCAGAACATTATTGGTTGAATATTTTATTCTGGCCAAATATGCCCATAATACATAAGGACAAGGGTGGAATCAAGGGGGGAGACAAACAGCCCATGCCACCAAAATGAATGAAGTTGGAAAACTAATACAAGACAAGTGACCTGAGCATGTAAAAGATACATACATAAGGGATGCCAGCCTTTTATATTTGACCCCCCCTCCGAGTCAGGACTATCTCCCCGAAGCTGCACCTCAGATCCACCTTCCGAACAAGCAAAACACATTTCTTAGTTACGGCAAATTATTTTCAGCAATCAAGCATTGATTCCATCTCTCAGGTACCTATAATCCCCATAACTTATAATGCCATGGACAAAAAGCTCAACCAGGCACCAACAGCTTCTTGGCAGCCACATTCAAACAGAGCAGAAGATGACTAGGTTAAGCAATGACTTTATAACTAGCCCAATAATTCCAGGATGATCTATGCCAGGATTCGCCTGCATGAGCCCATCCAGTTTAACAGCAACCATTTTACTCTCACCATCTTCTCCAAGATTTCTAAGGATTGTTGGTTCTTCATCCATATTGTGCACCTGCAAGAAAAAGCATCACAAAGTGAGGGATAACTATTGACTGCTTACATCTGAAACGGTACAAAATGGACTTGTGCAAGTGGTCAGTGTATCCATTGACGTTAACAGACACAGACACATTTGATGGCATTCTCCAAGTCGACGTCCCCCACTTTTAGTCAGTACCAGTACCTTCCATCCACACGACCCCCCACTCTGGAAAGCACCAGCGACGTGTACGTGGAGAATGCCGGTCTGCTCAAGGCCCAATAATAACAGTGTGCTCAGGGATAGGGTCTAAAAGACAGGCATATGACGCAGACACGCAAGTTCTGCGAAACGGCTGGTCCGATCGCCTTAAAACCTTCACCACTCAATTTTGTGCAATGAAGCAAGTCATATGGAGGTAATATCAAGACTTAACCTGAAGTTAAACATCGCAAATGACGGGAAGGAGAAATTTAACATGCAAATGCTGGCAACTGATATCTCAGCGCCTACTGCACCGACCGCCTTGAAACTTTCACCATTGGATGCCTCCATGCTTGATTCCCTCTTGCAGTTCCCACTTTGGTGAGCTCAGATCAGGTCAAAAGTCGTCAAATTTCGCGAGGTCCAAAATTCTTGCTTGCAGACAACTTATGGCTCAGAACATAGGCGTGGGAGCGTTTCGAAAAGTGTGGGGGGGGGGGGCCAAGCTCAGGGCGTGATTCAGGAACTTTTCCTGGAAAGCAAGCCCGATAACCGGGGGGGGGGGGGGGTAGGGGGTAGGAGATGGAGGCTGCTATCGTTCCTCATTCAAATGTCATGGCTGTTTTGCTAGAAATGCACCTAGAGCTGTTTCTCACCGGTGCACAATCTTGCCTGTTCGACTCGTCTTTGTCATTCGGCAAATAAGGCCGCCCAGCTTCAAAGAATTATTCGTCCATTTCAACATTGTCTTTCCTGCCTAGGCGAAATTTCACGCGCGGGTAGGCATTTTCGGTCGTTGAGGAGGCAACCGCCTCCACAGAGTAAATGCCAAATACGGCCTGGACATTGCCCAGCCGGCATGTCCAACTGGGACCCATATAGGTCCCAGCTGGACAGTCATATGGGGCCCACTTGGGCTGCACGCTTCGGTCCCATGTGGGCACGTCATGGGCAAACACCTGGAACCCATATGGGTGACCCTTGTTGGGCCCACGTGGGGCCTAACTGGGGCACACATGGGGCCCATCCAATGTTTAAAACCGGAACCCATGTGGGTCCGAGATGGGCAACTGAATAGGGCCCACGTGGGTATGCTACCTCGGGCCCATACGGGTAGTTCATGGGCGACCAACTGGGACCCACATGGAAGCCCATGTGGGCCCCTTGTGGGGCTTAGCTGGGACACCCATGGGACCCACCTGGGCAGCCCAGTTGGGACCCACCTGGGCATCCCAGTCGGGACCCGCCTGGGTGACACAGTTGGGACCCATACGGGCCAGTCCCAGCTGCGACCCATGTGACCAGCCCAGATGGGACCCATGTGACCAGCCCAGATGGGATCCATATGCTAGTCAAGATGGAATCTTTTTAGCCATCCCAGGTGGGCCACAGCTGAACTTCACCGGTCTACCATTTCATATCTGATCTGATTTATCGATCCCCGTAATTCCAGCCAGACCGTTTCATGTCATCGATAATAAGTCAGGTCAAAGTTTATTCACTATGTATTTGACCGAAAATGCCTCGACAACAGCACCCTTTGCACAGAACATGCACTTCCCTGTTATCATGCCCGATGCGACAATCAGTAAACCATTCAACATATTTTAGGTGTTGCCGTTGCCACCGTTGTCAGCGCGATGTTTCCTGCCGTCGTCACAGTCTCTCCCGCCGAAACCATTTTCTTGGTACCTATTCCCGTTTGTTGCGGGAGACACCGTAGCGCAGTGTCCTGTACAGAATAGCCCCTGAAAAGAGCTGGATTCAATACCTCAGATCAGTGCCCAACGACCTGAGCGTGGGTGATTATTCATGTACATCGATTTTGATACTGAAATAACTGATCTTTTGTTAGGGTGTTTATTGAGGTTGAAATAATGAGAGCATCTATGTGGAATAGCAGTCCAGGAATGCGCAACACATGCACTGCCTCGGAGCACATGTATGGAAAAGTTTAACGAGAGGGCACTTACATGGAGTACCTGCATAAAGGCCGACTTGAGTTATGTCTTCTTGCGGTCACTCGACGCCAGCCGTAGTAGTCTCGCGAGGCCGCGCAGCGTCGGCCCAACAGCCATTACTAAGCCGTGGCCAACGGGTGTTCGAAAATAAGGACGCTTCTGAAAGAAGTACCTCCGAACGCTTCAGGACATCAAATCTTACGTTTAGAAGACAGTCTGGACGCATATTTCACTTGCGCGATTTTCAGACTGATGATAAGAACGGATTGGCCCCTAAAGCACCACAAAGTGATGCTAGAATCTGGCCGGGGAATTGGAAGAGTAAATGTAGAATCTCTATTTTTCGTGTTTCTCTGACTATTAATCTGTCCAGAAGACAGATTACCAAGGTGCCCGCCGTCTGGTGACAGTTGCAGTGGCCGATGCCGTTCGGATTTACCGAGCTGCAACCCAGGCCATCACTGTCCTTGCACTCGAGGATGCAGGCGGGCATGTCCAGACGTGCCGATATAAGTTGTTTTACTAATCCATCCTGAAAAAATGAGCGTTCCAGGCAAACATGGGATGGCTTTGTTCGTTTTCTTCTAATTCCTTTCAACCCACTCTATTCAACAGTAATGAGGCCACCACTCTACTCAACAATATTGAGACCCCTTATTTTCTTCCAGGCAAGGACTCCTTGAGTTGAACACCCGGGGCACATTAACGTTTCAGGTCAAGTGCTGAAGGGCCATTCCGTCCCATCGCAAAGTGCCTTCTGGCTGTCATTCTGGTGACGCGGGGTAGGATCTCCTGATCGATCCGGAGGCCATTAGAAGGATATATCATAACGTATTTTTCCCTCCCTGACACCGGAGGCCTTCTGACCCACGCAGTTGGCCCTGGATCAGCACAGAAACCTTCACTGACTCAACAATATCCCTGATCGCCGCAGGTTGTCCAATGATTGTCTTATAGACTCCGGTTTCTTTTTTGTGTTCTTCAGAGATACTGAGGACTTCCTGAACGTAGATTGTAAATGAAATGGGGGTCCCAAATTTTTATGAGCATAGCTAATCCATGTTCGTCTTAAAATGTTCAAGCTTCAGTCAGAATTGAGCACTGATAAAAGCTATGTGACATGGTCTGAACATACGCACTCGCAAGTCATAACAACAACAGCCTCAATACCCGGCGTTGCAGTATCCATAGGCCGCCCGGCGTCGGCCTTGTCGCTGTAGCACTAAGTGGTGGCCAATGAGCAACCGAAAAAGATGACGCATCTTGAGGAAGGTGGCTGATAAACTAGGCAAATCGGCATATATGTTTACTGTAGTGCAAAAGTAAGCCAAACACAGCCTTAATCTGAAAAGTGTGTGTGTGGGGGGGGGGATAGTTAACACTGCTAGCCTCCCACCTTGAAAAGTGGGGGGGGGGGGCATGGCCGCCTTGGCCCCCCCCCCCCCCCCCTGTTCCTACGCCCATGGTCCAGAACCTACCGAACCGATTACTGCCTAAACCTTCACCATCAGATGTCCCATGCCTGATTCCCTCTTGCAGTTCTAAATTTGGTGACGAGCCTATGGCACTGATCGACACCAAACCTTCACCATTCGATGCCGATTGGTTGATAACCTATCCGTCAAATAGGGCAGTGACCTTGAGTCAAGTAAATGGTTATATGGTTATCCTCAACCAACATGATCCATGACCGACCTTATGACAACCCTATGCTCCGCGTCTACCGCACCGATCAGCATGAAACCTTCACCAATTGATGTGCCATAGTCGATATTCATCCCTTTTCAGAACATGATAGCCTTGAGCTTTTTCAAAGATCACCAAAAACGCCCAAAATTACCCAAACTGGCTGTGTACAAACCCTTGCTCCGAGCCCACTAGATCTGACCGCTCCGCATGAAACCTTCACCATTCGATGTGCCATAGTGATACCATATCCCTTCCGGAACATGGTAGCCTTGATTCAGTCAAAGGTCGCAAAAACGCCCAAAATCAGAAAAATTTGGTTTGGGTGTTTTTATGACGTTTGACTTAAACCAAGGTTACCCATGTTCTGAAAAGAAGAGGATATCGATCATGGCGCATCGCTTAGTGAATGTTTCATGCTTATCCTTGGGTTATCGACCAAGTACCATCGAATGATGAAGGTTTCATGCTGATTAGTTCCATAGGCTCGGAGCATGGGGTTATCTGCAGCCAATTTTGGTGATTATGGGCATTTTTGGTGACCTGTGACCTGGCTCAAAGTCACTAAGGTTAGAAAGGGTGGGATATCGGCCATGGCACATCGATGGATGAAGGTTTCATGCTGGTCGGTCCAATAGGCTTTGAGCATGAGGTTGTCTGCAGCCAATTTTGGTGGGCTTGTGCGTTTTTGGTAACCTTTGACCTGACCCAACGTTACCATGTTCTGAAAAGGTTACGATATCGACTCCGGCACATCAGTACTGATTATACAAGCCGTCTAAATGTGTATAGTGTTTAAAGTGTTTAGATTCTCACGTCCGTCAGATTCTGAAAGATCTGTAGAGTGCGTGCGGCATTCTTTGTGAACATATGTGCTAAACCTGAAACCTGTATGAGAGCGTGATCTATGATATGTTAATGCGTTTATCTTTTCGCCTTTTTTTTGCCGCACCACGCAAAATCATTCTTGTTTGGGCCGTTTATTAATGCATTTATACTCCATGTGCTGTTACAAATGCTTTGGATTGCGTCTCATTGCCCACCGTAAGTCGGTAGCCGTGCTTCTTGAGCTATCGTTTCTGAGCTGGCTGTCAGCGGTGCGTTCCGGAGCTGTCGTTCCTGAGATGTTGGCAGTGCGTTCCTGGGCTGTCGTTCCTGAGCTAACAGCGGCGCGTTCCTGGGCTGGCCGCCGGCGGTGCGCTCCTGAGCTGACTGTCGGCGGTGCGTTCCTGAGCTGTCGTTCTGAGCGGCTGTAGGGCGGTGCGTTACTGAGCCATCGTTCCTGAGCTGCTGTAGGCGGTGCGTTCCTGGAGCCATCGTTCCTGTGAGCTGGCTGTAGGCGGTACGTTCCTGAGCCATCGCTCCTGAGCGGGCTGTAGGCGGTTGCGTTCCTTCCTGAGCTGTCCGTTCCTGAGCTGGCTGTAGGTGGTGCGTATCCTGAGCTGTCGTACCTGAGCTGGCTGTCGGAGGTGCGCTCCTGAGGCTGACTGTCGGCGGTGCGTTCTTGAGCTGTCGTTGCTGAGCTGGCTGTAGACGGTGCGTTGCTGAGCTGTCGTTCCTGAGCTGGCTGTAGGCGGTGCGTTGCTGAGCTGTCGTTCCTGAGCTGGCTGTAGGCAGTGCGTGTGCTGAGGCTGTCGTTTCCTGAAGCTGGCTGTCGGAGGTGCGCTCCTGAAGCTGACTGTAGGCGGTGCGTTCCTGAGCTGACTGTCGGGCGGTGCGTTCTTGAGCTGTCGTTTGCTGAGCTGGCTGTAACGGGTGCGTGTCCTGAGCTGTCGTTCCTGAGCTGGCTGTCGGCGGTGCGTTCCTGAGCTGACTGTCGGCGGGGCGTTCCTGAGCTGACTGTCGGCGGCGCGTTCCTGGAGCTGTCGTTCCTGAGCTGGCTGTCGGCGGTGCGTTCCTGGAGCTGTCGTTCCTGAGCTGGCTGTCGGCGGTGCGTTCCTGAGCTGGTCAACCGCGAGAGACGAGAAACGGACCTTCGCATAGCAGGTCGGGAGCCTGCCGTGTTGAAACGATCCTCCTATCATCAGCATGCAACTAGTTTCGTAGCTCAGCCTACTCATGCAGCATGATTTGGAACCCTTGTAATCCCTCGCCCATTAATTGGTAGCCAGGAGTAACCTTTCGTGTCCATGTGACCTGCCTAAGCTACATGTTTATTACTGTCCAACCGTTACCGCTACAGAGCCGTTAAACACAAGGTGTGTATTGAATGATCCGACAAGACGATGCCAACACGTCGAATGGCTCACTGACCGCTCCAAAACGTCGCTTTCTTCCATAGCACGACAGACACGTTTAATCTGTGCGGTCTGTATTGCGTCCTCTTCCGTTCTGGGCTTCAGCACTCCCGCCAGCCCCAGCCGTCATCCGGGTCGGGTCGGTCACTGCCCGAGGCATTGCATGCGAACATCCAACGGACCGGCCGGCGTCGGCCGGCTACACCAGGCCGTCACGCCGCCGGTCTGGCCGCTGTCACAAATCTTTACGCGGGTTGGGCCTTTGCCACACAAACCGACAGGTGAATATGTACGCTAGTTTAATGACAGCGGTGGGCACGTGGAGTGTTTTGTTACCTGATGCAGGCACCACCTGCAGAACTTATCGTAAGTTGCTGTTATAGCATTACCAAGCCGGTAGCCCTAAAACCAGGAGCAGTTCACCTGTGGACAGTTAAAAACAAACATAATGAGGACAACTTTTTCATTTATCGGCAACACCCAGTGAAGTAAAACGAGGACTTTGATGATAAGCGATGTGGTTAATTATGTTTTTCAGTTTTTCAGGTGTAGCGTAGACTGTCTGCTCATCATCCTAATGTTAGGACGTTTTTGCATTTTTAGGCGTGAGGAACGCCATACAATTTGTTTCTAAATTAGTTCATGCACTGAAAGTGTAAAAATGCAGCTGCAAGTGACTGAAATGCTTTAGTTGCAGCAGACATGTCACATGCACATACGGCGATAGCAATGGACGATAACTGAAGCATGGGTAAAACTTGAATCAATTAAACATGTTATATCATCTGCTATACTGTATACCTCATATATGTATCAGCCCTGAACTAGCACGAAAATAACACCTACCTGTTATTTAGACCACATTTGGCTTATATTCTTGTGGCATGCTTCATTCATTCTCAGGTCCAATGACCCAAATACCTAAATATCTCAATCCGCATCACGTGTGCAGTTGAAGCTGGGACATCGTCATTTGTGTCGATTTCATGGTTTGATGACTTGAAATCCGAAAATATCCCCAGTATTCCATGCATGAAGTATGCAGCGGCAGTGGACCAGTGAATACGCATGGCTTGACATAGTGATAGTACGACACACATCGAAAGCAACATTCAGCAAAGCTCTCAGCACAAAACTTCTACTGGACAGAAGCTAATACGTCACTAAGTGCACGAGCCATAGCTACACAGGTGAATCATCAAGAAGCTGGTAACCTCTGCGGTGGGAACCTCCCGTATTGTGTATACATGCGCTGTTTGGCTGCTTTCCCCAGCGTGATGAAACGCAGTAGGTCCATGCTGCATCTCTCTGGTTCTAAGATATTTACCGGAAAGTCCTTAGCGGAGTTAGATGACAATAAGTCAATCTGCGAGGGTACCTATCGACGCACACCATTGCTAAGGTTATTAGCTTCGCCGCAT
Organism: Pollicipes pollicipes; assembly: GCF_011947565.3. Lineage (NCBI taxonomy): Eukaryota > Metazoa > Arthropoda > Thecostraca > Pollicipedomorpha > Pollicipedidae > Pollicipes > Pollicipes pollicipes. Next base: position 7,169,522 of record NW_023596576.1, on the reverse strand, counting down.
CCTGGTGGAAGCCAAGACACACGCTGGTGAAAGCCGGGTTGTGGTGCCAGGATGACGTGTGAAGTTTTCTAGGGCGGAAATCAAATTCTGGTCTTTCCACGGGAGTTTGTCGCCCAACCACTCTTCCACATGTACGACCTGGCATTGTGAAGACCGAGAACAGTTCACAGCTGCGATGGCAAGGGTGCGACTTTTCGTTTCTTTCAACAGAGCATAAATGGGTCTTGGAAATGTTGCTACAACAAAAAAAGGTGTCTTTAGCCCAGTATATCCGCAGCGTTCTAAAGCTTAAACTATCTTTACATATGCTGAAAGTAATGCCTGGCCTAAAATGGGTAATGGTTGGAGTAATAATTTGACACCACCCCCGTCCGATATTTGCGATAACTTAAAAGCACCCTGAGATATCGCTGCAAAATTTTAGTAGCTGCCACTTGATAATTCTTCGCCTTGTGCCAGAATTACAACTGATGCTTTTATGGATTAAGCGTAAGGGGCGTCAGAATAATGTAATGTTTGTCGATTTTTCACAAAATTGCATCGTCGAAGACAAATTAACACACAAGCCAAACGAAGGAGCATACTTAACATCTGTAAGCGGGAAATGTGAGCCAATCAGTCCACCATTCATATACCTTGCCGTTGTGTTTTTTCAAGATTGCACATTAGAATATTGGTATGTCAAATAACAAAAATATTGATAAAAATTACGCGTAGCATTACTTGTCTCAGACTCAAAATTTTGAAAACATGAAGCAGGTGTCCTAGATAGGACTATGAAGGATGCCTGTGCCAAGTTTCAAGCAGTTATCTGAAACAATGACTGAGGTGTTGTCTAAAATTCATCACAGCGCATAATGCACGCACTCAGGTGCCCGGCCCGCGGCGGTGGGCGGCGAGGCTCAGGTCTGCCGCAGCGGCGCGGTGACGGGGCGGCGGAAACCGTTTTTCATGATCACACGCAAACCAACGACCACGGGACTGACGGCGGGGCTGAAGGGTATCAGGTTGCGCTGTCGGTGGGACTGAACCGTCGAAAAACACGCGAAAAGCGATCCAACCACTTTTTCACCACTGAGGTCATCCATTTGATTTTGACTTTAGACGGTTCATGAACAAGTAACTGCCCTTGCTCACGTGTCTGATACCTCTTATTGCAGCTGGCTAGGCTCTAACACTTTGTGCTTGGATGGTTCAAATGTGACGGCAGTCAATAAACCAAAACAGACATACACATTCAGATTTCAGGTATCATTTGCACGGCACGTTAACTTGGCTCCAGGCCTGACACGGCGCGCGTCACATTCAGCATCGTCCTATGTAGAATGCTTGATCAGGATGCAATGATTTCAGGCCATGATATACGTTTCTAAATGGCATACATTATGGGAATGGTCAGATATTCCGAAGCAGCATTTTTTAGAATTGGATCTTGACCTGTGGCTTTAATAAACACTTAACCATACGCTTTTGTGTGGTCTGAAACCGCACACCACGCCGCTATCAATTGCGATTTAAATTTGTGAGTTCGGCCCAGCTCTTCTTGAAATAACCAGGGGAATACGGTCAATCTTTGGTTGTCCGGATGGATCAGTTGGTTAGGGCGCCTGTCTTCCGATCCACCTAACCGTGGCAAGGTGATTTCGAATCGCTTCAGGCGCTCGTTACTGGACTTAACAGTTGTTGCCTGCTGCCGGCGGCAGCGGCCGCGATAAAAGGCCAGGTGACGTCAGAGGGCAGGATGGACCGCGCCGAGCATTGCGGCACGTTAAGCTTTCGCCTCCAAATCTGCCGTTGACATGGAATTGCGCGATCGAATGGTAGGGGGTCAGGGCTCACACAACAAGCACTAAGTAGCGTGAGCTCTATTCCAAGAAATCCATTCATTTACAAGGTTGGATAAAATCTTAGAAAACCTGCTCCCCGCCGTCCAATGGTATGCCACTGAGGAACCCGGTCAAAGTCAAGTTTAACACCATATTGCTATTACCTCACATGCCCTATTACCTCACATGGCCTCTCTTGGAACACAACAAACTGCAACAGTTTTGTGACCTGAAAAAGTTGTTTGAGGGATTACAAAAGACAAGGAAGTGGTGAATAGCATTTGATAGCGCAGGGTTTGCGTGCACTATTGAGCCGCTGACGTAACGAGTATGTCAGCCTCCAAATCCGCCATCGTCGTGGTGTCAGCACCATCATTTAGAACTTGTGTTTGGCCCTCTATAAAGGGAGGGTTCCGCATTTTTATGGGAGTTTGAACTGAAACAGCCATCTTGAAGACCATTCGGTGCAGTTCACAACCTCGTCCTTAACACCTAAACCCTTTTATTTTCTGAGCTACATACCCTCAAAGATGTGCAGACTTTTACGCCCAAAGTATTTCAAGGTCACCCAAGCATCCATGACGCCATAAAAACGTCGTTGAAAACCCGTTTCTTTATTGGCCATGCGGCGATCAAGGCTAAGAAAAATAGTAACTGTTAAATCGTTCATATCTGGCGTTCGTGAGCACGATTTCCGCACATAACGGGCGCCAATTATCTCTCAGTCAATGTTGTGCAAGGTATGATGACGCAATAAAACAATGGCGTATTGAATACCACATCTGCTAAACTTGTGTTGTCGAGAGCAGTCTTTTTCACTCACAAGTACACCAATGCTCATAAGTGAGCTTATTTCATCATACCTGATGCTTGCTTTGATATATTGAAATGTGGAGCGCTCCCTTTAACGAGAAGGCTGCTGAAGTATACACACTTGGCATTCAAGACCTCTGACGGCACATAGCCCCGAATCCCGTACCAGACCAAATCTGCGAAAGGCTCGGAGTTCGCCTGCCGGGTGGTACTAACTGCCCCTTCCCGGCATGTGAAGACAGAGCTGCAGCAACTGCATTCAATATGCTCATGTTTTGGCGAATGAAACCATTCAATGTGACACGTGATGTACAAAGTGTTTCTCAAAACCTACCCCATTGAACTCAGGGCAACAAAATTTACTTGTTTCAAGTTGGAACGAGTGGTTTTTATTTTCACACATCACGTCCTTGGTCCCTGCCACAACGCCTGCACTTAAGCACAGTTTTAAACAGAATGTGACCGTTAGCGTAGTTACCTGAGGTTGCTTACACCAGCGGCATTGGGGCTCATTCCCCTTCGTGTAATTCTATGGAGTGCTCCATATTTTATGTTTGTTTTTAGCTCGAATAGCCATCTTGAATGTAATTCGGTGCATACCACAGCTCTGCCCCCCCCTTAAGACCCATACCGATTTACCTTCTCAGCTACACGCCCGCAACGATAGAAAATTACTTAAGCGGAGTATTTCAAGATCACCTTAGCATTTCAAGATCACCTTAGCACGCCACAATAACATCGTTCAAATCCTACCATTCGATAATCCATGAGGCGATCAAGGTCAATACAAATATAATGGTCGAATCGTTCATGTCTGAGTTCGTGAGCCCGATTTTCAGATATAAACAGCCGTTAATTGGCTCTCAATCAGTATTGTGCAGGGTTCGATGACGTAATCAAATAATGCTGCATCGAGGATAGCATTTACTTAACAGAAAAATGTGTGGTCTAGAGCAGCCTTTCTTCTTAAAAGCATGCCGATAGCCTTAAGTGAGCTTGTTTTATCATATTTCACGCTTGCTTCAATATCTTCAAATGTCAAACAATCCCTTTGAAAGATAAAAAATGAAGATACACATGTCTATGAACGGCTAAAAGGTCCTAATGATAACCCATAGGTCGAGAAGAAAAAAGTTTTGAGGTAAGTAAAGATGCAACGACGACACAAAAGAGCGGCACGATATCATCACCATCATCATCTTCATCAAGATATCTTTGCAGAACCATTCTCTAAAAAAACACACTGATCTGGAAATACACCCATCTGGGTGATATTTTCTAGCAACAAATCCGCTCAAACATTTCTTCAGGAAAATCTTCAAATCCTTTTTTTGTTTCTTTCGCGTTTTTTTCCGTGACCACCATCGACACGGCCATGACTTGAATATTACTGACTTTCATTTATCTTTTGGTACCATCTGTCATGGTTAAAACATGTCCCTTGGCCCAAAGTTACTTGGAGTCGTGACCTCACCTAACCCTTGGAGTCGTGACCTCACCTAACCCAGTGGTGGTTGCAACCATAGTCACATCGGTCACCGCCAACTAGTGTTCTTTTATTTTGCCTCGAACCAATACATCAACGCGCCTTCAGCTATCATTTCAATCAAGTATTGACGATATAAGTCGAGAGAATTCAACTGCACGCCACAGCGAAATGAGATCCACTTTCAGTCTGTGCATCAAAGCCCTGGTTCGCCAACTGACGTGACACGCTAGTGTCACACTGATATCTCTACTTTCATTGCAAAGTACCAAGTAAACAGTGCAATGCTATACCTTTAGACGATGGCCGAAACACATTTTTACTACACATTTTGAAAATCTGACGGAGAAAGCGGTAACATTCATATAATTGATTTGATTTTCCAACAAAATAAAAATGTGAGGATGACATGACAGAGGCAAGTGAGGTTTCTAAAGCAGCTCAGTGCGTTAGCACATGCACACCATTGGTTGCCCGGCTAACTTGCATGACGCAGCTTTGTTGTCAGCAAAGCTAGCGTCTTAACAGTAACCAATCACAGCGCAAAGTTATGGCCAACTTATTCCCGACGAATACGATGAAGCCATTCCTGTGTCTATTATGTTGAAATAACTGCCACTTTTACCGCTTGTCTTTTTAGCCTTTGCTATAATCCTGCTATCTCAGCTATCTCAGTTAAACTGCCATTATTAAGGTGACCTATTCCCCTTAAAGGGAATACTTCGCATTTGAAGATATTGAAGTAGGCTTCACACATGATGAAGCAAGCTCAGTTATAACTGTTGGCACGCCTTTAAGTAAAAAAGACTGCTCAATGCAACGCAGTTTCTCTGTTTAGTAAATATGCTCCCCGATGTGTCGATTTTCGATCAGGCCATCGTACCTTGCACAACGTTGAGTGAAAGCCAACTGATAGTCATTATACCTGGAAATCGTGCTCACGAACACCAGATATGAATGACTCTTCAATCACATTTTTCTTGGCCCTAATCGCCGCATGGCTTATGGAAGGCAGAGTTTGAATGACGCTGTTATGATGTGAAACCCAAGGTGACTCTAAAACACTCTCCACGAAACATGCTCCCCATCTTTGTGGGCGTGCAGCTCAGAAACTAGTAGGATTTAGGCCTTAAAAAGAACAAGGCTGTGGCCTGTACCGAATGATCTTCAAGGCAACTATTTCAGTTCAAAACCGCATGGAAGAGTGGAATACCCTTTTAACTGACATATGAGCAAAGACTACCGATTTGTCGGCTACGCACAAAGCTTAACACGCATTGTCGGCGTTATAAATTGCAGGTGAAAAATTACGGTCATACACTCGCTTCGTCCGCGCAGAACTAATGAGTCAGCCTTGGTATTGATGTCAAAGAGTCCGGTAGCACGCAGTTATTCAGGTAATGCAGGTAGCTGTGCCTTTCGTTGAATGAGCTTTCACGAAGTTGCGGCCCAAATGGAGGTAAGGAATGGGGCTACACGCCAGTGGGATACTTCACAGATTTTATCAATCCGCGCATTGTGGGTCAGTCCGGGGACCGGATGGAACCTGATCAGAAACTTCCACAAAGCGAAAATGGGCTCAGTGTAAACAGACATGACCCACACTGAACAGTGCAGGCTGATAATTTCTTTGGCCAGATATCGTAACAGGTGTGTGCACAACATTGCGCAACAGACATTTCCAATATCTTAAAGCGCGATTCATTTCTCAATAATGTGAATACGCACCTGTGCTGAATTGATATAATTGCTGCTTGATCTACTGCATAGGAGGTAGCACCCATGAAGATAGGAAGATATCTGTAGATAATGGTGCAAGGTTATCATGGCATATGTTGAATATTAAATTGTCAATCAAACAATAATCCCTGCACTCATATATTGAAAAATATCAAGATTCTCATCTCCAACTTAAATATAACGGAGAACACCTCAACCAGTCATTTGGAATGCAGCACTCAACAGCCGGTAGACCATGTCACGCACTCTTCATTGCTGACTCGCTGTGCAATAACTGGGGCATAACGTGATCATTTATGATGCAGAATGTTTAAAATGAGTCACGATGTGTAAACCGAGACGTAATGCGACTTGGACAAAGTACAAGATATATCATATTAACCTAGAGGCAGTCTGAAATTACGTTAAAACAATCCGATCTTTCAACCATCATTCCCACTACTACACCGCACTTCAAGCATTTTACGACTGATGATCGCGTTTGCACTAAATCACCACAACAAATCAAGATGCCACTAGCACAGCACTAGCAACTTTTGGTACAACACCCTAAATCTGGTATTAATACCGATTCTGTTATACTTATAGGTATGCGCCGATACCTTACTAGTCAAAACATTGGAGTAACTAGTGCTCTTTTGCCCTGGCTAGTATGTATGAGATGTCAAAGCACCAACAGTCATGCTAGATATCGGATGACCGGAAAACTGTACATAACCCTCGCACCGCGTTTCGTAAATACAAGAGCATTCTTTATTTGTATCTGGCACTCAAAGCGCACACAAAATATGACACACTTTGCCTAAACGCTTCACCATCTAAAAAAGTAAAAAGTAAAAATTATGGTAACTCAGGTTGTGTGCTGAAAATAACAAAAAACGGATACAAAGTGACGCACCATTGCCAGTATGTCTAGAAAATATATTCTGGACTGTGTAAATGTGACTTCATGTAGCTGTAAGATGAAAGATTACAAACAAAATACGTTCATACTTTCCTTGATCAGCAAAAAGTGGTCGGGAAGCATTTGACATTTTAGTAGTGGGATTTAAAAATGAGGCAACTGTTTCAGTCTGCTGTATGTAAGAGGAGGTAACGCGAGCGCCTACCAGTGGACAGTCGCGCGCGTAGATTGTAATTTTGACGCAGCAGATAATCTAGCAAGAAATGGTGGTCACGACTGACGATGTTTCACCAACTGGTGTGCCCATGAACGGATACACACATGAACTATCACATATGAGGAGATGTGGTCGTTTTATTGCTTGAGAGCATAGCAGATGGACGTCGTCCTGCAGTTCGTACGCACGTAGTTGCGAAGTGTGCACTGCTGACGCTGTCGACATTCCTCCAGGTTTTTGACGCCAGAAGCGATCCTAGCTACTGCAATGTAGTGGTGCTTGTGAACTATTTGTCAAGATTGTTACGATCTCAAGAATATGATGGGCTTTGTTTGTCCAGATGGTCATGTCGAATTGGATTCCCAACAGGTAACAAGCTGCGTTCAGTATCTTAGCACTCACCGGTCTATGGCAAGTTATTGCATGCTTTTCAATGAAATCAACCAATACCTAGGATTTAGGACATTCAAATGAACTAAATTTGCTATTTATTGTTGAAAAAAATGCGAAGCAGATTGACACGGATATTGTATATTTTTTTTTGGTAAGTCGGACCGAATGGGAATGATAATTCTGGGAAAAGCGGGCGGATCGGATCTGGACTTGCCGAATTGGACTCGACCGGATCCTGAAAATTCAATCTGCGAAGTGCTCTATATGCCAGTGAATAAATGAGCCGCGATCCAATTACTTAGTCAAATTGCATCGAACTGCGTCTCTCCGACCGTATCACAACCGAAAATGTTGTGCATTTATTGATCGCTCGTCCTTTCTGTTGTGAGCGCTTTCAGTGCTTCGCTTCCGTGGCGACGCCACCACACCGCCAAGGTTGCTCTACTTGCTGGCCGCGGGTGGAACAGAGCGGTCATCCGCCTGTGACAGGGCCATCGGCCATGTCGCGGCTTCGTCCGGCTCTACTGGTGCTGCTGGCTGGTCTGGTGATGCTCTGCAGCGGCGGTACGTACCACCTGCAGGAGGCCCCGCCGGCGGCCACCGTCCTATCGACGACCGCCACTCGGAGCCGGATACAGTGCGCTTTGCTCTGCTTCCGACACGGCAACTGCACCCACTGGACCTTCCAGCGGTCCGCCAGTGTGTGCCGGCAGTACCCCCTGCGCAGTGCTGCCGGCCAAATGAACTCAACGGCTGAGCCAATCTACTTCAGCCGAGAAGCCCCGGCCGGATACAAGATGCTCCCTAACATGACCAAGCTCTTCCGCCACCACGCCGAGAGCATTACTGGGACGGAAATCCTCGACAGGTGCCTGCTGGACGACCCGCGGGCCGCCCCGGCCGCCCCCGAATCAGAAGAGGAGTTCCAGGCCCTTCGCATGCTCGCAACGGACGACGGAATGTGGCTGGGAATCCAGGAGACGGCCACTGACGGCGTCTACGGGGACTTCTTTGGCCGGGTGCTGAACCTGAAAGATTCGTGGTTGAGTCCGACCAACACATATTCGCTCGGCTTACCGTGCGTCCGTATGTGGGTAGATGGATTCGACCTGAACGCCTGCTACCCTCAGCACCCTTACGTTTGTCAGTATGAACTCTATTAATCGGCACAGGTAAACCACACTGACGGCGAATCGGTTCGCCGTATCCACCGATCCGTTCAGGATCGGAACATGGAATCTATGGCTTGTGTGTGCAATCTCATTGCTTTGTGTCTGTAACCCGGGTTCGTCTATAAACAACTCGACCCAGGAAAGGGCTGACGGGAAGCCGCACCCCGCCCCCCCCCCCCCTACGCTCAGATTTTTTCGTTTTTCACCAAAGATCGAGTTTCCCAACCCAGCAAGACTGCCAACAGAATGTTACAGATAGGTATAATGTATACTCACCGAGCCGCGGGCTCCTCTCTGAAAACTTCCTGGCTGCGTTGCTATCTGTAAAATGTAAGATGTTAACGTGTAAAGGAATTTATTTCCTACGCATTATGTCGCTGATGACCGTTGTGCCCCACTTGGGCCGTATTTTCCAGCCCTCTAGACATTCCTGTTGTTTATTTCCGATTGTGTATATGATGCCGTGCATGATGTGTAGTGTAGATGTGTAGATGTGATGTGTAGAGTAGACTGGCACAGGAGAAGAACGCTTATATCGAGGCACCCCTCTTAACAATAGCAAAAATAAGCAATTTTCATCGCCTTCAGTGAGCTCACGATCTACGGCCCATACGCTCCATTCCCCAGCTCAAAGGGACCTCGCGTCCGCCGCCGCTCCGGTCCGCGCTGCCCGCCGTCTCCGGCCGGCGGCGGACAACCGGCACAGTAACGGCACTTAACCACCCCTCAGCCATCCGCGCCCGTTAGAATTTCTTAAAGGGAATGTTTCACATTTGAAGATGTTAAAGTAATTATCAAATATGTAGAAACAAGCTCACTTGTGACTATTGGTACACCTTTAAGTAGAAAATGCTACTCTGGACAAAGCAATTTCTCTGCTTAGTAAGCATGCTCCTCGGTACGTCATTGTTTGCTTGCATCATCGTACCTTGCACAACACTGATTGGTAACCAATTGGCAGCCGTTGTATCTGGAAATCGGACCGACGAGCTCACGAATACCAGATATGAACAGCTCGACCATTGCATTTTTCTTGGCCTTGATCGCCGCATGGATTATGGGATGACAGGACTTGAATGGCGTTGTTATGACGTCATGAATACCAAGGTGACCTCGAAATGCCCTCCCGAAAACGTCTCCGAATCTTCAAGGGTATGTAGCTCAGGAACTAGAAGAGTTTAGGTCTTAAGGAGGGCAAAGCTGTGAACTGCATCGAACGATCTTCAAAACGGGCATTTCAGTTCAAGACCCTACAAAAATGTGGAACACTCTCTTTAAGCGAGTCGTTTGATTTGCAGAGTAGCTGTTTCAAGATTTGCTAGGTGATGCACGGTGTAATTTTGTAGACCTGGGTTTTTTGCGCCGCAACGTGACAGGATGCGACTCATTGCGGCTCAACGTGGCCGGGCGCGGCTGTCGTCCGGATGTGGCGCGACAGCCGGATGGCATCACTCATGCGGCTCATTGCCATGGTTACTGATGAGCAACGCCTCCATTCGTGTGGGTGGGTCCTCCATCCAACGCCAGGTGGGTTTTGTTAACATTGGTAGGCAGAATGATATAGTCTAAGATATGACCACTTCATTGCAAAGCCTGTTGTAACTAAACATGATACATTTCGAAGGAGTACTTAAATAGGCGTTTTAGAAAATCGGTTGCTGCTTCGAAAGGAGAAGCGCAGGCGTCGGTGTCAGCTTCGATTCGAACTGTGAGCAAGGCCTGGGGACGCTGTGTGGAGTTGCTGAGGTCCGTCTGCCTGCGGCGTCCACCGCTGGCCGCTGTGTGGGGGCAGCTGGGGCCTGTGTGCCTGGGAGCGCCAACACTGAGACGTGGGCTGCCAGTGAGGTGGAGGTGCGGTAACGGGGAGACCTTCCCAAGTGTGTCGCGGCCATCGACACGGTCAGAAGCACTAACACATGCCGTACGCCTGCAACACCAACAGCGTTTTCTTCAACTATCAGGGGATCTTCTCCACCATTCTACTGGCCCTGATGGGCGCCTTCTGCAAGTTCCATCACATCTCAGTCAGCAGCGGGAGCAAATAGGGCGACACTGTCATCCCTACCAACTCTAATCTCAGTCAGTGCCTCGCGATTGCCCACGTTTATCTTCCACCACCGAAGGCACCCCATTGGCCGGCCAGCGCTGAATCCATGCCCCGTTTGGTATTGGACGACAAAGCACTCCCTTACCTACTGAGGCCCTGTCCGGGCAGCAAGCTTGGCCAGCCCGGATGCCGTGCCTATAACACCCGGCTCTTCCGGGCGCCTGTGGGGTGAAGCGCGCGTTTGGCCCATTAGTGCAGCGGTCCGGTGTTTTCGGGTCCCGCTGCAGGTGGAGGTCGACAATGCCAGCCGCATCACCCGTGCACCCGCGTGTCACACAGCACACGGTGGGGAGAGGCTGTCGTGCCAGGCGGCGGCCAGCGGCCTACCGAGCTCCTGGCAGGGCAGGAGCAGGCCGACTGAAGTGCCTCCGCCTCCCTGTCCGACCGCATCCCGTCAAGCGAGCCCGACGGGAACGCTGCAGAGACGCGTGCGGCGTTCAGGGCATGTTTCTTGAACGATAGCCCTGCGAACAGGCTGCATCAGGCATGGCGGTGGGTGACAGTTCACGGACTGCGCTCCGCGTGTGTTTTGCTCTCCCTGTTTTCTATGTCCACCTTTGGCGCGGTATCCAGTGGACGGCCCGGATTTGCTGCATGGGCCCAGTGAGCTGTCCTGTCGTGAACAGCATTACAACGCTGCAGCTGCTTGTCTGTTCACATACAAACATTACAATTTCAATAATCATTTGGGCTTAGCGGCGTGGACTGAAGGCCGCCGTGGCCGATAACCAGCGTTCGATGGTTTGGCGATGAGTTGCAAACATGCACTGCAGGATGATTCATCGAACAAAACACATTTTTAACAAAATGTGTATTGGAACACATCCGCGCAAGATGAGCCTGAAACCCTAGCTGCCCAGCTCTTCACATCACCCAAGCGACAGCACAGTCTCCACTGTCCAGTCATACACCTCCCCGTCACCAGCTCGGTGTGCGACGGGTTATGAATTAAGTTCGGTGCGATCAGAGTACGCTTGAGTGTGTACGGTGCAGCCGTGCAAGTATTCCGATCTCCGTCGGGGAGGTGTTCATCGGTGCTTCCCTCCTTCTGGCACGTTTTACGTATTGGGAAAAGCGTTCTCTGGGAGCCTAGCCTTCTCGTATCTGTACAATAGATATTGAGTTGACGTTGACTGAATTCGGAAAAGTTTGAGATGACGCGTGCTATTCCCCGCAAAATTGTTACTCTGTTCTCATGGTGGAAAAGACGGTTCAAAACAACATTTGGGCCTTCACATGGATGACCAAAAAAGCAAGAGAGACGAGGTATTGTCTGCTTCAGATCTCTCCTGTGGGATCGCAGCCCCATTGTGATTTGCGTTGTGTGTAAGAGAGCACGTGGCTTACTGCCGAGCTGGATGAGAGGGGAAACTGACGACACACCATCCACCCATCTTTCCTCGCTCCCACTCATCTTTCATCCCCGTGCCGGCGCGATTATCGGGATCAGACTGCATGCATTAGCCATGATTGGGCTTAATTACTGCCCTGGCATAAGCCGCGCCCGAGGGCCCGCACATGATCCGAAGAGTGGTTCTTATATGGGCTTAGTCTCGGACTCCAAGACTTCCACATGCATGTGTTTTTGTCCCTTCTGCTCTTAAACTCTTTTTTGTGCCAGTCCTGAAACGGTTGTTTCGGTCAAAAGGGTCCAAACCAAACAAACCCAGTTGAACTCCATCCGCCCTGATTCCTCACTCACCGTCGTTTTCCCCCAGAGCCTCGCTACGCGCCGTCTCACTGGGCGTGCTGTAACCGTCAGCCAAGAAAGTGCTGGTTGAGGGGTCGCTCCGGCGGAGCCCCGCCCGAGCGCCCGCACGCGTCACAAAGGAGGTCCTTGTGCGTTGTAAGGTTTGATACTGGAGAAATATCACCACGACCGCAGTGATGCCCACTGCTGGATCTCACCCTTAAAGCCCGTAGCCCTAAAATCGCTCTTACTGGGCGAGGGCACTTCAAACCATACCAGAAATACGGAACAAAGCACGTGACATGTACCGCGGCCCCTGCCACCCACAAACAGCGAACGGGCCATGTGTGACGTGTGCGAACTCTCTGATCGACAATCAGCAGATGCCTGGCTGGCATGCGATGACCGGACATATATCATCGTTTCCATGCGGACGGCCTTTCTGGCGCAGTTATTTTGATTCCCCACCCCACCCCGACGGTTTTTTCAAGAGTACCCTCCTGAGCGGCGCAGCGTAGCCGTGCGAAACTTTACTTTATTGTGGGCAATTAAATTGCCGATTTTTTAACGTAAAAATTCAGATGAGCCTCATAAGGTAATCCACCTGTGGCAGTTCAAAGTTAGGTCATGGGTGTCAGCGAAGGCATTTCCTTCGGAGACGTTTAATCTGATAGGACAATGCAATGTTGGACGAAGCCATGCATCTTTGAAATGCTTCCTGACACACTCAGATAATTCGATTCCGGATAACGAAGAGTTTCATTGACCATTGGTGAGATGTACAGGCGAGATCAAGGTAAATACGCAATCACTTTTTTAATAGAGAGTATACATTATGGGGTAACTTTGGACGTTTATTTCAAACTTATTGAATGCAGGAGGTTACCAGATATTTTGTTTTAACGTCATGAAGGTCAGAGGCAGACATGTGCCCGGTCCCTAATATGGTTCCTGGTTCCCACTGGTTCCCACAAAAAAGACGCTGAATCCCGGTTCTCACGGGTTCTTTCGACAAAACAAGAAGCTGGATCCTGGTCCCCTTTGGTTCTTTCGGCAAAGCAAGATGCTGGATCTTGGTTCTCACAGGTTCTTTTGATAAAACAAGACCCTGGATCCTGGTTCCCACTTGATCTATCGACAAAACAAGACCCTGGATCTTGGTTTTCACTAGTTCTTTCAACAAAACAAGTCCCTAGATCCTGGTTTTCACTGGTTCTTTCGGCAAAACAAAACCCTGCATCCTGGTTCCCAATGGGTCTTTTGACAAAACATTATGCTGCATCCTGGTTCCCATTGGTTGTTATACAAAACAAAACCCTGGATCTTGGTTCCCACTGTTTCTTTCAACAACACAGGACCTGCATCTTGGTTCCCATTAGTTATTTTGTAAGCACTGGATTCAGCTCCTGGTTTATCTTGTTTTTTTTCTATCAATACCAGCCCCAGGTTCCCATAAGCCCTTTGGCAAGCAACAAAAATACCAACATGCCATGAATACTAAACACCATGCCTCACAGTTCACAATAGTCATTTTACCAACACTCTGAGGTCAGGTCAACACTCTGACTCCTGAGGTCAGAATATGGAGTACTCTGACAGTCTTGGGGCATTGGAAAAAATTGACCTCAAAAGGTCACCCTGCACAACCCAAATACTTTGCTCTCAAAAAGCATATCAGTACATCGCAGACAGGTCAAAATAAACAGCATGCCGTGACTCTGTAACAACAATACAGCCTTTCCAGAAGCCTGAGCACACGACTCAGGCAGATCTAGATTCATTATCTGCATGATAAACCAGTATCAATGTGGGACTAACTTTGGTCTGCAGGTAGGCTCGGTATGTGTAAAAAGCTATTGCTGAGCTTTGATGGTAACCTGTGATATTGGGATGCTTTTCTGGTGTTATATATATATATATATATATATATATATATATAATATATATATATATATATATATATATATATATATATGGTCACTTTAAGCAACCAAGCAGCCTGCTTGCTTCTTGGTAATCCATGTTATAAGTACCTATGGCTGAGCCAGGCTGACTCACATTTTCTAGCTCCTTTGCCTGCTAATGCCAGGCCCTGGTTCCAATAACTTTTGACACAACCACAGACCCCGGTAACATCCAGACCGGTTTCTGGATCTCGCGGGTTTTTCAGGAAGAGCAATCACGACTCTTTTGTTTGCCAAATCTCCATACCATTAGTGCCATAAGTTCATTTGTTAGAAACGCTCCTGCAGAATATGGTGGTAACTGGTAGATGGACAGAGCGAACATTCTAAGCCATTAATACAATGCATATATTCCGTTAAAATCGGAAGCAAGTTCATCTCACCCCCCCCCCCCCCTCCTCCCATGCCGCAGATGTCACACCTCACACCAACAGCACACTAGCAGTGCATCGCCGTTCCACATTGCCATGGAAAGCACGCCAGCTGAAATTTATCTTGGGAAAAACGTATTCTTATCAGCTGATCAATATTTGCTCCATACCACTACTAGATGGTTCTATAAACACACACACGCATATATATATATATATATATATATATATATATATATATATATATATATATATATATATGTGTACCTAAATAAATCGGTTTGTGTGGTTGCTTAATTTGGCTATGTCCTAAACACCTTGGAAACGCCTAGAAGAATAAACGGAATAAGGTGGAATATTCTAGAATATCTGGACTAGAATATCTAGAAGAGTCGTGCAAAATGCTGTAATACTCGTGGAAAAAATCATCTGAAATTTCTATTCCCCTTTTGAGCTGGGTCTCAAGCTTTGCGACATATCACGTCCCCAAAGTGCGTTTGTTTTTATCAGAAGCTGTATTTTAACACATCCAAACATTGTGTCTGATATTGTTACAGCTAATTTAAATTGATTACTACATTTTGGATGGTGTTTTTAGTGTGAGCAGTAAGAGGTCAATAAAATAGAACCGTTGCTCCGCATTCTCACGCGGAGTAACATCACCAGCAACAGCCTTAGTTCCTTGACGTCATATTCCCTTTGGGTTTTAGATAAACGAAACATGTGATACTACCTTTCCTATCTGCGGCCTTGATGAGTGGCGCGAGGTGGCGTCACATTGGCGTGCGAGGTGTGGATGGTTGTTCCGTGATATTGTTGTTCTGTGATATACGCACGGAAGAGCGGGGCTTTCCTTTCAAGATAAGGTTAGCCAGCTAACATCCCAGTTGGAGACCTAGCAGGTCTGCATCATACCTGCATCGTGACAAGTTCTTGAGTTTGTTCTTCTGAATTTGTAGTGTTATTAGCATTGAAGAACAGCAAATTTGTGTGATGGTACATGAGGAGCAGCCTCAGCAGATAACCAGCAGTGTTCATAGGCTTTATTTTATTGATTTACATTAAGAACAGCACACATTGCTGGACCTGAAAAAGTGGGGTGTGTGAGCAGCAACGGCTGTGAAAAACTCCTGGTACCATTCTGGTTCTCGCTTGTTCCCGAATATCATTTTACAACGGATCTTGGTTCTTGCTGAAATTGAATCCCCACCTTAAGCCTGAGCTGGATCATGGTTCTTGCTGGATCACTATACATATTCCAGGCTGGGTCTTGGTTCCTGCTGGATCCCTCAACATAATGCCAGGCTGGATCTTGGTTCTTGCTGGGTCCCCATGTTCAATCCAAGCTGGATCTTGGTCCTTTCAGTTTGGTATCAGGCTGGATACTGGTTCTTGCTGCATCTTTCGTCTTCATGTCAGGTTGGATCCTGGTTCCTGTTGGATTTTTTGGCTTATTGTCAAGCTGGATCCTGGTTCTTGCTGGATCTTTTGACTTATTGTCAAGCGGACTCCCGGTTCTTGTTGGATCTTTCGACTTATTACCAGACTGGTACCTGGGTTCTTCCTCATTCCATAACCAGGAACCGGTTCCCGGGAAGAAATCTTAGGAACCAGGCACAAATCTGATCAGAGATCACTAGCCTAACATGACCACGATCAGCATTTTGTTTTAGGAGCATACCGTCTGGCATGGTCCTCGACGCTCATTTATATGAAAGTATCTAAACAATATCGAAGGTTTTTGGTCACCTTAACCCTGCAAATGTCAAATAAGGTCGCTTACCACAAATTAACACCAATGCCATTTTTCCTAGAATAGGTATTTCGGCAAAAGGAGGCGAGGGAGGCGTTCCACATTAAAATGGGGTTTGGAGCTGAAATAGCCACCTTGAGGACCTTTCGATGCTGTTCACAGCCCTGCACTTCTTAAGACCTAAGCCCCTCAAGTTTCTGAGCTACACGCCCGCATATCGGGGAGGGTATTTCAGTTGCCTTGGCATTCATGACATCATAATAACGTCATTCGAGTTCTGCCGTTCTGTAAACCATGAAGCGATCAATGTCAATAAAAGTATTATTGTCGAGACGTTCGTTTCTGGCGTTCGTGAGCATAATTTCCAGGTAAAGCGGCCGTCAATTGGCTCTCAATCAGTGTTTTGCAGGGAACGAAGGCGTAATCAAGCCGTGACGGATTGAGGAGTATATTTACTAGACAGAGAATTGTGCTGTATAGAGCAGTCTTGTCTCCTTAAGAAGTTATTCAATGGTAATAGGTGAGCTAATTTAGTTATATCTGATGCCTGCTTCATTATCTTCAGACATACATTCCCTTTAAAGATGGCTACATGGGGTGGTATGAGGGCACTTTTGACGCCAACCAGACATTTGACCTGGTTTGGTATTGTTTACTCAAAGGCCATGACCAAGGGACTTAAACTTTCACAAAACTTATTTCACATACAGGCTTGTCACTCCAGTGAATTGAGCGTATCTAACTTTCTTAGTTTCTGAAATCTGAGTGGGCCAACTTGACCCTCTCCCACCTTAGCGCCTAACATTCACCCGACCACATGTGTGCATGCTAAAACAAAGACCTTAGATACTCTGCCGCCCTCGCACTATGGTATACTGACGCAATGCCACCTTGAGAAACACAAAAAATGCTTTAGATTGCTTGTCTAAGCATCATACAACAGAATAAAACCCTTCCAACATACGCAACTTGTACAAGGCACAACTACATACAAAACTCAACACCCAAGTTTGATTACCCCGGCGTACAAAGCCTATGCCACAATTCCCATGACTCCAAAAAACTTCAGCTGGTTTTACAGGCAGCCTGCTCCACTTGCTGTGTTGCTCGCCATTGTTTGTGGTCACGAACCGCAAGCCAAGCCAGTTCTGTGCTTGCGACGCCCGGCCGGGGATACGGGTCGAATATATCGGCACACTTGCCGATCTTACCGTCTTAACAAAGGGTCGAAGATATTGGCACACTTGCCGATCTCACCGTCTTAACAAAGGTCCGAGGTCGGTGGAGTTCTCCTTGCCGTTGTTTGACATGAACACACCAGATTGGCGCATATTTCCGCACTTCATTAGACTATCGGACCCTGGTCGAGCTTGTTCGTACTCGGACTTCTTTGTGGCTGAAGGCGCGCGTTCTGACGCTGCCGGCGCCTCCGAGCACAGACCCGCGCGTGGCGTGACCTTGGCCTCCATCGCGGAGCACAACACCGGTTCAGGACTGGTCGCGAGCCAACGGCCGCAGCGGCGGTGGCCTGACGTGGGATGGAGTGCACCTCTCAGCGGCAGTGGCTCTCTCCGCCTCGCTCTGCTTGTCGCGACGTCCCCTCCGCCCCGCGCCTGCGCCGTCCCCTGCCAGGTGTGCGTACGGCCCCACCTTCGGCACGCACAGGTCCAGGCTGCGACACACAAAGATGATGACGAAGATGACGACGACAGCCATGACGGGCACCAGCACCAGGCCCAGGATCAGGTGGTGGTCGGACATGGTCGCCCAGCGTCACTCCACCGGCGCGCCCCTCGCTCGCCCACCGCTGCACTACTGTGTGGGGCGGTGCTGCGCAGCCGCGTCGTGACGTCACATAGCCTCAGGGCAGCGGCGCGCGCTCGACCGAGAATCCCTGGGCCGGCGAACCGCGATCCCCGCCATCGCCCATGCGTCACCATTAGAAAAAAGGCCGTGCGCGTGGATGTAGCCACGTGCTCAATTTTCTGGGCTTCAGTCCTCTTTTATTCCGTTTCTTACAACAATAATACGATGGCGACCAAATTTGCCGACAAGTTATTGGGGCCGCCACTACACGAGAGCCGAGGGGATGCAGTAGTTTGGAATTCAAATCGTAGGACAGGTAGGTGCGGGATTCCCATTCGGATTCGAAACTCAGGTAAACTTCGCTGAGTTGGAATGTTTGGAATCATCGAATCAAAACCTCGAACAACACCACAAGGGAGTTAGAGATGGTCGTTCGTTCAACTCTAGTTCCGCCGGCTAAACACTGTGACTGCATATGTAAGAAAAAGGAGTTCCATGACTTTATGGTGAGTTATCGACCTTCATCATATCAGGAGGCACTGATATGCCCCAAAGAGGAGGACGGGAGACTTATTCCAACGAAGAGCCCATAAATACGCGCTGAATTTAGCTTAGCTGAAGAAAATTGTGAACCCGGATAATATTCAATGCAATTAAATGTCGAAATGATATTTTTGTGATTTGTTTTCCATGTTACGAATCCTGAATTCAAAATGACGGCTTCAGAGGTAAGGGAAATACCTGAAACTGTATGCTCAGGCCAGAAGCACGGGTGCATCTGAAGCTACCGACTTCAGCGCGGCAGAATCAGCATCACCTGAGCTCCGATCCGTTCGGCCGCACCGTCTGAGCGTCGAGCCTTGCGAGTCGAGAGCACTTTGGCGTTCTCTCAGCCGTCGGCCGCCTCCCCCGCGCGCCGCTCGCCGCACAGAACTGACCCAAGCGACCCTCGCGTGCCTGGCGCGCCGCTCAACCGCTGGAGGCGGCTGACCTCGACACGGTGCCCGACGCTCGCCCGCGCCCACCTGGACGCCAGCGTGGCCTGCCCCGAGGCCTCGCGTTGGAGCCGGAAGGGAGCGCGCCAGGTCAGGACCGCACACAATGCACGCATGGCTTCATACATTGCACAGACGCCCATCATTTGGTGGATTTGTAGAAAACAGGAAGCTAGAATTGCTTTTGGACTTGGGTGAGAGTGAAAAATTACATCGCAAAAAGGCCGTGCAGGAGCGAAAAAATCAATTCACAAAAGATGGAACTTATGAGCTCGTGACTGATGCTTCAGCAAACAAAGACATCTATTTCAAGTTGGCATGGACGTAATGTCATAAACCTGACAAAACTTTTTGGTTTTTAACATCTCAAGCCGCTAAAGTGAAACAGAATACATTAAAGCATAGTAATTTCATGGCAGTGTAATGAACATAAACAGTTATTTAGGGCTTGCTGTATGAAATGTTTGTGGCACTCATTTCGAATTTATTGACAGCAGGAACAGCATTATACATCTTCCATTGACTTCTTAGAGGTCAGAACAGGTCATTGACTTAAGATGACCCGGGTCGACATTTTGTTTTAGGAATAGACTGCCTAGCGTAATCTTTATTGCTTATTCAAATGCAAAACTCGGAGCAGCCTTGTATGATATTGATCGCCATGACCTTAAAAAGATCAAACAAGGTCACTGACCTCAAATGGGCTTGTGACCTTTTGCTTAGAAACAGTTGCCTAGGTTCTGGGGGCACTTTGGAAACCAACCTGGCACTTGACCTTCAGGTCTTGACCGGAAGGTCATGACCTGGGAAGCTCAAACTTTGACCAAGTGAGTTCATGTACAGGTCAAGACACACTGTAAATTAGGTGTCTCTGGCTCTCTTAGCTCCCATGATCTCAGGGGGTCAAACTGATCCCCACCCCACCCGAGCGAAGGGTATCTAGCCGGCTGCCCGGGCGCGTCTTAACCGTGGGAGCCACCTCACCATTAACTATTCCACACGGATTTCATGCATTCGGCGCCCTACCACACTCGCTCCAAGTTTACACATCTGCTGGCACCCACGTCACCCCACTCATTCCTGGCTCCCACATGGGTAGGACCCCCCCCCCCCCCCTCCTCATCCTCTCTCATCTATTTTAGCGCCCAATGAAGCAACATGCATGCGCTATCTAAACCATATCAGGTAAATTTTTATCAGCTTGACACCGACGCGGCTACTGGCTCCGTATCAGGTATCCAAAGCTGAACGACGGCTCGTTCCTTCGCCTGTCCTCCAGGGTGACGGTCTCTACTCGGACGACGCTTCCTTGCGCCTTGCCGACGGTGGGGCGGCCCACCACTCCTTCGGCCACGCCCAACGCCCGCAGTTTCACACTGTCACGCACGCGCCTTTAGGTGGCACCACGTCCAGTACCGGGACGTCGCCTCCGCCCCTGCTGCGCCCTCGTCTCCCGTCTGCCGGAGTGAGCATTGCAAGGTAGCACCCCACGGTGCGTCCCTGAGAGGCTTGGAGGCAGACAGCTCGCCTGAGGGGGCGTAGAGCCCATCATCCGACAGCGAGCGCCCGGCGTGACCTGTGTTACGCCTTGCGGTCTCCACGGCCAGCGCTTTCAGGAGACTCGGCCTGACCAGCTTGTCCGACGACCTGGTCCCTTGTACTCTTTCTATAAGCGTTGATGGCGGAATCCCTATCCGTCCTGAACATCCCGCCATCAAGGGCTCAAAAGGCCCGGCGTACAACACGTCGGAGGAGAACGGGCTGTGCCCTGGTCTGTACTAAGGCGCTGCACACCAACGGATAGACCCAGCCACCGTCATGCATAACCCTGCGTCCCGGGCGGTCCTAACTGGTCCCTGCCCATACCATGACCTACTCGCTAGCTGCTGGCGCCTACTGCTGGGGGTCATAATGAAACAACTTGGATCATCATGGCCACCTCCAACGGCTGAACGAAGACAGCCTCGGCGTAGGCTCATAAAGGAGCAGCCGCGCCAAAGTGCACGTCACCGGCCTCGATCACCATGCCCACCCACAGCCGGCGTGACCGTCCTGTCATCGCCTGACCAAATCACCTTCTACCTCGCGTCAACGCTAAACAGTTCAAACGCCGCTCGTCACCTCTACTTACAAAATGATTCACACGTATTGACCACGCCAGCCTACCCCTCCGACATATGTCCACTGCCCTAAGTGCTACAGTCCACCGCTACAGGCGGATGTAGCACGGAAACCATGTGCCGAATCACGGACCCATCCTTCATTACGGGATTACACTTCCCGCTCCGAGACGCAGTACCGGGTCGGGAGGGTCGCATGGCCAGGCCCCCTTTCCCCAATGACACAGGAGAAAGGGGGCTGTCGTGGCCTGCGCCCGGCCGGTGGGGAGGGGGCAAGGGACATCTTCGTAGCGTACAGCCACCATGGTCTGGCTGGGATGGGTAGCGATAGCTTGTGGATTCACATCGTGCCTGTTGTCGCCAATGTCCCGTTACCGAGGCTGACATGCTGCTTTCCTCTTCCATCGCTGACCGGATACCGCGCGTCGATCAATTTTGTCTGGCTGGCCGGTGGCACGTGTCCCATTTGAAGTGGCGGTCCAGGACGACAAAAACTCGCCGCTGCCCTGTGAACTCCAGCAAGGGAAGCCGATTACCGCGTCAGGCCATCTTTCGCGCGACTCTCCTATCCCGAAGATGGGGTCACGAGCAGGCCTCATTCTGCTCTTACGAAGCGACCAGGCTTTGGGGGATCCGCGTTGACTTCTGAGGCTCCTTTCGTCCTTATGGTCTCGTTTTGTTCGGAGGGGGAGGTCCTGGCCACGGCCAATTTGCTTGCTTTCCCGCACCCCGCCGGGAAACTTCAGTGATCCTGGACGGGTGGTGCGCAGAATGGAAAGGGTCGAAAGGTATGCCTACACAATCGTTTGATCTTTACGCAGCAGGTTTTCGATCCAAGCACCATGATGGAAGCAACTGTCATGGGAGTGGCCACGAATGAGGACTGCCTGGAAGAAGGATGGGAAGAAAGAAAACTGAGCCATTTGAAGGCCACTTAATGGAAACAAAGCAAGCGGTTTTTAGAACTGTATTTACTGCACTGCAATCTCTCCATGCAAAGGCGAATAATGAGATTATTGCGAGCTGGGTACCGGGTTTAAGCCACAATACTTTATCCTGTGCATGCCTCCTAACGCTCTCTATGACCGGAGTCCGTACCCTCACATGTCGGCGGCTCGTTCTGCCCAGACCGCCCCACCATCCCGCGCACTGAGGTTGGCTGTTCCCGGGGCCGTGTGAAAGGCATCCGTCCACAGGCAGCGTGGCCAGCTGGACTGGGAGAAGTGAAGCCCACATCTGCCCCGGCTGTCACGCGCTCCTGTGCCGAGCGGGCGTCGACCGGCGGCGGTGAGCGGCGGCTGCTGTGGGCCTCCGGGCTGCCACTCGGGGCCAGCTACCTCAGGTTTCATTAGCGGGTCTACGCTGCGTCGTGCGGTTACCAATGCAGGGCGGCCCCCGGTCGAGAACTCAACCGTGGTGGCAAGCCCAGTGGTGCAGAACGCGCCCCAGCGAGCATGTGGCACAATTATTTCACCTATGCACACGAATGTATCCGTATCTCTGTGTCAATCTGCCGCTGCACGCGGTGTATCTGTCGCTTGGTTTAAACCTCAGGTGATCAAAATGAATCTTTGCCAAAAAAACTTGGGAACCCGAGCTCCAGATTGGCGCCTGGCCCGCTCGGCTTCTTTTCCTTCCATTAGGTTCCGGGGCATCGGGGTGTACTCAATTCCATGAAGAAGCTCTCATAATGAATAATTTGATGGCGATATAACCTCACCGCAAAGGCAAACTGCATCACATTTCGCGTCACACCCGCCCCCCCCCCCCCCCAACAACAGGGGTCTGCGCAGCACATGTGCTGCCATCGTCCAGACACAGGCTACTGCCCTCTTCTCGCTGATGGGCGGAGGGCCTCACACCCTGTCTGTCCTGTTAAGGCCAATCAGGCGGCATTCATCGCGGTGTCACTCAGACGGCGCGGGGTTGGGGAGCCGGGGGAGGGCACCCGATCGGCCTGCGCTGAGGCTGCGCCGCGAGCCGCGCGCCCCCTTACCCCGGACCAACGCGTCCGCCCCGCCGGGGAGTCGAGCCGTTTCCGGCGCTGGTGGCCGTCCGCGCGGCGTCCACGCGCGGGTTCGGGGAGGCGCTGGCCGCTCCCGACGCCGTACTGGACAGCCTCCTGGTGTGCCCTGGTGTCAACCAATTAACATTTCCTCACTGAGACCTCCCCCGATCATGAACGGGGCCTCATTTACCACCTGTCACCCCGACCACGCCCATCCATGCCCTGCCTCCTGCCACCCCGACCGCGCCCATCCGTGCGCTGCCTCCTGCCACCCCGACCATGCCCATCCATGCTCTGCCTCCTGGCACCCCGGCCATGCCCATCCATGCGCCACCTCCTGTCACCCCGGCCATGCCCATCCATGCCCTGCCCCCTGTCACCTCGACCACGCCCCATCCTTTCATCACTCGATCACTGCGACATAACGTCAATGATAGTGGCCCAGCGTCCTGAACACGCCATGGCTGCCAGTAACGCGCGCTTGATCTACCGCGGCTCTAGGGGCTTTAAGGCGATCAAAGATAATCGATCGCTCACCTTGACTGAAGCAGGCTCCTGACTAGGACTTCGCAGAGGGGGGTTACAATAGGTCCCATGGTTCCGCTTAGATCTCTAAATTCGCATTGCCTTTTCTCTAATTTACCCCATCGTCTTTTAAACAGAGGCCCTATTTTACATCACCACAGGCCTGTTGCGGACTGGCCGATCCATGTGTTCCAGATTTCTGAAGGTTAAGTGGCCCATGTCGGACACTGTAACAGAGCCGCGTTATTGGAAGGGAGCAGGGCATGGAGTTTCAACCCCGATGGGGACCCAGTTCCCATCCCTAAGGTGTGCCGTGCGGAAGCCTTGAAGTTTGGTCATGCCCTCGATTGAATCCGTTTTGGGATCAGCATAAGGCTCGGCTGAATAAACTCACGGGGATTAGTGGAGGTAGATAAGAGGGTGATTATGTGGGGCATCCGCAGCAGTGGCGCTGTATGGATTCACGCTACAATATTAGGCCAGTCCATGCTTGGCCACCGCGTGAGCTTTAACAATAAGCATTTTTGTTAATAAAAATGGTCTTAAAGTACAGACCGAGGAAGACGGGCACTTCACGACCAAGGCATGGTTTGAACTTTGAACGTTTAAACGTTAACGCCGCGTAATCACGGCCTCGTTGCGTCACACAGGCTTTTACAATACGCCACTTCAACTCATTCATTTTGCCCAATGAGGCTGTTTCCACCTCCGCGTGCCAGGTGCCACCGAGCTAGGCGATTATGCAAAAGGGATCCATGTCTCGGTTTTGTGGTACATTCAGCGTTTGCACGCCTCCAATGAAATGCGCATCGCTGACACGACGGAGAGAGGCAACGGCGCATCATCAGGCCGTGGGCGGCACACGCGCTTGCCTCGGTCCCGGAACCGCAAAAAAGCGAGAAGAAAAGCCAGCAATGCGACTCGCATGGAATTTCATGGAATCGCTACAGGGGCAGGAGAAGCTCTCTCCTAACCACGATCGGACTACACGCGCACGGAAGCCACGCGCGGCACGCGCACTCCCTCGACGAGCGAGCTCCGTAGGTCCGAGTCCTACCCGGCGGTCGGAGCCGCGGCAGGCATGGCGTGACGCAGCCGGCGGGCGCCACGTTCTGCTCGCTCAATGTCTGCGGCGTGACAGTCAGCAGCCGGAGGCCGGGTCCCCCATCGGTTCACACGAGCGATCCGGAGGCACGTGACGCGTGTTGTGGCCTCTGCCATCAGTAAACGGACCTCAGGTGGCGTGCGCGAACTCCCTGATAAGCAACCAGCAGATGTCTGGCTGACATGCGATGACCTGGCATGCATCATTATTGCCATATGGACAGCTGTCCGGATGCAGTTATTTCCACCCACGAAGGTTTTCCCAAATAACGTCCGAAAGACCCGGCATAGCCACACTAAACTTAGCTGTAGGCAATTGTAATGCGATCTTTTGTTATACGAATCAAATGAATCTGGTATGGTCTCTAGCCTATGACAGGTCAAAGGCCATGCCTGTCGCATCTATAAGGTCATGTCTGTCAGCGACGGCTGTTCCGAGCGGACCGTTCACTCTGATGCGAGAACGGAGTGTTAGAAGAAACCACGAATCTTTGAGACGATTTCTGAGACAGACGATTGACTTTAGGATTACGACTTATTTCATTGACCTTGGATCCGGTATGACGGCCAGACCGAGATAAAAACCAACTGCCTTTTTACTGGAGGGCTGACTTTGAGCGACAGTTTTTGGCGCTCATTTCGAATTTATTGACCGAAGGGACGCCAAAAGAATCTCATGTGAACTTCCTCCAGGTCAGATGACGTCACGAACCCAAAATGACGTCGATCAGACTTTTGTTTTTTGCAACATACCACCTCACGTACCACCGATCCCAAGGAGTCAAATTGACTCCCATCTGAGTGCGCGGCACGCAACCGGCCACCCGAGCGAGCGTTAAAACATCTGAGCAGCAGCTTGACACCCCTTGATAAATCAAAATCAAAGAGGCCAGCAAGCGCATGCTATAAGGCAGCCACCTACATTTGCTTCATATTTGTGCTCTGTCACAGGAACTAAAAACTGCGATAAGGTTTGTCGAATGAAGATCAAGGGCAGGGAACAAGATTACGTCGTCGCAAATCCTTTTATTCATCGTTTTCTACAGCTTGTATCAAAATTTCACAGGGTGTGACAAACTATTTAAACATTTCAACGTTGACGACGTTCTTGTGCAGAAGCGTCAAACGTAAAGGTACTCCGACACGCGCAACGAGACCTCCCAGCAAGGGTGTCACCCTCTAAAATCGGTTAGATGGGGAGAATTAGCCGAAAAGGTGGACCCAAGTTGTCCAAAAAAAACTGATTTTTCCCGGGATTTGGGCCATCCTAATTGTTTCCCTCAGTTTGAATATAAAAAAATGATATTTTATAGTTTCAAAATTGCTTTCCTACGGAGCAATGACTTCACATCTTAAGTTAAGGTGAGCTGCTGGCTTGTGAAAAGCTTAGAATGTGGTGTAAGCCACAAGAAACATCGTAGTATATTGTAGGAAGAGATCACTGATGGTTATCGCTGTTACTGACCGTGTTATATAACCACCAGTCACGATTATGCGACAAATACACTTGACACTGTTAGAAAAAAGTGCGTTTACTTTCATCTGAACCATCCTTAACTTTTAAAAGCTGCCATACATTGCAGGTCAATCGTTTTGCATCTCATTCCAGTAGTCATCTTTTTTTAAAAAAAAGAGTGTCAAACGTTTGCAGACTGGCTGCACATATCAAGAACGTTGCGCGTCAAAACTTTTTGGCGCCCACAGGATGCCAATTGGCTCAAAATTAAGATTATACTAAAAGTGATGTTATGTGGTACTTGCTATCTACCATACCAATAGTTTAGACAATTATTCTGTACTTGTTTGATCCAGTATTCCGTCTTCGCTCATATGCATAGATGGAGCTAAGGGCAGAATGGGTGGAGGTGGGGTGGGGGGTGGGGGTGGGGGAAGGGACTCAAGTCAGCATTGGGGAAGGGGCTCAAGGGCTCCATACGTATATAAAGTGGACGCCCTTGCCCCCTAGGGCCAAATGATATTGGCGGCCGGCTCAGGTACGCCCCCACGGCTCCCGCGCCTCTAACCCAGCCTCCTACTGCAAGAAGGCCCTCTCCCCGCGCTTCGTCGCCACGTGCCTTTACACCCAATGCCCCGTCGCGACGCTCTGAGCTCGCGCTAACCACACGTGCCGTTTCCCCGTTGCCGAGCGAAGCCTTGGGTGCGACGCGCGTCGCTCTGGCGGCCGGACGGGCGGCGCCGCCGGGGGGCACTCCCGACCTTCAGCGCTCCGGTGTCAATAGGACGCGATTGGAGCCGTCTGGGGTTGATGCGCCGTCCGGCCCGGCCTAGCCCGGCCCGGACCGCGCCACCAGTGAACGTAGGGTGCTGACGGGGGGTGCCGACTGCCGACGGTGTTCAGGGCGCCTGTGCTGTGGCGGTGAGTGCGCTGGTGCTGCGCTGGAACTGGTGCGGGCTGGTGTTGGTGTTGGCTGGATTTGCGATCACCATTGCCCTGTTTTCTCTGCTGCCCGTGAAGGGTTGTCATATGTTTTGTGCGCTAGAGATCTCCTGATAAACCGTACCGCGCAGCACTGCGTCCGGCGCTGTTCTACCAGGCTCGTTGCATCTGCTAGCCGCTACGTGAGAGAGAACGCGACTGATCATGGACTGGGCCCTGCGGTACGTCTTGTCCACTGTCGATATTACAGTCGGCACGTTAGGGGATGCGATCACGTTGGCGTCGTTGATCGAAGTCCTGTCGGTTACGACGCGGCGAGATCGGCGTTTGGCTTGAGGACCATACAATTAAGACGAGAAACAAGTTGATCACAATGTTTACGAAGCGTTTTTAGTCACAGCTGCGTATAAATAATGCAATTTCTGTTGTATACCCGCGGCTTTGTACGGTGAAGAGCCAGCATGCAAGTCTGCATCGGATGCCATAGATGCGAGTATTCTATATGTTGAACGTTGAAGCCTCATTTTCAGAGAATAACGCATCAGTGGCGTGTGGTTATGATGGTGATGATGATGATTGGTGATGAGAATACTGGTAAGGGAAAGCCACAGATGAAGTTGTGTCGATGGTCACACGAGGTCAGCAGTCGACTATCCACACTGAGCTGAAGTGCATGCGGACCTTCAGTCTTTTGTTTAGGCTTAGTTTATTTTCAAGCTACACAAAAACACACTTGAAACGCACGCGCACGAGAAATGCCTGTTCAGCAGCGGGTAGCACTGAGCACCAGGAGGCAAGGGCACTTATTACGCTTTTCCATTCTTATCAAACTATTCATTTTCCGTTACATTTTGCCACGCATTTCTCAGCTGCAGCGAACAGGTCACAGATGAATATGGCAACTGAAGCAAATCGACTTCGCCAGATGTGGCTCTTCCCAAGGTAGCTCTAAGTGTAGCTCTTAGCCGTCATTTCCAAATTTTAGCGTTTGGTGTCTGAGCTACCGGTAGTTCAAATTTCTGCCACATACTCAAGATCGCATTGCGTACCGCCAGAAAGTGAGCAGTACGTTGTGAGCAGTCTCGGTACGTTGCGAACAACTGCGGCGTTTATCGCCATCGTTAATGTCGGGTAAGCGGAGCACCTCGAAGTCTGAAACTGGATATATCTTTTTGCAATTAGCTGTTCGATGCAATCCAGTTAACCGCTTCAGTTATCTCTAATTATAGTGCCCATTTGGACCAGGCGTTCACTGGCGTTGGAACGTTAACTGACGTCCACAAAAGTCTATATGCCCGCCACGTAACATTGCATAACGTTTCCACTGTTGTAGAGGCGTCTGAACGGACAGCCCTCCTAGGTTTATGGCGTAAAATAACCTCCTTTCATAAGCGGGGATTGCGTGCGGGTATGTCTCTCAACATTGGTAAATATCCAAGCTAATATTCGTTAAGAGACTCACTAGTCGTTATAACCCATCTTTCTACTGCATTATGCATTTCTTTCATTCTGGTAATCCCCCGTCTGATCAATATTCGTGACTATTGTTGCGAACCTTGGGGAAATCCAGCGAGTGGTTATTCTAACTCCGTGTCAGTACGTACTACATAGGTCAAAACAGAACACGCAACGCATGCAAATGAGACGCAGCGCTAGCGATACACATGATATTTTCTAAAACATCAGCGATTTATGACACAATCAGTACCTGCACACCATGGCCAGCTGGTCAATTTAGGTAAGTTCTCTGATGAAAGACATCGCTTTGCCCTTGAACTCATTGGAGTTTTTGCATTGGAGCGTGACAGCAGGGAGGCGATTCCACGCCGCCACGGCTCGATAGGGAAATGCCCTTTTCACGCACCCTAAGCGAGGGTGTTTTTTAACTCTCGTCTGCCGTACAATTTCGTCATCGGTGGTCCTGTTGTGCCGCTGAGAGATTTCAGATCGACGCCTGATCAAATTACTGATAGCCTGTGGCCGATCAGGCACGTACATGGCGCGATGCAAACATTTGCAGTCGCAGGGGTGACTGTCTCGTCGAAATTGGGCCAATTCAACTGTGTTCGGGATTCCGTGATGTGATCTGACCTGCGTTTGCCGGCAACAATTCTGACCGCGAAGTTAATGTCCTTGTCCAGGCGCGGGCGCCGAACGGCTGTTGTCGGGGCTTCATGCAGGTAAACAATGCCTGATGCGAGGGAAGATCAATGACTCAATTAGGTACTTTATTGTGGAGCTGGGAAGCACATGGCTGAGCTTGTTAATAGCTGTGAGGGAGCCAAAACAGCGCTGAATAGTTTTGGCCTTTTGATGCTGCCAGTTGAGATTTTTATCGATGAGCACCACTAGTATCTTGATGTACTCTGAAGGAGACAGCTGGGAGTTATTAAAATTCGCGCTTAGCCCGGCGGCTTTGCGGGTGTTGGTGGGCGTGCCAGCAACAATGAATTCAGTTTTTGATGGGTCGATCTTCATGCCTTTGTGATGAAACCATACTGAGACTGAGTCAATCGGACTCAACACACGAACGCAGTTGTGCGATACCACAAGCAGATAGTGGTGATTCATGCATGACCTGCATGTCGTCTGCATATGACACCAGTTTACACGTAGCTGGTACATAACACTGGATGTCGTTGGTAAAGAGGAGGAACATCAGCGGTCCTGCGGTGCTGCCTTGAACCACGCCGTAAGCGACCTCAAGTCTCGGCCCGTTTCCACCCTCCACAGTCTGTCGGCGGTCGGTGAAATAATCCGAAAACCAGTGTGGTGAAATACCATAGCATTCCAGTTTGGCTAAAAGAGCAGGGCCGTCTACACAATCGAAAGCTTTTGACAAGTCGGTTGAGCTGGTGCTGGTAACCATATCGGCGTCCATGTTGTTGTTTATGTGGGTTACTATATCGATGACTGCATGCTCGATGAAGAGCTGAGGACGGCACGCGTATTGTGAATCAACAAGAATGTGGTGACTAGTCACACTAGTCATTCGTTTAAGTATCGAAGCCATCACCTTAAAGATAATATTCCACCTTTATATGGGATGTTGAACTGACGCAGCCATCTTGAGGACCTTTTGATGCAGTTCACAGCCAAGCTTTTTAAGATCCAAAGCCCTCTGGTTCCTGAGTAACACGCCCGCAGAAGTGGCAAAAGGTTTATTTAGGGACTATTTGAAAGTCCCCTCCGCAATGATGATGTCATAGAAACGTCATGCGATCGCCGTTATATTACAGGCTGTTTTCTACTTATGGTCAAAAACAGCATGGCCGCTGATGCGTTCACAAAAGCGATGATGCGACACATATGATACAATCTGCGGAAGGTGATTGGCTGTTAGAAAGATTTCGCTGCTGAATGCGTGTCGCGAACGTAAGCGTGAGTACTTTCGGGTTGTGCGGCACTCCTTGTTAAAGGGGCGTTTATCCATATATCTAGGCTATGGGTCAAAGTTATGAAAAAGAATGTCACTGTCTGCAAAAAATACGACACCGAAAAAAGAATGGCGCTATGCCGAATGTTTTTTTTGTTGTTGTAAAGATGACGCAACGGTAACTATGTCTCTCTTCTCCTGCTGGCGTTTTTTCTTCTTCTACTCACGTATTCTAACGGGCAGCTCGGTTGGCGCCGTGTGCACCGGAGCAAAGAATCCTGTACGGGTTTATGGGTTAGGTAGACATTATAAAATTGGGGAAACGTTGCAAGAATTATATATATATATATATATATATATATATTGCTAAATCTTTAACGCACATTGTACGACAAATTTAAATCTTGAGCAAAAACATTGTCCTTCAAGCACAACCTTTCGTTATGCATTACCATGAACCCCCGTTGGGACTGTTTGGAGGGAGCTCACTGTGAAATGTGGTGTTGTGACCGAAAACGTATACGGGAATTGTGAGAAAACCCGCAATTTGACCATCCCGCGAGCTGTGCAAGTGTGGAATTACACTTATTTCACAAAATAGTGTGGATCAGTGACTTGAAATGGGTGTGATCGCTGATGGTGCGTGCCAGTGGCTTGTATTGATCTTGATATGATGGGGAGTGTGTGTGTGCGAGGTTTTTACTTCTGAGAGAGAGCGTTGGTTTGTATTCTTTAAGTCTACTGACTCCCAATCAAATGTGATATATCGACACCTGCCTCTGGCTTTATGTTCATGTTTGAACAGGGTAAGGTGTTGATGCTCGTAAACAGAAAAAAAAACACTAGCACCTATGTTGCAGGGGTGTGCAAAGACCATTTGCTACTTCATTACAGGGAGCTGGAATTGCTTTTGAACTAGGGTGGGAGCGAGAAATTCCATTGTAAAAAGACCGTGCTTTCAAGTTGGCATGGACTTAATATCATGAATCTGCCAACTCTTTTGGTTTTTAACATCTTAAGCCGTTAAGGTGAAACAGAAGGCATTAAAGCGTAGTAATTTCATGACAGTGTAATGAGCATAAACAATTATTAACACCAATAATTTGATGCTGTACTTTGCACTTCCCTTCCACAGCACTTTAACACAAAACAGCAAAGGAATTCAATAACAAAATAACAGAAAATTCAACGAGCATAAAACACTCAAACAAAAAAACCTTGGACTCCTACACATCAGCCCATCACCAAGTCAAGCACAATAGACATACCTCTGGCTTTTAATAAGATGGGGTCAGGGAAAACAAACATTTTGTCGCTGCTTCTTACAAAATACCCATGCTTATTCCATGAAAGTAGCCTAAATATACCTAACGTAAAGAGGCCTCACTTCATCTCATCCTGTCTCACCTGTTTGTATCACAGCGGCAGTTGTGAGTTAATGATTCTTGCACAATTCCTATTGCCACTTGCCATGCACTTAACCAACTTAACTTAGCTTAGAGTAGCCCATATGTTGTACATTATCAGCTCACCTATCTGTTGACAGCAACACCTGTGATAAAAAACATGATATAGCTAATTTTTGGCTGGTTTCAGCTTGCATCTTTATTCAGTTGATTTGTATATGCTTGCTGACATCAGACAAAGTTGCCAAAACACAAATCAAAATACTGGAAATCACTTTGAATAACTTATTTTGATTGTCATGGTTAACCTTTGTCAAGGGCAGTAATGGGTATGCTCCACAAAACAATCTCTCTTCTCCAAAAGTAACATAACCTTCAGATGACCATGCCAGTATTGCTGCTTGCATTTTCAGCTGCAGCAAAGGCGTCTATTTAGGCTTGCTTATTCATATTTAATGACAAAGTTTGAGATATTGCTTCACATTTTAAATGGGATGGTCTGACTACTTGTTACATACTGATATTTAACTCATATTATAATTGCTATGCAGCTTAGAGTAACGCTGTGTTAAAAATATAGTGCATATATACAGTACAGTCATTTGCCAGCCAGCAAACCATGACAACTATGGCAAACATCTGGTTAAAGCAACCATAAGGAACCATTTCAAGAAATGTGGGGTAAATAATCAAGAATATGGAACCAAATTAGCCGATTGCATGCCTTGTGACATCATGATTTGTCTTATGACAAAACTCGATTGATTGAAACAGAAAATGGCTAACTCTGGTTACCAATGATGTGCTGAAAGCATATAAAGTAAACAATTACTTGGTTCACAGGAGGCTTACTGGCTTCTTTCTGCTCCTCAAGACAAAAAAGTCATGCCTTTCGCATGGTCTGCTGGCAGACAGAGTCATCCCATTCACCCCCAAATATAAATATCAATCATGCCCACCCACCTACGAGATTACAATGTGAAACGAGTAAAATGTGCGCATGATAAACACCTCCAGAAGGCAGAATTTCGCCATCAAACGCTTCTGTATTAGCTGCGTCAGGTCTGCACCAATGCTCTGTATGATGGCCTCGTCAGGTAGCCTGGTGAGTTAGACACTCGAAAGGCTTACATTTATCATTACTGAGCACCGCCATGAACCAAGAAAACGGTTAAACGAGGGTTTAACAGGGCAAACATGGCGGCAAAAATAAGTTTCGTGCTTCAAATTGTGTCCTTCATTCCCTGTGAGTTGTTCACTCTTGGGTGCATATCAAACATGTTTGGGCGACTGGCGAATTAATCCAATTTATGTATGAAATACGTACAAGTTTGCAGTTGGAGAATCTTGCAGAGAAATTGGTCAACATTTTAGGCAACAGGTGGTACCTCTAAAGGCGATCCAAGAGAAAGAATAAAGTGGTATCACATTCGTATGATACCAAGAAAAATAAAAGTAGTTAAATAAATATCAAGACTGATACGTTTCTGGGAAAACTTGTAATCAGCTGATATGACTTAAAATCTGTTGAAATCAGTGCTCAAATGGTGATATTCATCTTGTAAATTTAATTTAGAAGACATTTCTTGAATCCTTCACTCCTGCATTTCGGGAGTGATGCAATTTAGTGGTCAAGTTTCCTCGGGGAAAAATAAATACGTGGAGTAAAATTCTCTACCAGGCCTTGCTGGTGTTTGCACCAGACTCTGCTTTCTTGGTGTGGTGGTGAGACGAAAAAATAAGGGATGCGTGAAAACCTTGCATTTGGCACACGGCTGCCGATTTTAATGCATTTTGTAAACAAACTTAATGCGTGCAAGCAGCTGGAGTCGCTGGGGTTCCTGGGCGTGGAGGTACCTGGCGCTCTTGCTCTGTACATGCATAGATATGATTCAGACTTAGGTGAGGCAGGACATAGCCATAGGTGTCCAGGCTCTGCTGAGCCTCGTTTATGCTTGGTGGTTTCAAGTGGGCTCGGTTTTGGATGACATCTGAAAACCTCAGAAGGGGAAATAGGGGTTTGGCATGTGTGATTAGACAATGTCAAGCAGGAGTGAAAAATTCCCATAAAATATGGGGAAAAGGAGTGAAAACTTCCCCCTCATAGGGTGTTGCTTTACACCCAAAGTCGGCAGTTCTAGGGCACTGCTTCATTATGATCTTGCCAATATTTTGAACCTATTGAAGCATTACATCATGTAGTGAATCCATTGCATACCATTATATTATCACTTTATTTCAGCAGTAGGGGTTGGTCTGCGCAGCTCATTAATGCACATGCGTGGTATAAGCTCACATGATGCAGCTTTGCAAAGTTGTCTTTCCCTTAAGAATTCTAAATTTTGTACGCAGGCAAGCATTGCTTGTGAGTTATCAATATTAGTCACTGCGACTTGTGAGATGCTGGATGCTGAGATAGGTGGGAAGGTATTGCTGTTGGTTCCTTGGATGGCAATTAATATTTTTATACTGAGCCATGTGTGCATCAGCAGCTTCACCACTTCCTTGCATTTCACTGATCTAACCATAATTGCCGGCACTTGTCATGTCTCCAGAGTCGTGCAAGGTCAGCAGGTTTGTAGTGTCATTTCACATATAACATTTTCTTGTTATACATGTGTTATTACTTGTGTGAACAATATGTTTGAGCGAAGCAGCCTGATGACTGCAGCATGTTGCATGGCTGTGGAAGCAGAGGACGTGTTTGCATCTTTGTCACCCATGTTTTGTGGATTTCTAAAACAGGCTGAGTGTGTCACTTACTGGTTGTGTGCTTTGCTGAAAATGAGTTGTATCTTGTATCATGTGTTTTTGGTCAGTCATATGTCAGATGCAGAGTTGATACAAGAATGCATGCTTGACCCATCTCTTCATGATTCAATTTATCATGAAAGCAGCAGGGATTGCAGTGACAAAGACCATATCATTGTTCATTATGTCATGCACCAGTACAGCACTGAGGTAGTGCCACGATATCACTGTTGACCCAGGCCATTACACACTGTATCACATTGGTTGACTACTCTATGTCAAGCATGTGAGATAACAGCTTATAATTTATGAATGATTGGTAACAACTCATTTAACAACGCCAAAGGACTATCAACGGTGAGAAGGCTGTTGCAACACGACGGTTATATTAGAGTTCACTAGTAACTGCATAAGTAATCCTAAGCAAACAAAACACAAAAAAATGTTTGGTAACCCAACCTTACCATATTTATCATAGAAATAGCAATGTTTTGGCCATCAATTCATAGCAATGGTACATATTAATTTTTGCATGCAGCTGCATTTTCAGCTACAAATGATAAAGGAAGTTACTACTGAGCACATCACATGATATCAAGGTCAGGACTACAGCAGGCAAGGATAAGTTAACGACACAGCATTCACATCCTCAACAGCCCTTGGAAGGTTTCGGCACGAGATTCATGACAGTCTTCACAGCACATTGTGCTTTGATATTAATAGTCTGCCCTAAAAGCTGGCGATCGCTGTGTTGCGTATGTCAACCAGCCCACCAAACCTTCTCTTACGACCAGAACAAAGACCAAAAATCCACAAACAAGCCACTCACTGATCCGCCGCCCAACCCAGCACCCGCGACGAGAATGGCTTGTTGGCGTCAGCTTTTGTGCGTTTCGAGCTTCCCTTAGGTCTGGCTGCCAGATGCTGCCAGGTATTGCTGTCGTCACAAAACCGTTCCATGATGCCATCAAACAATGATGTAGTGGGGCGCATTTTTACAAACTTTGAGGTTTTGCTACTTGGGGTAGTTTTTGAAGCTTGCACGCTTACCAATAGTTACAAGTAAGCTTTTCCCGTCATACCTGATGTTTATCTCAATATCTTCGAATGTGGAATATTCCCTTTAAGTTTTGCTGCGGGGTTAAACCAAATCACTTCATCCGGAATGTGTGCACCGTCTCCACAGTGTGTGGTGTCAACCAGCCCGCCAAACCTTCGATTACGACCAGTACCAAGACCAAAATCCACAAACAAGCCACTTATTGCCACTCAAGCCACTCACGCGCTGCACAGTGCGTGTTTGTCCATGCAATTGCTGCTTCAACCAAATATTTAATGAAGCTTTTCAGCCTTGTGGCAGGTTCATCGATATTGCAGTGAAAAATATTGTTTTTGCCACCGATTTTAAGACTTGACTGGTTAATGTCCCAAGGAATTTGAAGGCTATTTGCCTATTTGGCAAATTGACCGCTTTCATACTCCCTAAGCAGTAGTTCTTCACTGTTTTCCTGCGAATCTTTTTTCTTTACGAAGTGAAACTTCCCTTCTCACCGCGATGTGACAGGCTGTTCTCGTAGATTCGCTTACGCCGTGAGCCAGCGCCAGTCTGCACGGATCGGCAGAGCAGGCGGCGTCAACAACGTCATCTGTTCAACAACAGCGTCGCTGTCATCTGCTCCCGGGATGGCCTGAGGGTTCGGGAACGCAATGGTGATGACGTCACATGCGACCTGGCGCAGGTCTTCCGAGCCATTCTGCCACAAGGCTCTGGCCGGAGGCACCGTTGTTCAAAAGAGGAGCTCGACAGTTCGCAGCTGCGTTTCTCTGCCTTTCGATGCCGCTTCCAGCTTTTGTAATTTCTCATCCGAGCTCTTGCTTTTGTTCTGAATGGTTTCGTTCACAATGTTTTTTTCACTCATGTGCTTTTCAAGCTCAGGTATTCTGTTGGTGAGGTCGGTAATCTCGCCTTTTATTGTTTCAGCGGAAATTACAAGTTTCGCCCGAAAATTTATGTGATTCTTTTGGTTTGTCGCCCAGCCGCTAATCTTCGCCATACGTTCGTCAAGTGCGGTGTTCGTTGAACTTGGTGATCCAGGCCCACGTTTCCAGCCAGCCTTTTGACCATATTGTTAATAATTTTTTGTTGCGATTTTTTTAGATGCTAGCGTTGTCTGGATAAGCAAACTTATCTTCCGAGTTGCTATCATCAGACATTTTAAGACAATGCTGGTAACAAAGAGAGTGCAATAGCTGGTAGCTGCCTGCGTTATCACGGTATCAACGGGGATCGCGGTTTCCAGACACTCATGGAATAGTTACTTCAGGGTTAGGTACTGATATATATATATATATATATATATATATATATATATATATATATATATATATGTCCATAACCTTACTTAAGCATGTATTCGCCATGGCAGGGCTCCGGCCGGTTGTCGCATCTGCGCCTGGTCATTGCCCTGAGCACTTTTCGGAACAGCGCGGGCGGGAGCTGACCTGACCCAGGCCATCCCCGGCTGGTGGTCGGCACGGGACTAGGTGCGCCACAATCAAGGCACAGGCCAAGGACGTAGGGTTAAAAGAGCTCAA
This sequence comes from Pollicipes pollicipes, assembly GCF_011947565.3. NCBI lineage: Eukaryota > Metazoa > Arthropoda > Thecostraca > Pollicipedomorpha > Pollicipedidae > Pollicipes > Pollicipes pollicipes. The sequence continues at coordinate 7,132,002 of NW_023596576.1, read as the reverse complement.
CTGAGTCCCCAGTCAATGGCACGTCAAATTAGTGTGAGGTAAGTTGGGCAAAGCGATGACGTAATTTTCTTGGTGCAAATTATTCTGAAAAAGAATGAAGGTTGCCAGATTTCCGCACTGATCTGCGGCTACAGGTGCGTGTATTGTTACTGACCCTGGCCCGGTTTCCATTCCCTTACGTCCTTTGGTAAGGACTTAGTGGCGGATGGAGATTCCGGCGCATGGGTTATGGCGGTGCTGCGATGCGGTCTCCACGCTCGAAGTGAACGAGAGACCCATTTCATGACAACATGTTTTTAAGAAAAATTATTTGCGAAAACGTGCCTAACTTCGACGAGGTTTAGTACTATATGCCACCGCGCTAGTCCAGCCTGAAACCGCAAGTATTAAGTTCAGTGCATTCTGTCTGTTGGATTATCAGGCACAATCCAGACTTATGCATGAAATGCGCATTAACATAGCATATCAGTGTCGTCTAATAAACGACATTGTTTGGCCTTATGCCAGCGATATAGCTTAGTCGTGCAACTGTACCGATATGCCCGACGCATAGCGCACGCCAACTGATTTATTATTGCTTATCAGTGAACAAACAAGGAAAGGTGCCGCTCCCCCCCCCCCCCCCTCCAACACACTTTCAGACCGAGGGGCATGCCCCCAACTTAGTTGAGCAGGCATGCATTAAAAAAGGCATTGGTAGTGCCGTGCCCACCTTCGATTATGTATGTGTGTGAGCGTGCGTGCATGCGTGCATGCGTGCGTGTATACGAAGGGTAGTGAAATGCTATCCAAGGACCGCCTAGCTGCTGTACTGTCTAGCAAGACCTTGGGGAACTTCCCAAATGTCTGCAAGGTCTTTGGAAATTGTCGGGCCCATAGGAAATCGGTTTGTTAGGACTTAAGAAAGATATTTTGATTGCAATACAAAGAAATGGGAAGACATTTTTCATTCCATGTCCAAAATAAGAGCCCAATTTGGAACCGTGCATCAGTCACTAACCATTATCTGGTCACAGTGTCGGCTAGCTGGCTAGCTGCCGGTGCCGGGTCGGCTGGTCGTGGACACAATAGGCTCATTTGGCCTAGGTTTCTGTTCTGAGAAGCGATTACCTAATCAGCTGGGGGGTGAGCTGAAATCCCTTAGCTCTTTAGAAAAAAGAGGCCAAATTCGAAGAGAAACTTTTTTGGTGTGACTTTATGGGCATGTTAACACGCGCCCGGACGGCCGGTTGGATACCGTTCGCTCGGGTAGGGGGTCAGTTTGAACGTCCACGAGATCTCAGGAACTAAGAGGGCTAGATATACCAAATTCGCAAGGTTTGTTGACCTGTAAGTGAACTCACGAAGGTCACAGTTTCAGGTTCCTGGGTCAAGAATTTTGGGTTAAATAAGGTCAAACGAGGTCATATTCCAAACTGGTCCCCAAAATGCCCCAGAGCGTAGATAACTGTTTTAAGCAAAAGATCACTTGCTCATTTGAGGTCAGTGACCTTGTTTCAACTTTAAAATGTCATTGTGACCAAAATAATCCAAAATTGTTTTGAGCTCTGCATTTGGATATGCGACAGAGATTCCGCTTGGCAGTATGTCCCAAAAACAAAATATTGACGTGGGTCATTTTAGGTTAGTGACCTATTCTGACCTATAAGAAGTCCGCGGAAGGTGTATAACACGGCTCCTATCATCAGTTAATTTGGAATGAGTCCCAGAAACTACCCTTTACAGCAATCCCTAGAGTAATGGAACAGGTTACTCCGTTGGTGGATCAGGTTGAACGATTTCCTAAAAATTGCCTTTGTTGAAAATATGGCCTGACTTTGACCTGCCATATATCAGCAACCTCACAAGGTACGTCTAAATTGGAGATGCCAGACGATCTGCCATTCAATGGTCTACGACTATGCAAAATTTGGCGCGGACACGTCGCGCCGTTCAGAAACCATTCCGGAAAAACCTTCGGCGGTCAATTTGACCCCTACCCGGGCGCGTGATAAACCATTGCGCTGGCCTGGCCTCTCATCTATTTTCTAAAACTATACTCCCTGTATGTTGGGTGGAGAGGGAGGATGGGGGGTCCAGTGTCGGGTATGAAGTGGGACAGGGCCAATGTCCCGTCCAACTGCCGATAAAATACGTCCCTGTGTATTACATAACGGGTAAACATAGTTTGCGCACACGATCCCACAAACGAAGTTCGCCGTCGCCCACTGACATAGGGTGAACCAACCACTGTTTTTCATTTCATTCGCTCTCTCGTTTGGTCATGTTGTACATGCACTGATTTGGATGGCTGTTTGACACAGAGTCACAGTGAAAATGGATTAATGTATGTCCAAAAATTACTGATCTGTACATTCCAGAATTGCGATCCAATAGTTTTCATAACAAGGGTGACTTGGGAACAGCTGGGATACTGTCCTAGTTCTTCACATATTCCCACGTTTACAAATTTATTCGGGTATCGGTTCATAGTCCTGGGCAGTGAGGAACTCTTCCAAAATGCTTGTGGGACGTCATGAAAGGTGCGATGCGGAGAGGACCACCGCCGCTGAGGGCTCTGCTACCTCCCACGTCCGGTCGCTGCCGCTGCGACCGCTGGCCTGCGTCCACATCTGAAGGGGTGCTGTGCTCCGCTCTGGAGGCGACGGTCACGACACGCGCGCTGGGTCTGTCACGACCCACGAGTCCGTTCCCGTGACCCCGCCGACGTCAGAAGGTCACCTCAGCCTGGAGCTCCCGACGGGACAGGTCCGTCCGTGCCTAGCCTATGTCAGTTTCGTCCAGACCGGGCTGTAAGAGGCCTCATGGCTCGGGGCAGCTGTGGACTGTGACTGCGCCAGTTAATATTTAATTCGCATACCGAGCCAGGCGTCACGTGCCTGTGCTACAAGGTGTGCTTATGGCGTGATTTGGGGGCGGTGCATGGAAGGGGAGGGCTTGTTTGCCGCAGAGGGTTCGTCATACCCTATCACTTGGACTTCCAATTAGGTAAAACGAAGCGCTGTGTTGTATGCATAGACCGCCTCGAAGACTTCGAAGTGTCCTGGCCATTCCTAGATGCGCCGAAGACGTAAAGCCCATGACAGCGGACTTGTATTGCGACGCGGATGGAATACGTGGAACGAGTCTGTCAGCTGCGATTACGAGTATCCAGATGTATGCGATTGTATCCAGTCTGCACCAGCCCTGCGGTGTGTTTGGCAGCAAGGCAAACGGAAAGACTGGCGTTCCACGAAACCGGTGCCCGCCGGACAGTCGAGCTCAAGCTGACCCGGTGACTGTCACATATACGGGTGGAGTTCGTGTCTACAGGACGAGCCGTGTTCGGCCCCACCGGTGGGACGTTACATGCATTGGGAACGAGTTTGGCATGCTGCCGCATTGGAAAGCGAGGTGTTGAACTGTTGTTACCTGCTTCAGCAGGTTATGCCCGCCTGCCGGGAGCTCCCGCATTCTCGGTGACGCGTGCGGTCGCTGTAACCTGACACGCCCCTGTGTGGGAGAGAATGCGTCACCCGTTAGGAAATAGCGCCCTGGTTTCTGTGAAGATTGGCACTCTAAGGCCACTTTGCCTCCAAGCAATCAGCAAGTGTTGGAAGAAGCAGCGGCATTTTGTGTCAGGTGTGGAAATGCTGCTACCAGTTCTCGCTAATACAGATGTGTTATCCTGCTGATGGCTCCTTTCTTCAACATGATGGAAATCGCTGTAACTCTATGCTGGTCTTTTCAGCTGGCACCAGTTATGACCATTGCTTGATCATGTATACCTCATTGCTCGATCATGTAAATTGTGAGCGAAAGCCTATTTCAGGTCCGTCTGTCCGCCCTTCCCACATTCCAGCACGGATTCCTTCCATCGCGTTCTTGCATCACAAACCTTTCATGTTTTCTTGAGCACTGATGGACATCTATCTCGAAAGGTAAACCAACAGATGCCATTTACACCGATTACTCTTTAACATTCACCAGCGTGAATCACCTTCTTCTGCTACACAAGCTTCGCTATTCTTTTTGCATCGCTGGCCTTGAGTACAGCTGGCTGGAGTCGTACCTGAGCAGTCGTTCACAACGTGTAGTACTGAATGGCAAGCAGTCTGACTGGATTACAGCGCGATCTGGTGTCCCGGAAGGCAGCATCCTGGGACCGTTGCTGTCCGCCTGCTTTTTGGCTGATGTTTCTGACCAAATCGAGAGTGAGTGCCTTATGTACGCTGATGATGTGAAAATTTGTGACCGAATCGACAACGTAGCAGATTTTCCTACACTTCAGGCGGATTTGGATCGCCTCTGGGAATGGTCCAAAAACTGGGGACTGAAACTGAAACCAGCTAAGTGCAATACCATCTCATTCACCCTCGGCACGTCACCTGTTCACCACTTATACGCACTAGATGGTTACCGTTGGATAGCTGCCAGCAAATTTGCGATCTTGGCATCCTTTCTGGACACCAAACTCGCCTTTGCCAATCACATAGATTCAACTGTTTCAAAAGCAAATAGGGTGCTGCGCCTTCTCATGCGAAGCGTGCAAATTGCTTATTTTGGCTGGTTTCAACTTGTGTTGTGATTAAATAGCTTGTTGACGCCAGACAAAGTTGACAACACATAAGTCCAAAGCCCCTAAAATCACTTTAAACAACTTATTCTGATTGTCATGGTTAGCCTCTGTCAAGGCCAATCGTGGGCATGCTCCACAAACAATCTCTCTCCTCAAAACGTAACATAACTTGTAGATGGCCACAAAACCAGTGTTGCTGCTTGCATTTTCAGCTACAGCAAAGGCATCCATTTAGGCTTGGGTATTCATGTTAATGACCAAAAGTTTGAGATGTTTGCCTTCGCATTTGAAATGGGATAGCTTGACTGTTTACTGAAAACTAATATCCACCTCATATTGTAATGGCTGCGCAGCTTAGCGTATTCCCATGTTAAAAGATATAGTGCATATCTACAGGGCAGTAATTTGCCAGTCAGCAGACCGAGGCAGCTACGGGCAACACTTTGTTAAGACAGACATGAGGGACCACTTCAACAAATTTAAAGGCAATTATCAGGAGTATGGAACAAGTCATTTAATGACATGTCTTGTGGCTTCATAATTGTCTTACGAACAAACTCGATGGACTAAGACAGAAAAGGGCCAAATCGGGGTAAAAAACGTACTGAAAGCAGATAAGGTCAGCAATTAGGTGCTCCCTGATATGCATATGGTTGGCTGTTAGCAGTCGCAGCCAAGAGGTGTCGCCACTTACGCGACGGAGTGCTTGATGACAACCGGGGTCGGGTACTCAGCTCGGATCGGCGGTTGTTCGGGAGTCTGGAATGGAAAGAGCCGTACGCGGCTGGTGCACCGAGCGAAATGTTTCATTGATCATCCACGGATTGATCACTCTCCAGGAGAACTTTACTGGCTTTTGAAGGACAGGCTTCTTTCTGCACCCCCGCCCCCCAAACGAAGAGTCAGTATCTTCGCATGGTTTGCTGGCATACAGGATCATCTACTCCACACAAAATATAGATATAGGCCATGCCCACGTATCAACAATCATGCCCATGTATCAACACACACGATTAAAATGCGAAATAAGTAAGAGTAGATCTGCATGTGAAAACAGCTTCGAGGGACAGAATTTCGTTACCAAACACTCCTGTGTTAGCCACGCCAGGACTGTCCCAAAGCTTTGTACGGCAGGATAATGTAACGTAGTGAGGTAGTGAAGCTGGAATGGCCTAAATTTATCGTTATTAGGCCAAGCCACGAACCAAAAAACGGCTGACTAGGGGTTGAACAAGGCAAAAAATAGCAGTATAAAATAAATAACTCCTGTGCTTCAAAGTGTCTCCTTCATTCCTATCACTTGCTCACTCTTGGATGCACATCAAACATGCTTGGGCGGCTGGCGAATTAATCCAATCTATGTATGAAATGTGTACGATTTTGCAGTAGGAGTGTCTTGTAGAGACATAAGCCAACATTTTAAGCCATAGATGGCATCTTTAAGATTGTCGGGAAGGAAGGAAAAATGAAGTTGTATCACATTGGTATGAGACCAAGAAAAACAAAAGTAGAGTAAATGACTACGATTGGCCCTGTATTTTGGTCCAACTTTGCGATCAACTCATTTAACTAAAAATCTGTGAAAACGGAGGTGCTCAAATGATGATATTTAGCCTTTACATTTCATTTAGAACGCATTTTCCTGAATTTTTCACTTCTACATTTCGGGTGCTGTGCAATTAGGTGTCAAGTTTTTTCGTAAAAAAGAAATGCGCGAAGTAAAATTCTCTACCTGGCTGTGCTGGTCTGTTTATGCTACGCTTTGCTTTGCTGGTGTGACGTTTGCGTGGTGTGACCAAAAAAGCGGATGCGTGAAAACCCTGCAATTGGCACCCAGCTTCAGACTGAGAGATAGATTTTGTAAACAAACCAAACTGATGCATGCAAACGGCTCGAGTCGCTGGGGCTCTCGGGGTTGAAGGTACCTGGTGCTCTTGCTCATATATAGGCATCGTCAGATGTAGGTGAGGGCGGGACATAGCCATAGGTGTCCGGGTCCTGCGGAGCCTTGTTTATGCTTGATTGTTTCAAGTGAGCTCGGTTTTAGATGACATCTTGAAACCTCGGAAAGAGAAATATGGGTTGGTATGTGTGGTTAGACAATATCAGGTAGGAGTAAAATGTTTCACATGAAATGTGAGGAAAAGAAGCGAAAAATTCCTCCTCATGGGATGTTGGTCTACACCCAGAGTCAGCAATTCCAGGACACCGGTGTAGCTGCTGCTGTTCTGAATCCTTATTCCTTGAGGATATTCTCGGCAACCCCCTCCCCTGAGGATGTAAAGGATATGTTATCGTCAAGTTTGAGCCCAGTGCTGAAATTTTACGTGCCTGAGTTAGTCATTTTGGCACGTGTGAAACTTTGAAGTTTATGGCCTCGACGGTGCATGAGTTGCGCCTGTTTCTCGAGATCGTGTCGGTGACAATGGGCTCAAAGTTGACAAATAATTTTTCTTTATCGCAGGAATTACCGTTAAGTGCGGTTTTAGACTGAAAACATGTGTTAGCTTTTATTCGGATACGGAAACAATGCGATAATTATCCAAAGTTCCCTTGAACCAACTGCATCCGAACCTCTAGCTTGCAAAGCGATTTGGAATAAGATTTGATTCGATTCTCGAGGTTTGAATCAGGTGCTTTGAAACTACATCATCTTAAAAAAGCAACACGTTATAAATGCTATGGGAGATTCACGGATGAAAAGTAAGAAAGTTTGATACAGTTAACTAAAACAACTCTTATGATGAAGCTGTTTGGAAATGGTACCAAACTAAAAAGAGGAAATAACAAAGCTATGCAACATATTTGTACTACAATGCAACCTATTTGTCTGTAACTTGACGGTTCATAAACCACCTCTTGCTTTTGCAAACATAAATATTTCTTTTGAACAGGATCAAGTGCACGTTATCGCATGACATTTTGCTACACGTACAGATGCAGATAATAGATCATAGAAATTGTACGAGCGACACAGAAGTTACACGTACAGGTGCAAATAATCTACAGATATCGCGAAGCATCTAACAGCTCAGGAATGAAACGCAACTACCATACAATATATATTTTGATTGGAATGACGTTGGCCCTGGTGTTGACGCTATTTTGCTGGTTCACAATAAAATGTAAAACCAATTTATGCCAACAGGTTTAAACTAATGACTAACTGATTTATTCGAAAAATACAATTGATTCGAATCCTGATTCCGTTTCCAAGTATTTTGGATCAGAATTGGTTGCATTTTTGTTGAGTTGGATAAATTACAAGTTTGATAGACACGTTTATCTGTCCTGGAGTGTGTAACTATCGTCCAGACTAGTTTTGCAAGGTCAGGCTTTCATAGAAGAATCTGGACAAGCCAGGGCAAGCTTGCCATTTTTGACCAGATCTGACCATTGAAGGCCATTTATCTTAACTTCATTTCCACGATTACCAGTAACGCTGTTTCAATCTCTGTATTTTTAGCTTTCCCCGTCTACAATCATCATTTCTGGGGCAGGCGACAATGCTGCCCATTCACTCTTACCTGTGCGCAACCATGCCACCTACCAAGTGATGCTTGTTGATGACTTTGTTTTCATGTACGTATGGCTTGTGATTAATTGCTCTTGGGAGGTCATTTACCCCAAACGGTTCATGCCGAAAGAAAGGCAAGACGCAACGAGCAACGGCATTCCAGCATATGTCTTTAGTCCGGCGTCTGAAATAATAATGGACGCCTGCCAAGATAACGGACTCCGATCGCTTAAAGTTGTACCATGTTTAAGAGAGATCGGGGTTCTGATTCATCTGATTTCATTCGTTTGAAGTCGTCCATCCAAGACGGCGCATGCCGAAGGGAAGTCAGGACGCAACGATGTTCCAGAATTTTCCTTTGGAGGTCTGGAATTTACCTACGTCTGCGATAGTAATTATGGACGCGTGGCAAAATCATGCATTCCGACCGTTTAAAATCGTACCATATTCAAGAGAGGTCGGGGCTCTGATGATTGCGTCGGGAAAACGACCAGAACTGGCAGATGCGAGCAACGTGAAGCGTTGCACGTGGTAGGTATGGTTACCCGTATGTAAGGCACAATAGACGGACACAATTTGCGTAGGCGCGGTTGTTGAGTGCTGTTCGGGGTCGACCACACGCAGTAAATGAATGAACACACATGGCTGCCAATGATTTCAAACCGGCTCCCTAACGTGCAGGTAATTAGACACCAGCATTGCCGACATGCCGGCGGTAACCTGCCATCTTCCGCAGCCCGGACTGCGGGCGGTCCAGCCCCCCTGCCGTCCGCCATGACACCTAAACGGCAACCTTCCGTTGCCGCAGATGCGCGCTGTGCGAGCGCTGGCGCTGGTGGCGCTGCTGCTGGAGGTCAGCGCTGTGCTCAGCTACCCGCGAGAGGCTGCTGACGTGGGCGTCCTCTCGCCGCAAGATGTCGGTCGACGTGGCCGAGACGAGCATGCTGAATGATCGGCCGATTATCGGTGGGTGACGTGGGCACTCACTGGCCTGATCACCGCCGCTGGCACTGACCGTCCGCTGGCACAGTTCTCTGAAGCAACGTTTTGTCGGACGCCTTGTAGGAAGGTTAAGAATATATCAGATCTAGAAAAACTTTGCTCGTTATTGCGTATTGGTCTCGTATAGAGCCTCATGATAACACGTGTGGATGTCGATAGGTGTGGTCCGGACTGGGAAGTGCTGTGTTTATTGATCCTGATTATGGGACGCATTTTAATTGGGTTCATTTATTTCCTTACAGTTGTCTGATCGCTCCGTTTAATAATGCTGACGTCTCGATGCTTGTAATTACACATATTTTGACGTGTGAGGGTTCAGGTGATTTGAAAAAGCGGAAATTCACGATTGTTACGCGCAAAATGTTGAAAAATGTTTTTTGTATACCACGCTCAGGAGGGATCATGTGAGGTAAGAGCGCCGTTTGTGTTCTACGTTTAGCGAATGGTGACGACGCCTTACCTAATAAAGATATGTAGGCACCCATGCAACTTAATATAGATAGGCTTAGGCGGTACTTGTGTCAGCCGCGGCGGCTGTGCTTAATTTATACGAAAACTAGCAATAACTCAACACAATCAAAAGAAGGTATTTTCCGAAATTATGTCATGTGATATCTTCCTGATTGGCTCAGGTGTGGGAGAAGATGTGAAAGCGCAATTATGAGGCCTTATATTTAGTGCAATCAAGGATGCGGGGCTTTACGAAGCCGTTTATTCAGCCTACACGGATTAAGCAAAAACGCATCCGTCCGCTACTGAAGCCTGTGGCCGATGTGGAAATGCTTAACTAAAGGCTTAACGTGATATCCGACCAAAGTCTCCCGCCCCGACATGTGCCGATGTACGTTAATCAGACGCCTTCATAAGATGCATTATGCTCGTCATTGTAATTCCTGCCCCGCCCCTGTTGCACGTCGTTGCACGCATGCATCAAAAGGTGATATGGTAGATCATTGCTTTGACATTGTAATGACCAGTCAACTCTTGGGTAAAAACACTGACCTCCATCTGCGTTGCCTTGGGGCAGTTGAGTACCGAAGTACCGAAATGTTCTTCTTAACGTCAGTCAGTCAACAGGTGGCGCTATGCTAATACGACACTCAGCACGTGATACCAAGGAACAGACTACCTACACGCACTTGTGTACCATGAAGTTATATTACATCATAAAACAGAAGAGCCTCCCACTGTCCCGGTTGAAAGAAGCTTACGTCCTGTGGCGTACGCCGAAGTGTCCGGCTCCATCATTTACACATATTGAACATCTCTGAAATGTATTCACCGTTGATATGCAGCCAGGCAGCTTGAAGGCTATAATTATAGTAATAGACGGCTGAACAGGACCATGCGTTACTGAGTTTTTTCATTCAGTGCTCATTATTATCTTAAGTGGTAAGAACACACTCTCACCATGAGTCGTTTGCTTAGCTCATTTCAAAAGCGAGCTGTCCAAATTTCTGCCCTTGCTCCTGTCGGTCTTGGCAGGCCCAAGTTCATCACACGTCGCATAGCTGTGGCTGTCTTTGCACGCGCCCGGGTGGTCCGATTAAGTGCTCTGCGCTCGGGTGGGGGGGGGGGGGGCAATGCGACCGCATTGAGATCTAAAAAAAATTAAAGAGCTACAGACACCACATTCCCATGAAAGGAAGTGCTCAACATCAGCTCACTTACGTCATATCTTGAGGCCCCCCAGGTCGTGAACCTCCGGATCAAATAAGGTAAACTCAAGCTAAGGTAAGGTAATATAGGTAATATAATCAATAAGGTAAGCTTCCATCCGGGCACGTTTTACTACAAAAAGTGGTATATAAGCGGCTCCTGTCAAGCAACGGTGGAGCGCGACACAACCCGAAACCATGCTCTGATGCATGTAGTATGGTCAACACCATTTGTTTGACAATATTCACTGCTGTTGCGCAGGCATCCTCTCCCAGGAGGTGCCCAGGAGCCTCCGCAGGGCGTTCGGTAACTACACTAGCTACATCGCCGCCTCCTACGTCAAGTACTGGGAGGCGGCCGGAGCCAGAGTCGTCCCTATCCGGTATGTGTGCTTAGATTCCTTGCAAGCGCCGAAATGGCTGTCTGTCCTGGCGGTAATACCTGGGCTGGGCCTGCGCTTGGTTCGAGCTCGTTTTATGACGTCCTGGTCTGACGTTTCGTGTGGGTCCTGGATGTTGCTTTCATATCCATAGGCATTATCCATAGGCATCCAATACCCGCTGTAACTATTGAGGAATACAGCATCAATACTGTTTGTGGTGATAACGTGTATAGTGGACCAAAAATGGCATACGTTCTCCACAGTTTCACATATTTCAGTAGACTTTTTGCTTTTAACATCTTGTGCCATCCACCCGCTCGTTTTACAACTCTCACTTTCACATTTCTGCGTTGCCACTTCAAGTAATAATGCAACGCGCTACTATCCCTGTGCGAGTCACAAACGCTGTCACTTACGATGGCTGCGTCGCCTATAACCAACATTATGACTGGTTGATGCTGTCTGACAGCATCAACCAGCCCCGATCCTACTACCGCCAGCTATTCAGCTGGGCTGAACGGCCTCGTCTTCCCCGGCGGCTCGGCCAAGCTGGACGTCAGCGGCTACGGCAGAGCGGCGCGCATCCTCTGGGATATGGCCGCACAGGAGCCAAAGGTGACGGAGACACCAGTCTTCTCAGCAGCAATTCGATGTCGGAACGCTGTGTCCCCCGCTCTCAGCACCAGTCAGTTTAGATGGTCGGAAGTCGGACCTGGAAACTTAAGGCGCTAAATCAGTACCTGCAATTTCCAGGAGACCAAAATGACCTAGGCAGCGAAGCTGTTGCAAGCAGCCCGCCCACTAGCCGTATTCTCGGACACCGGCGTCCCCTTGGAGTGCGTCTGTGTTCAGTGTTCGGCAGGCGTCCTTGGCATTGTAATGCTTGCTGGCAATGGCCATATGTTCGAGTTTATTACGAGGTAGTTGAAGCAACACTCGTAACACGGGCTTAACCCCAGTGACGCCCAGACTGCGTTTCTTGTCTTGTCTTGACCACACTGCTCGTATCGCAATTTTTAAAAACCAGTTTCCCGAAAGACTGGCTTATTTGTTTGTGCTATGATAAGTTGCTGAGCGACTTCACGCGATCTCAGCTCTCACTGCATCATCTATAACATCTAACTTGAGCATTCGAACTCGCCTCGCTCTCTAGGACTTCTTTCCCATATGGGGGACGTGCCTGGGCTTTGAGCTGCTGACGTTCCTGGAGTTGAACGAGAGGAGGCTGGACCGCTGCAAGTCGCAGAACCAGGCGCTACCGCTGGAGTTCACCGCAGGTTCGTGTCTGCTCCGGACTGAGAGGAGTGTCAACTGTGCAAGTTGGAAGGCTGGGGTGGGCGAACGGTGCCAGTCTTCTGTAAACAGAACATGTCACTGATGAGAAATGCGGCAAGCACGCAATGGAAATGGCAAGCACGGAAGGGAGTGGCATGACAGTGATTTCAGTTGCTCATCTCCAAACTTCACAGCTAAAAAGGTGCAGCTTCTGATTCTGAAATCAAAGTATAATTCACTTGACGTTTGTCATACACTTAGCATTAAGTTACCTGTCTACCTATGGCGGGTGGGGACTGGCTTTCCGTTAAGGCACTGGCTATGTGGCTCCGGATCTTTGACTTCTCCGCATGTCTTCAGTCTCACTTCCCATTACTGGGACTGCTCCGTGTGCAACAGATCTATTGACGTGTCTTTGATAACGTCAGGACTGGTGCATACATGCCACATTTCCGCAGATGGCTTCACTAGCCGCATGTTCTCCGGAACCAGCAAGGCCCTGCTGAAGGCGTTCATGGAGCAGAACGTCACCATCAACTTCCACAAGTACTGCGTCTCGCCAGAGACCTATCGGAACACCTCACTGTCCAGAAACTATCGACTGATCGCAACCAACCGCGACTGGGACGGCCAGGTCTTCGTCAGCGCCTTTGAGCATAGGATGTGAGTTCCATCGGCTGCCTCCTACCTAACCTTCTGCCTCGCCCATAGCCTGACTGCATTCCATCGCTTGGTGAGAAGATTGATTCGGGTAGCAAGGGCTAATTATTCAAGATTTCAACACCTTGTGCTCTTCCATTTTTCCAGATAATCTTGGTACAAGATGAAAGAGAAATCTTTACGTTCCTGCACAATGATTTAATTGAAACCACTGGCCATACACCAAACACAAATTTACGTTTAATTGGCCGGCTTTTGCGGTACACGCTCTTGGTTCAAAAGAAATCTTCGGAACGCCAGGAATGTTCTCCTTATCCCATAACACTTTCCCATAGTTTGGACCTCAGCTCGAAACCAGTATGAGACGAGTGCCACGTGATGGCACTTTAATCATTTCATTTCATTAGCGTTCTTCAGGCTACAGCTTAATAACTGAAGCCGTAATGCAAAAATTGGTCAGAGCCGAGATGTTCTGGAATTACTGGAGTGAAACCAATATTTCTGGGTACTTTTGGAATGCACTAGAAATCAATCGAATCACATATCTATTTTGAGTCGCCCTATGCTTTGGCTAAATGCTCGGATGGTGGACATTTTACGTGCACTCGCTTTGCCCAGTGGCAAAAGGGCCAAGGCGTTTTGTTTTTTTTTTTAGTCCGAGAAGCAATTAACTCAATCGCACGAAACGTGAGCCTGCGAAGTTTGTACGTGTCGTACACGCCATACTCGACCCAGAAGCCTGAGTTGAGAACAATCTATTGTGAAATTTATCGTCATGCATTTCTGTGTTGGTTGATAGCTTCAAAACACCTGCGAGGTTGATGATGCTCTCAATCGCCACATTTCTGTACTTCCCGTCCTATGTATCAATACGAACATCACCGGAGACCGCGCCAGGCGTCGACAGGACCAGGATCCTCGGGCAATAAAGGGTCGCGGACCAGCGACGCCGCGCCAGGCGTCGACAGGACCAGGATCCTCGAGCAATAAAGGGTCGCGGACCAGCGACGCCACGTCAGGGGGCTACAGGACCAAAATCCGCGACCATTAAAAAGTCACTGGCCAATGACGCCACTTCCGGTGAAGGCGGGACCAACATCTTCGAACAGTGGCATGCCACTGGCCAGTGACTCCAGCCTGCCGATTTCAGCCGACCGGTCTACGGCGTTCAGTTCCATCCCGAGAAGAACATCTTCGAGTGGGGCGAGAAGACCAGCATCAGCGCCATCCCCCACTGGCCCGAGGCCATCCAGGCCTCGCAGTACCTGGCCGACTTCTTCATCAGCGAGGGTAAAGAGTGCATTAGGGCTGGGCGTGGATTACTTTCACAATTGTGAGAGGGGGGAGCGGAAAAGGTACAGTCAATAGAAGCCCCGTGCTCGCATGGTTGCTGAAATGCGTGAAGTTCCAGTCGTCTTTACAGACAGGAAGCTGCTGTGTTCGCAGTACATGCGCGATGCCATCATGGAGCAGTTCTGCTTCTACGTATGTTTAAAACCTGCAGGGCCAGAAATGCATTGAAAACATCAGATGAACGCTGGAGATATGAACACAGATATATCAATGGAAACATCCCTAATCACAGTTGCTCGTTCCTGAATCGGGCTACTTTTATAATGCGTTCGCATTAATTGGTGCCGTCTTGCTCAGGTTACGCTCCGCATAGGTACCAGGACTTGGTCGCGTTAGGTTTGTGTCCATACCATATCGTCGAAACACGTGCGTACGATCGGAAATAACGCTCGCCACTGTTTGCAGTGCGCAAGAACCGTCACAGGTTTCCCAGCGCCGCTGAGGAACACAAGCACCTGATCTACAACTACAAAACCGAGTACACCGGGCTCATCGGATCTGTGTTTGTCCAGTGTTATCTGTTCGATTGATGGCTGGCGCTGTTCCGCAACATCTGACATCTTGCAGCCTGTTTGTGGTGCACTAGCAGGTTATGGTCTCCGCAGTCGACCCCAAAGTCCCCAGCTGCCCGACCAACTTTGCAATCAGCTCCTCCCTATATTCGCGTAGCATGTAGGCGAAACCCGTCAAGCCTTAGATTTGGGTGACTTTGTTGTGTAGGCTCGGCTTTGTAGTGTTTGCTCTGTTTTGGCATATTTTTGTGTCGGGTATTTTGTGCACGGCATATGCATGTATGCTTTATACTGG
Source organism: Pollicipes pollicipes (assembly GCF_011947565.3). Classification (NCBI taxonomy): domain Eukaryota; kingdom Metazoa; phylum Arthropoda; class Thecostraca; order Pollicipedomorpha; family Pollicipedidae; genus Pollicipes; species Pollicipes pollicipes. The sequence continues at coordinate 7,116,789 of NW_023596576.1, read as the reverse complement.
TTAAGAAAACCTTAATGCTGATGGTACGCACTTGCAAGGTTTGCAGTTATATAACACGGTATTTTATACTGGCGCTTATTTGTTTCTCTCAAGAACAACCAAGTATTTCAGACCAACTGATATAACAATCCCAAATGAACAAAAATGCTAAACGTGACGCGTGCACTCATACTTTAATGTTTCATTTTTTACAGGAATGCAGCACACTGTGTTTCGCACTGTTTGATACAGCATTAACATCTGAGGTGGTGATATATACGCCTGTAACAGGAACCACATAACATAAATGGGATCCCCTCCCATCCCCACGCGGTAGTTCGTAGTCCTTTCCTGTCGTAGGGCATCACTCAACATTTTACCTCATGTTTAAACTTTCCATATTCAGTCTTCTCCTATTGTTCACAGGTTTCGGCTGTGTGTTCTTCCGTACAAATGTCATGTTACTCAATACAATATTCAATACATTTTATCGACCACCCGGAGATAGAAGAGATACCATTCCATTCCGGAGATGGAGCGAGCTACTTTGATTACAGAGACAAAGCGCTGCACCATTTGGCGTAAGACAAACACCAGCGAGCAGAGACTGATCGCATCCTGACCCGAGAGGCCGTTCTTTACAATTGACCATCCTCTGTCACAGGAATTTGACAGGCAAGAAGCAACCTGTAGCAAACCTGTAGCAAGATCATTGTGCATATAGACGACACATCTGTCTTAACGCCGTCTAAAACATGGGGTCCTTTCTTTTCTAGGCGTGTGCAGTCTCCTACGTCATAATCCCCGTAGGTCACTACAAATGCTACCAAACATTCAGCTATTTCGCGACAAACGTTAGCGTAACATAAGAGGGATAATTATCCACACACGCAGCAATAGCTTATTTGTTGCGCTTCGTTGTTGTTAACGAGCAAACGGGCCGTCGCTGCCGGCGCGGCAGCGGCGTCTTCGCGATGGTGTGAGCGACCCCTCTGCCGATTGGTCCCCACTATCTGGAGCCCATATGTGGGCCACGTGGGTTTATGGGGCACGCGGGCAGGGACGCAGGCAGTCCTCTGCCTATCAGTCAACGTTCAGGCTCCGACGGCGCGGCTCGACGCGAGCCGCGTTCGTGCTTACGACGACGACGACGACGACTTCGGAGTGTGCTACGCCGCCCTTCCAACGTCCCTCTTTCCTTCACCTTGCAACTCTTTGGCTAATAGAGACTCTTTCTTTTCAACGTCTGTTTTCGAATCAAGTCGATGGTCGTCCGAAAAACCAACGAACTCTTTCACATGAACATTCTGTTCCTCCGGGCCAGATGTAAGTGAACTAGTGAACGGATTACAGTGTTCAGTGACGACGAAACGCAGTGTAATCAGTGGTGCCTGACAACCGGTCAGGACAAGACGGTGATGCAAGATCACAACGAAGTGGGACGTCCTACCGCACCCAGAGTGAGGCAGGTGCCAACACAGCCTCCTCTAGCCTCAGCAAAGCTCGCCGCCGAGCTGCGCTGAGCAAGCTCCAGGCGGAACAGGGGCAGCGCGCGGTGGCAGTTAAGGCGGAGCTGGCGCGGTAACAGGCGGAGGTTAAGGCGGAGCTGGCGCGGCAACAAGCGGAGGCAGAGGCGGAGCTGACGCGGCAACAGGCGGAGGCAGAGGCGGAGCTGGCGCGGCGACAGGCGGAGGCAAAGGCAGCTCTCGAAGCTCAGGAGCTGAAGGATGAAGCGGAGCACTGCCAGCTGGAGCTGGAGCTGCTGGAGCAGGAGGAGCGTGGATATCGGTACGCCGGCGACGCTGCGTTATTCGTCAGAGGCCCATTGGCAGCCGCAGCTAAGCCGCCCATGCACCTGCGTGAGCAACCGCAGTCGGGCGTCTCAGCCGCACGCACCAGGGAGTGGCTTTTCCAACTGTAACCGAACGTACGACCAGCCGGTGCAGAGCCTGCCAATGTCTCGCTTGCACCGGCACCTCTGCTGCAGCGCCCGACCGGTGCTGAGAGACAGGCGAATCCCCATCTGCCGCGGATAACGCTGGGCAAGTTTAGCGGTTCCGCTCTCGAATGGCCGAGATGGGTCGCCCTGTTTAAGGAGATGGTACACGACCGCGCCGACATCACAGACGTCGAGAGGCTGACGTATCTGTAAGTACACCTGACCGAGCCGGCAAGAGAGGCGGTACGTGGAATGCTCTGTGACGCCAACCTCTACGGCGCAGCCCTGCGTGAGATGAAAGAGGAATTTGGCGACCCAGCGCGTGTGATACACACAACTATGAAAAATCTACTCTCGGCACGACCGGTCAGAGATGGCGAACTATCTGCTCTAACCGAGCTGTCACGAGACCTGCGCATTGCAGTGTCTGCAGTACGAACCAGACCGGACAGAGCTGCGCCAGTCGCTGGAGCAGTGGAACCAGGCCAAGATCGCTGACACGCTGTTACAAGAAGGAGTGGAGTGAAAGTTCAACCCTCCGGCCGCGCCCCACTTCGGCGGCGTGTTCGAAGCGTCTGGTGCGCTCAGCCAAACGTGCCCTGTCGACCGTGCTGGGTGGCAGGGTTGTGGGTGACGAGAGGCTTCGGACGGTGGTCACCGAAGTCGAGGCACTCCTCAACGGCCGGTGACTGACGCACGTCAGAACAGGATCCTGACGATTACCAGCCACTAACGCCAAACCACTTCCTCATCGGAAGGGCGTCTCCTCAGCTGCCTCCTGGCGTGTTCGAGGATGGTGACCTGTGCCGCCCACGGCGCTGGAAGCACACACAGGTGTTGCTAGATCACTTCTGGCGGCGCTGGCGGCGGGAGTATCTTCACACGCGGACCATGAGGGCAACGCGGCGCAGAGACACGGCCGACATCAAGGTCGGCGAACTCGTGCTGTTGGCGGACGATGACGTGCCACGTGGGCACTGGCCAGTGGGACAAGTGGCCCGCGTGCTCCCTGGCGCAGACGGCCGGGTTCGCGTTGTGGACGTGACGACACCCAACGGGCAATATAGGCGGCCTGTCACCCGACTCTGCCGCCTCGAGCATGACGCAGACGAGCACTGATGGGACGGGACGGTGACTCGACTAGTGAGTAGTTTATGGCGGTACCGTACGACACCGCCGCACTGTGACTATGTGCGCCGCGGTACTGTAGTAAACAGTTTATGATGTCGTTTGGGACACTGCCATTCTTGCCCGACGCGCCGTAGAGTGTAGACGTAGTTATAGCCCTAGTTTATAGCCGCTCATTGGCTCTAAATGTAGTTGGTGCAAAAATGCTCGCCTGCCGCGGACGAACAGTGCCCGTTAGGTGGCTGTTGATGTTTATAGTGTTATTGGGATAGTGTTATGTTTATTCGACATGTGTAGCGTTTATAACCCATAGTTTGCTCGCTTGTAGTTAGGATTTTACGCGAATGACGCGAAAAACCGGGCCGGCTATTTCAGCGAGCAAACGGGCGGGGCGTCGCTGCCGGCGTCTCCGCGATAGTGTGAACGGCCCTTCTGCCGATTGGTCCCCGCCACCTGGAGCTCATATGTGGACCACGTGGGTTTATGGGACACGCGGGCAGGGACGCACGGTCTCTGCCTATCGCTCCAGTGAAGCGACCCGACGCCGCCGTCGAAAAATCTCAACAATCTTGGAGGGGGGGGGGGGGGGAGGGGGCGAGGTGCCATGAAGCGTAGAGATCCCACGTTTCTACGCTTTCAGCCCAAAAGGCACAACGTGATTGATTTCCCCGTCCCAAATGTGATGGCTTCTCTCTCATTTCATGTGTGACTATTATACTATATTTTTCAAACAAACACACGTTTCATGACATCCACATGTAGCTGCATGCCAACCTTGTGTCGTGCTCACAGGCGGGTAGGTATTGCGTCGGCCTGAAGATACGCTGGGGGTCAGTACCTAATAACCAGCGTTGGTCCCCGGTAGTAATCTGCCGAGTGATGCGTATTGCCTTTATTCGCTGAGCATTTGTAAAATGATTTGAACATTATTCAATATTTCAGCATCATTCAACTCTGTGAATTAATAATTTTAGACATTTATGTATGCTTATGGCCACCCATTAAATATGAAATGTATATGAATGTTAATGTGCCCATTAGTATAGTAAAAGCATGTAGCGATAATATGATATATGTATATACATACATACATATATATATATATATATATATATATATATATATATATATATATATATATGCAAATATGTATGTATACACATATCTGGGTAGCGTTATTTTTGACGACAGACAGACGAATCTTGCAGAACTTGTACGCTTGCTTCGCTGTACGTTGGTGCGATATGGGTTGTAGTGTTGTAGGTGATTAGTGGAAATGGTGTTCTCAAGCTGCTCTGAACCTAACACGAACTATATGCCCCTGTATGCTCCATCACACATCACGCTAATGGTCTTCGCAATATTGTTGTCCATTGACTAACCTCATCTCTGCTCCCGTTGCATGGGAAGTCAAGGGGTGCTGGAAAGGAAAATACCCCATGACAGTCCAACCATCAACATGAACCATCGACACCATAAAAGCGTATTAACAGTACACAACGAGCAATACCATATACTTGGCGATTCGTCAGACCCCAGCCATACAGCCATTCTTGTCATTCCGATTCTCGGTTATGCATAGGCTATTAGACATATGATAGGTTATCTGAACTCGCAATTACCTACCACAAATCAAATCAAGGTTAAGAACTTCATTCAACGCCGGTTAACAATGCACGCTTCGCCGCCTCAATGCGTAACTAGTCATTTTTCGTCTTTCGTCGTTTGCCTCCATGCGTGAGCCCCTCTATGCTGGTTTTTCCGTGTAGATCTGATTGTGTACCATTTGGGTCTATGGCTGGAAATCCCCTTTACATATTTCACTGTATTACTTCTATGTCTTATACAACTGGTGCCTCTTTGGCACGAGACATGCGTGCACTGACCTATGGTGTCTCTGCCCTCTCCCCACCCAGTCTGTAAGCGCGCGCCTCCTCAAAATTAACGGACACGCACCATTCGCTTCCTCTCTCGTGACGCATCGTGTTTAATACCGGCAGTATCATAATACTTTGGCATTTGACGGGGTGTCGCTACATACGCTCCGCTGCTAGACGCGCGCATCTATCGCGCATCTATCATCTATCGCGCATCCTGTTTTAAGAGAATGTGCAATAATCACCACAAAACCGCTCTCTGCTGCCCTGAGCACACCTCCATTACTAAATACTTCTTAAAATAGTGGAGCGAACTGCACTTATGCAAAACTTTTGCTATCTCATCCACATTACACATTCCTGTATCACTGTTATACACCCCGCGGTCTTATTCGACGCCGGATTAACCGCAATCTGGCCTATGCTGTTACGGCGATCGATGGCCTTGGCCGATCAGCTGATCGTTCGCGCCAAATCGCCTGTCGTCAAGCGCGTGCACTTTGGCGCGTGTATGAAGATGTTCTAATTGGTCGGGCGGGAGAAGTTTCAAAAGCGTCAAAGCCAACCACCGGACCGGTCTGCGGATAGAGGAGACGGGATCTATCTGAGGTCAAGCAAGGAGCAAGCAAATATGGAGGGAAGCGAATAAATCGCCTTCCATGGCTGCAATTATAACAACGTAACAATTAGCTTGTCACGAAACATCATTGCTGATACCCAATGCAGCAATAACATTAAGTGCATGACACAGCAAGAAGAGGCACTTCACTTGAGCTACCATGACCTCTTAGGTCGGTACTAGACCACTCCTCGACGCTAAGTCTGATGCATGACGTAGCCACATGTTCATTGAGTAGCGAAGTGCATTGACATGTATATATATATATATATATATATATATATATATATATATATATATATATATATGTGTGTGTGTGTGTATGTATGTATGTATGTATGTAATATATGATATATGTTTCATTTAGCTCGAAACAGTTTTAAAATGGTGTCCTCAAATGATTGCACCAGAGGAAACCACACTGACCCGTTGGAAACGGGCAGATAATGCTGGCGGTCGAATCGCAAATAGTTCGTCTATGCTTATCATCGGTCATGATATTTCAGAGTGAACCTAGCTGTTCCTCAATCATTTGGAACCATTCGCAAAAGTTTTTAAGTGCGGCAACGTTTGGTCGTGCAGTGAAATTTGAACTTCATTGCAGGCGGAGTAAGGTTTGGTAAGGTTACTAAAACGTTTGGTTGGAAAAGTGATTCCTCGACTTGTGCTAGCAGCGGACACATGGCCGGAGAAACGTGTCAGAAAGGTGAGGGTCGCCCAAACTTATTTTGTACTCGAGCGATTCGTGCAAGAACACCCTCGGAATGGGGGGGGGGGGGGGGGGGACAACACCCATGTAACCGCCGTTCCTTCATCTTTGAGACAAATTACACTTTTATTGATTCCCATATCCCAAGTCTGTTGTTTTCTCTGCTATGTCATGTGCAACAATCACATTTGATTTTTTTTAGGGAGACACTCGCTTTATGGTGCACACATATAACCGCTCTCGAGCGTCATTATAGACTTGCAGGCGGTTAAGTATCGCAGCGATCTGAAACTGAAGTAATATATATATATATATGCATATTTATTTTGTTATGTTACTAATGCTTCAGTGGCAGATTACATTCATCCGCTGTTCATTATTCAGTGAGGAACCGCAAACATATACCGATATAAGAAGCCATTAACCCGTAGAGTTGAATGATGTTGATAAGACAATAGTATTAGCCTTCTTCCTCGCAGAAAAACCAGGACAGTGGAGATATAGTTGGGTTGATATTTCGACAACATGTATCTATTGAAACAATGGCAAAAGTTTGCTACTGCTCTTGCTTTTTAATTGATATTGCTATTGTTATTTGAAGGCTGCTTCTGGTATTGCTTCGATAAAGCATGTTGCCGAAACATCAAGCGAACTATATCCCCATTGTCCTGGTTTTTCTCCGAGGAATAAGGCTAATTCTACTGTCTTATCTATGTGAGCAATGTTGCTCGCTAATGCACTGAACAACACGTAATTCTGAATGATGTTGAATGATACTGAAATCATTTAAAAAATGCTCAGATAACAAATGCAACATGCATCGCTGGGCAGATCACTACCGCGGACAAACACTGGATACTAGGCCCAAACCCCCATCGTACGTTCAGGCCGACGCAATACCTACCTGCCTGTGAGCATGACACAAGGTTCGCATGCAGCTATATGTGAATGCCATGAAACGTGTGTTTGAAAAATATAGTGTAATAGTCACGCATGACATGAGAGAAGCCATCACATTTGGGACGGGGAGAATCAATCACGTTGTGCCTTTTGGGCTGCTAGCGCAGAAGCATGCGATCTCTACGTTTCATGGCACCCCGCCCCACCCTTTTCCAAAATTGTTGATATTTACCTTCGTGGCAACCAACGAAAAAATGAAAGGCGAAAATGAGTATAGGCGACACCATCTTTCTGAGCCGTTCCTCTGCCTAGGTCTGGGCACGCGGCGCCAGTCCGCATATTACCTTTCCAGCCAAGTACTTCCATTTACCTTCCGGCCGTCTCATTTGGAATCTCGAATTTCACTGCATGGCATAGCTGTTCTGCATTTATAAACTACTGCAAGGCGCTCCAAATGATTCCTGGACACATCGTCATTGAGTTAAGTGCACTCCGAGTTACTAATAGGGCCGGTAATAGCCGTGAGCGGACTCTTTACGTTTCGACCGCCAGCACTATCTATCCATTTCAAACGTGTCAGTATGGTTTCGATATTATGCAACGCCGATATATATCGATATTATTGATATATCAATATATCGATATTATGCAACGAATAGTGCGCATTATTATAAAACTGTTTAAATGGCATCTGAAATATTCTAGCCCCGGTTAGCTTTTCACGGGCAGTAGCACGGCCTCCAGGGCACATAACCATAGCGTGCGTTAAAGTCTACACGAGCTACACGTTAAAGTCTACACAATACCCACACGAGCCTTCGAGCGTGAAACACGGTGTGTAAGCGGCTTAATGTATTTACCATGAAAGGCATGTTTACCTGAAAAATCAAGCCCAACGGTCACATATGACATGTTGAAACGAAGCACACATCCCAACGACCACACAAGAGAAGCAGAGTTAACAATGTGGCCGGTGATAGGCATGAGCGGACTCTACGATTCGGCCGGCAGCATTATCTGCCGATTTCAAGCGTGTCAGTTTAGTTTCCACTAGTGAAAGCACTATCCGACACCATTCCGAAACTGTCTAAATGACAATTCATATATTCTTGTTGGCGGGTTAATCCCGGGGATCAGCGCTGCTGCTAATTGGGCAAATAGGAGCAGCGTGCCATGTGCCCAGCTGTCAGACGTAACACCTAGCAGCCTGCCAGCCGAAACTCGCTTGTTTTCGCCATACAGTGTACCATAGAACGTGTGTTCATATGAACATTCATGTATCATTCAGGACTCTGAAAGCATTGTAGCCTCGATAGATCATTCCCCGGGGCCCACCATGACCTATTGGGCACAAAGCCACAGCGTGCGGTAAGGCCAACGCAATACCTAGCCGCCTGCCAACCTGATACAAGGCTTACATGCGGTTATGTGTATATACAATAAAACGTGTAGGTCACGCAAAAAAAAACCAGAGAAAACGCTACGTGAGGACGGAAAAATGAATAAGAAAGTCCACTTCCGGCTGGTAGCGCCCGTCGCCAAACCACCTTTTCGAACCAATACTCATTTCCATTACGACCGCCTGCCATGAAATGTCCAATTTGACTCCATGACCTAACTTTGCTACATTTAGAAAGTACTGGAGGTCCAGATGATTCATGAATAAACTTGCATCGAAATCTGTGCAGTGTATGTTAGCAATAGTGGTCATTGATAGACATAAGCGGGTTCTTTACGCTCCGCTACCATTGTCTGGCCATTTCAAACGTGCCAACATAGTTCAAATCGTTCATATCCCTAGCAACATCATTTTAAAACTATGCATGCAATTTCGCTATCATCATGGAGACAGTGGACCCACCCTTCCTAAACAAAATGTCATTCGGGTGTGCCCACTCGGGGTTAGCCAATAGGGCCGATGATAGGCGTAAAGCGAACTGTTTCCGTTTCGGCCGCCAGTATCATTTGTCCATTTCAAACGTCAGTGTAGTTTCCATTGGTGTAACGACTAGTGGGCATCATTCTAAAGCTGTTTAAGCGGGATTTGAAATATTCTAGCCCCGGTTAGCTTTTCACGGGCAGTAACACGGCCTCCGGGGCACATAACCAGAGCGTGCGTTAAAGTTTACGCAATACCCACACGAGCCTTCGAGCGTGAAACACGGTGTGCACGCGGCTAAATGTATATACCATGAAAGGTATGTTTACTTGTAAAAGCTTGTCCAACGATCATATATGACATGCAGAAAAGTGGTACACATCTCAACAAGCGTACAACAGAACGAGAGTTACCAATAGGGTGGTTGATAGGCTTAAAACACAGGTCTTTACGTTTCGGCCGCCAGCATGGTCTGTCGATATCAAACGCTGCGGTTTAGTTTTAATCGGTAGGATCACAACCAGAAACCATTTTTGTTTAATAGGGCAATTGAAATATTCATCATTAGCAGGTCGTGCTTGGGGAGCACCACGACCCACTGGGCACATCGCAGCAACATGCGTTAAAGCCGACGCAATATGTAACCGTATGCGAGACTGAAGCAAGCTGTGTATGTGGCTATGGACAGATACCATGAGACATGTGCTGATGTGAAATTCGAGGATCGTGGTCAGGGCAATAGCAACATTCTAGCCTCGGCCGATTATTGGCGGGGAGCGCCACGGCTTAGACACAAAACGACAGCTTGTATTTGGGCCGGTGCAACACCCAACCGCATGCGAGCCTGCAACAATGCGTGTCTGCGGCTTTATGCATATATCATGAAGTGGTGTTGCACTGTACGTCACGGTGAGTCCCTGGCCGACACAGTAGGCCGCTAGTTGACGCAGGGGGCCCCAGTCAACGTAAATCGCAGGCCCCAGCCATGTCCCGATATTGAAAAAGGATCCCACAGCCCAGGTCACGCTAGTGGCATTATGTTCAGGAATCATTTGAGCACCTTGCAGTAGTTTCCAAAGGCAGCAAAGCTATGTCATGCAGTGCAAATGGAGATTTCAAAGCGGGCGGCCGTAAGGTAAGTTGAAGAGTTTGGCTGCAAAAGTGATAAAAGGTCTGCCGCTGGCACCCGTAACATACACGGAGGAACGTTTCAGAAAGGGAGGGTGCCCCTAATCATATTGTTGGCGACTCTTCCCATCAAATTGCATAAGTTCAATGCTCTGCATTCTCAGAATGTGGGATGCCGTTGCACTCGAACCTTCCTCGGCATAGGAGCCATAGGCACATTGCCATAGGATATCTTAATTCCTCTGCTTCGCCATGTGCAACCACTGTCCTTCATTTGTCGAATAAACACGTTTCATGGGAGGTATATGCCTATAGCTACAACATAACGTTTGTTCATGCTCGCAGACGACTAGGTACTGTGTCGGTCTCAATGTTCGCTGTATGTGCTTCGTAGGCCGTGGTGGCGTGCAGATCTGATCAGATGCTGACGGCCGAAACGTAAAGAGTCCGTTTATGCCTAGGAACGAACTATTGGTAATTCGGGATTGGCTTACTGGAGTGACATCTTGTTCAGAAATTGCGTTGTCGTATCAGGCTGAACGATTCCAAAGGAATTGCCGTCGCTGACACCCACGGCCTGACTTTGAACTGCCAGAGGTGGATGACCTTATGAGGCTCATCTGAATTTTTACGTAAAAAGATCGGCAATTTAATTGCCCACAGCTAAGTAAAGTTTCGTACGGCTACGCTGCGCCGCTCAGGGGGGTACTCTTTAAAAAAACCGTCGGGGTGGGGTGGGGAATCAAAATAACTGCAGCCAGAAAGGCCGTCCGCATGGAAACGATGATATACGTCCGGTCATCGCATGTCAGCCAGGCATCTGCTGATTGTCAATCAGGGAGTTCGCACACGCCATACATCGGCCGTTCGCTGTCTGTGGGTGCCAGGGGCCACAACACACGTCACGTGCTTTCTTCCGTATTTCTGGTGTGGCTTTGAAGTGCCCTCCCCATTAAGAGCGATTTCAGGGTTACTGGCTTCAAGGGTAAGATCCAGCAGTGGGCATCACTGCGGTCGTGGAGAGATTCCTCCAGCATCAAACCTTACAACGTACAAGACCTCCTTTGCGACGCGTGCGGGCGCTCGGGCGGGGCTCCGCTGGAGCGACCCCTTAACCAGTACTTTCTTGGCTGACGGTTACAGCACGCCCAGTGAGACGGGGCGTAGCGAGGCTCTGGGGGGAAAACAACGGTGAGTGAGGAATCAGGGCGGATGGAGTTTAACTGGTTTGGGTTTGGTTTGGGCTCTTTTGACCCAACAACCGTTTCAGGACTGGCATGAAAAAGAGTTTAAGAGCAGAAGGGACAGAAACACATGGATGTGGAAGTCTTGGAGTCCGAGACTAAGCCCACATAAGAACCCCTCTTCGGATAATGTGCGGGTCCTCGGGCGCGGCTTATGCCAGGGCGGCAATTAAGCCCAATCATGGCTGATGCATGCAGTTTGTCCCCGATATTCGCGCCGGCACGGGAATGAAAGATGAGTGTGAGCGAGGAAAGATGGGTGTATGGTGTAGTCGTCATTTTCCCCTCTCATCCAGCTCGGCAGTAAGCCACGTGCTCTCTTACACACAACGCAAATCAGCAATGGGGCTGCGATCCCGCAGGGAGATCTGAGGCAGACAATACCTCGTCTCTCTTGCTTGTTTGGTCATCCATGTGAAGACCCAAATGTTGTTTTGTACTTTTGTTGTTGTCTTTTGTCTGTTGTCTTTGTCTTGTTGACCCAAATGTTGTCTTTGCCACCATGAGAGCAGAGTAAAAATTTGCGTGGAATAGCACGCATCATCTCAAACGTTTTCGAATTCAATCAACGTCAACTCAATATGTATTGCACGGATACGAGAAGGCTAGGCTCCCAGAGAACGCTTTTCCCAATGCGTAAAGACGTGCCAGAAGGAAGGAAGCACCGATGAAGGCTGTCCCCCGACGGAGATTCGGAATACTTGCACGGCTGCGCCGTACACACTCAAGCGTACCCTGATCGCACCGAACGTAATTCATAACCCGTCGCACATCCGAGCTGGTGACGGGGAGGTGTATGACTGGGCAGTGGAGACTGTGTCTGTCGCTTGGGTGATGTGAAGAGCTGGGCAGCTAGGATTTCAGGTTCATTTTGCGCGGATGTGTTCCAATACACGTTTTCGTTGTACATGCGTTTTATTAGATGAATCATCCTGCAGTGCATGTTTGCAACTCATCGCCAAACCATCGAACGCTGGTTACCGGCCACGGCGGCCTTCAGTCCACGCCGCTAGGCCCAAATGATTATTTAAATTTTAATGTTTGCATGTGAATAGACAAGCAGCTGCGGCGTTGTAATGCTGTTCACGATCAGGGCAACTCACTTGGACCCATGCAGCATCTTGTTTGTCGAAAGAACCAGTGGGAACCAGGAACCAACTATTGGGAACCAGGCACATGTCTGGCCTGCTGCTAGCCCAGGTATGCCCCAATCAGACGACAAGATCCTCGAGAGTCTCATCATCAGGTCACCAGAACGAACGGCGTGCTGTGGATGCGCTGGTGAAGCTGTTCGACCACCGCGAATTGCGAAATCGCCTCATTTTCCCCACACTTTTAATCCCCAATTTTTTTAAGCTGGGCAGGTTTCCGCCCCCTCGGAATCAACGTTCCTGAAGCATGGATGATGATAAGTATCTCCACCTTCAACGTGCACACGTGGTTCAAAGCAGACCTGATCCCCGGCGCACCTGCGTCCGTCACTAGTTTGGGTGGCGACGCGGTAACGTATCGAACCAGGATCTTCGGGCCAGACATCACAGGTACGCATCCGCACCGGATGGGAAACCCCGCCACTTTACGCCCCCCCCCCCCCTTCCCCTCCCCCCTCCCACCGGCTTTGCCTCACCGTCTCAGCCTGTACCGCTGTCTGCCGAGCGGGCAACACTACGTCAGTGTGATCCGCGGCCTGCCGGCGCCTCTGCGGCGGCGGCTCTGCCCGGGTGGGGGCTGTCGTGCGGCGTCCCTACCACTGCGGGACATCCGTACAGCGCGTCCTCCACCACAGAAGGGACTCGCAGCGGAAACAGGCACCGCGCCGGGTCCGCGCAGCTGGCTCTACTCGACGCTGCCCGGTAGTCAGCTGTCGCGTCGTCGCGAAGAGTCAGCTGCCAGCGGAAGATCTGCAGTCCCTCAGCTGGGCTTCCAGCCGAAGGACGTCCTTCTGGGCGCGGCCCCTCCACGCACGTCTGCGAGCCAGGTCATTTCCCCCTGGTGGCCGCCTTCTGAAACATCTTCCCTGGGAGGCGACGGCTGGTACCGGTGACACAACGTTCATATAGCTCTCGGTTGGCCTCAGGTCGAGCATTACTGTAACGATCAACCTGAACCCGCAGCCGGCATAAAAAAATGTTCAGCGTCCTCGTCAGACCCCATTTGCATAGCCTGGAACGCCGTTCTCTCAACATTAACCTAGCGCGATGGTGTCATGCAGGTAAGTAGCTTTTGGTTACAATTGTCCACACTTTCGACACTCGCAGCCATGGGCCCAGGAAAGGGCATCGAAAGTGTCCGAGATATCTTTACCAACAGGACGCAGAGGTATACTACCCCTTTTTGATCGTGCATGTGTGTATGCCATTGTGGCTTTATGACGCACTCAGCTGCTGAGGCTATATGGCGTCGCCTGCCTCCCACCCTGGTGGGAAGGGCGGGCACCGCGAGAAATCGAACCCCGTACCTCTGGTTTCCCAGACACGTAGCATTTAACACAGACGCGTTAATCACTACACTGCCGGCCGCCCCCCCCCCCCCCCCCTCCCCTTTTTGATGGTGACGCTGGTGGCTGCCATGTTACCTCTCCGCGCCCGCCTCCAGCCAGGGAGCTCCTCCCCACTGCGATGTGGTCCGGCCGTCTCAATGACTGGTATGGGAGACCGAGATATGAAGCATCGCCCTCGCCCCGGGGTTCGCCGCAGTCAGTGCCTCGACCGCTGCTCTGGAACACATCTGCGATGGCCCAATAGCCAGCGCGACCTTCCGCCAGTTAGCTTTGATGTACTTTGCAGGTCGGCCTGTAGACGGCGCTTCGAGCGTCTCACCAGGTGGCGCTCCGGTACTCCGCAACTTCCCGGTGTCGCGCCTTGCCGCCGGCCGCGCCGCGACGGCCACAGGCGGCCGCGCAGCTTCGTGGCCTTCCAAACAGCGAGCACTAGCGCCGCTCTCATGGCTCAAACAAAACCATGGCACCACCCAGTGGTGTCAATTTTTTCACTGACTGAAGACGAGCTGAGGTACTGTAAAACAGTCCTTAATTTAAGCAGCATAGAAGTCATCCTACGCCGATAAAGAGGGAGGGGGCTGGAGACACGAAACTTTTGGGTCGGAAAGTAAAGGCAGCCATCTTGAGGTGGCCTTAGGACGCCGAAGGCGTTATTCTATGGAGGTCATTGACACATATTTTTAGTTGCGGGGACGGGGTTAGCCGGCAGTGACTAAGCCAGTCCCGCATTCCAGAGATTTTAAGTTTTACCTCTCACACATTTATATGCCCTATGACTTAGGTATGCAGTTAATCACCTCGTTTATTCGCTCAGCAGCTGTAATTTTTAACTGGCGGCGCAAAAATGACTTACGTTACGACAGGAAGGGTCGCTCTAGCGATGGAAAGCCCGCTGCTATTAAACAGAAAACATAGGTGCCTTTGGGTCGGTCAGTACTCGACTATATCAACGGGTCCAGGCATCAGGTTTAGTGGCCAAAAATTTGGCCAAATTATACATGATATCCAATCTTGATTTGCCATTGGCTTTAGTGTTACTGCACCGCCGCGGCGAACAGTGCTGCTTTATTGTAGCTAAAATTTGGACATGACGTGCCGATTTGTGCTCTTACCACATTTTTTTCAACACAGGTTTATGTCATGGCGTCAAAAATTCATCTTCATTAACATTTGCATGAAACTGAGGCTTGAAGCAAGGTGTTTCGACAGCATACCTAACAATGCGCCGTAAAAACGACGTCGCGGATAAGTCAGTGGCGACTGTGGTGTAAAAAATGCGTGTACTGTTAATGGGACCACCATACGAGTGCTTTTTATCACACTGCATGCTATTTGCTATTGCAATCATCATGCAATCAAACTATTCCTGTTTACTAGTTTTTTCATCAGCCTTAAAAGGCTATAACAGATAAGATCGATCTAAATGGTTATGATTTCGCATTGATGGATGGTGCTATTTTTTGCGGTGCGAGATACGGCGATACTTCTCCCTTGAAGTCACAAATTGTTATTGAAACCCAGATCGGTTAATTCCCAGATGGCGGCAAAAGAACACAGCTGAACATTACGAAGCATGGCAGAATGATTTCAGATGAAGATACAGTTTCTCCTCAAATTGGGCAGAAAAGTGCAAAGGTTGTTAAAAACAATGCCACTGTTCCAAGCAACAGTGGCATGTACGTATGGAAATTTGGCGATGTGTGAGTTTTCCAGATCACAGGTAATATCTCTTTACAGAAATACTTGACTAACTGTAAGTTTACAGACATTGTCCTTCAACGGACCCCATGAATGCAATTCCTAAAATGCTCACAAAAAGAATGTGCTTCGCCTCACACACACACACACACACACACACACACACACACACACACACACACACACACACACACACACACACACACACACACACACACACACACCACACACACACACACACACCACACACACACACACACACACACACACACACACGCACACCCGTCGTCGTGGCCGAAGTCGAACTTCCATACATCGCTGAAGTGTTGCTGACCATGCCCGTAATGTGGCGAAACGCGCGGTGGTGGGTTCGCCTCCCAGAAGAAGGGTTCACAAGTAGTTCTTTTTTTTAGTTCTTGTAGTAGTTCTTCTGTAGTTCTTGTAGTTGTTGTTCTTGTAGTTCTTGTGTTCTTCAAATGTAGTTCTTCAAAAAGGGTCATTCAGCCGTTAGCGTGATATTGACACCTTGTTTACAGGATAGGCCAAGAGTTGTGGAGTCATGCGGTATGGTAGAGGTCCTTCCGTACCATTAAGATAAGGGCCTGATACACAATAGGTTCGCTGAAATTCCATTACAAGAATGGGATGGTGGGTTCATGGTGAGTCCACTCAAGTTATGGTAATCTGAAGTGACTGCTCAATAACACATATGTTTAATTCATTATGTTAGCACGGAAACCGGTTTGAAATCCTTTCAGCACAATTTTGGTTCCTGCAATGCTAATAATTTTGTAGCCAAACTGGAAAAATGATCTGAATGAACAACGCCGCGCCAAACAAACTATCTTCTTTCAACTAATGTTTCATTAAAATTTGGATCTCACAGAAAACATTTCTAGTTTGTGATTCCGCTATGGGTAGGAGACAAATTGTCGCTTGGCATAAAAGAGTCTCAACAATCTCAACAAGACTGTTGCATTGGTGCCGCCACCACCACATTTAAGTTGCGAGCAATAGCATCTTGGCTACGCTTGACGAACAAAGCAAGCAAATGCAACGGAAAATCTATCTTCCGAATGTTTATCACTTGTCCTCATTTTTCGGAATCAGAACGTCCACCTGCCATGGCGACACCACCATGCGAAGGCTGGTCGTGCCTAACGGCACTAATCATTACATAGCCATTAAATAGAAAACAATTCAGGCTAATCAACGCCATCTAATAATTTGTTCTTATCTAATAGCTAAAAGTCAAATATCTTATTTTCGCGAGAAGTGCGGTGAACAAGATGTTCCTTTTAAAATTTATCTTAATTGTGGCCAGTTTTGAGCTCTGCCTCTGTTTTTTTAATCAACAGCTTGCAAAACCCATCAGTTTTTTTGCGTTAGTGATGTTTTGTTGTCATGTAGTTTAAACGGAGTGTTCCACACTTGGAGTGATTTTGAACTGAAGCAGTCATCTTAAAGATCATTCTGTGCAGTTCACAGCCATGCCCCCTTTAAGACACAAACACCTCTGGCTTCTGAGCTACACGTCCAGGGAGATATGCAGACTATTTCGGGGAGGCTATTTCGAGGTCACCCAGGCATCCATGGCACCATAATAACACAGATATAATTGTCGTGTCGTCCATGTCTGGAGTTCGTGAGCACGACTTCCAGACATCACGGCCGTCAATTGGTTTTCGGTCAATGTTGTGCAAGGTACGCTGCCGTGATCAAAGAGCTACATTTTGAGAAACACGTTTACTAAACACAGAAATTGTGTTTTCTATGGTATCTTCTTCCACTTGGCAGTATAATTATAGTATAGGTGGGTATTGATACACACACAACACACACACACACACACACACACACACACATATATATATATATATATATATATATATATATATATATATATATATATATATATATATATATATATATATATTATTTATGTATGAGTATTTCATCATATGTCATCCCGGCTTTATGACCTTCAACTGTGGAATATTCCTTTAACGCGGGGCTAGGTGGTCCGATCGAGACGGCGACAGGGCACCTGCGCTACCCCTGTTTCGGCCCGGACCTTGGGCGGGAACACCACAGAGCCCAGGAGGTCACCGGTATCACGGCCACGTGTTAATCGACGCGGCCCCCACGACCCGGCTGCGAGAGCACAGGGATGAATGGCGCTCACCGTGCGAAGGGCCGAGCATTGCATGGGTGGACTCGGTGACCGAGGCCGGTCTCGTGCGTCTCGGCGCACCTGATCACTCGCCTACACCTTGGCCGTCTTGATGCAGCCGGGGTCGGCAGCTATACGGATTTGCGCCAGTTCGTCGCAGCCCTTGCCGGTCTCGCGCCCCGGCCCGGGTGCTGCGCCGGGCCACGACCCGCACACTGGGTCATATGGCATAAGCAGAGTCAGGGCCGGCGCAAGACAGAACAGCAGGACAGTGGCAGCGCCCGCCGCTGCAGAGGAAGGCCGACGGAACGGCGGCGGGGTCGGTCAGCGCGACCAGACAGGACGGCGCGACCAGACAAGGCAGCGCGACGAGACAGGTCAGCGCGACCAGACAGCATGTCCGGGTTTCGTGTGGCTGCCGCCTGTAAGCCCGACTGCAAGGTCCCGGCCAGTGCTGCGGCGCTCAAAGCTGGCGATCTCCCAGTCAGATTATTCAGCCGCACTGCCAGACGCCGAGCCGACTGAACGGTCCCCGTCCGGGCGCCGTCTGGGTTATTCGATTACCCCGAGCCATGGGGCGGGGAGGGGCGGGCCGGACCGCCGGGGTTGGCCCGCTGTCGCGTGTTGCCTGGCGCGGCAGGGCGATCCCGAGGCCGTAACGACAGGCCCTGGAGCAACAGCAGTCGTGCAGGGATACATATCTGATACACAGGTGGGTCCACTGGCTCGCTCTCCTCCTGGCGAACCTCACAATAAGCCGTTGCGCGAATATGCCGTCGCGTCGGGCGCCGCCGGACCGTTCCCGTTCCGTCACATTGCGTCCCACTTCGTGCATGTCGAACAGACTCGGTCCGGTTCTGCTGTTCCCGCCTGGTGCAGGTGTAGGCATCCCGCGGCGCGTGCTCCGGACGTACCCGGCCACGGTCCGGCGTGCTGTCCGCCGCCGTACCCGCCCGGGCGGAAGGAGTCATTCCACATCATTACCGCATCAGCCGGCCACCCTGGGGCCTCGCCAATCGGCCCGCGTCGAAGCGTGGTCTCGCGGGCGTACGAGCGCTGGGGGAGAGCGGCGCTCTGTACCGAAGCCGAATTTGGCCTCGGCTGGCTCGAGTCCGAGGCCGGCTCATGTGTGGTGTATCGCAGGCATTGCGTTCCATATCCTCGATGGATGTCATATCATTGCAAAGACCGCCACGGCCAGTGCAGTATCGGACGCGTTAGTCCAATAGCCTTGCATAGGTGTGTCATTACTTGTTATAGAGTGTCACTTACAAGTTGTGTTATAGCATCGCTGGACATGTGGAGTCTAAGAACACAAGGCTATCAGCATGCCGGCATATAGGAACAGCGCAAGCGGATGTGGTGAAATGGCGATAATAGCAAAGCTGGTACAATGCTATAGTTTCCAGGGCCGGATTAGATCTGGATTGAGTTTGTCATTTCATATTAGAATAGTCTTTTCGTGTCCACTCCAACAGAGTGGCTCGCACGGCATTAGGGCAGTACATACTACTGGTTCGGCTTTAAGGTCCATTCTAGTTCCCTCAGCCCTCGAGATCCCTGTCTGTCTAGCTGGCAGCAGGGTTTGTCTACCATAGGGCAATGGACTGGAAGGAAAATGTGCACGGAGGAACGTAGTGTATAAGGTCTCTAGTAACCTCTGCCCAGGGATATCATACATATTTTTAAAACGAAACGTAGCACCCGTGGCCGGTTCAATGAAACCTCTGAGACGCAAATCTCCGGAGAACGTATGCAGCACTAAGGGTAAATATGATACCCTGGTGCTTGAAAAGTGATCATGGTGCAACCTCAAACTATGAGTGCTAGCAGCAGCAAAAGACAACGCAGTTCACAAGATATTACCATCGCTGCGCTTCAGCAAAATTGGTACAAAGCTGAACACACGAACGTTTCTAGACCTGACTTGAGCAACGTTGTTTAGGATATCCACGCTTAGAAATAGTTCTCCGGTCGTTGAGATGAGCACCGATGCCTGCTCACAAGCTTCCTGTTAGCTTTGCTCCGCGCGCGTCCTAGAAACCTTTCGGCTTAGCCACATTTAACACCGTAGCGTGCGTCGGGTGAGCCTTAACCCATCACGCATGTGCTGTGATCATGCAGCTGAAAACTCAGCCTGTCTGTAACTGACGTTGACCTGTCACAGCGATAGGATCTGAAAGGCATGGGTAAGCCCGCTTTCAAGCAATGCCAACGGCACAACCAGCTTTTGCAGGTACCCCGGGAACCGCTGCGGCTGGTGATCATGGTTTAAGAACATTTGCGCCAAGTCCGGCTGATAAAGTGCATAGTATGTGGCTACCAGCCGCGAATAAGCTTCCCGTCACAAACAGTGAACAGTCCAGTAGCACGGCAGTACTCTCAAGCAGCCCTGTGAATAACATTTTTCATGCATTTGAAACGGAACGCGACACCGGCCGTCAATTCTTGTTATGGAGCGCCAGCGACTGCACGGACCATGTAAGTGCTCAGAGGTCATGGCTCAACCGGGATTCCAAGCCGGGTCCCCATGTGAGCGACCGACGCGCTAACCACTCGGTCATTAGGTCACTGTATGGATGGCCAGATGCTCACTGATATGGAGGGAGGCTTTGGCTGAGGAGCACTTCGCCTTGCTTGGAGAAAGTTCATAGAGGTAAAGCAAATGCAACCACGACTAATTCAGCAGCTGGAAGCTTCCCAAAACAGCGTCCGTGCACCAGCCAGCAAGTGCACAGCATTTCCAAAAGTAGCGAGTCACATGCAGCCCTATCCAGGGACCAGACACGCGTGTAGCGTCTACAGCTGACGGTGCTGCCATCATCGCAAATTCCTCGAAGACGGCAACCCAGTAGCGCAAGCAAGGGGGGGGGGGCACAGGGGCACACGCTCTCTCTCTTAAGGGGGGCATGATAATGGGGCTCGATCAGGGGCTCGATTTGAGGACATAAGGGCCAGGACTGTCTGTAGGTCACAAAGAATCGCGGCCCGTAGGGTCGTGACCTGAAATATCGGTCTGAGGTCCTCTTGCATTGTTTGAGAACCCCCTGAGACAACGCCGGTGTATCAGTCGGCCAGAGACCACGAACGCCGAACAGTTGGTTCCGTCAGTCTGATTCCAGACAGGAGCAAGGCCGGGGGCCACGACTTGTGTTGGTATGGGTCCCTGAAACAATGGTTGGGCCCTTACGTCGGCCAAAGGCCCACACCCTCTGATAGGGGGCTATGTGTCGGCTAGTGGCCCCGACTCAGTCAGTCTTTCTTTGAGGAGATCCGAAGAGGGCCGAAGGGCCCCTCGGAACCAAAGATCAAGGGCCTGATGGGAAGGCTGAAGGGCTCGAAGGGATGAAGGTATGTCACCTTAGGGGCCCCTGCCTGTAGAGCCGTAATCTCAAATAATTAGAGTATGTCTTGTACCGATTCGGGACCCCTGCACCAGAGCGTTCCTCTGTTTTGGCCAGCGATCAGCAACATCGAACAGTCGTCTCTGTGTCGGTCTGAGCTCTCGGGGCCCATTTCCCAAGCAGGGACAAGGCCGGCCCGCAATTTACATCGGTCGGGGCCTCTGCAACAATGCGGGGCCCCGGTATCGGTCAGGGGCCCTGTGCCTAGAATGGTGTGCTGTGTCGACGAGGGACCTCGAGTCGGTCAAGGCAACATTTGCTCAACGGGCACGAGGACGGGGACCCGAATGACAGAGGACCTCTTGTGTTGTTTGGGCTCTCTGGCAATGAAAGGAAATATTAGACGT
Source organism: Pollicipes pollicipes (assembly GCF_011947565.3). NCBI lineage: Eukaryota > Metazoa > Arthropoda > Thecostraca > Pollicipedomorpha > Pollicipedidae > Pollicipes > Pollicipes pollicipes. The sequence goes on along the minus strand of NW_023596576.1, from coordinate 7,095,265 downwards.
TGTGATGAGCGTTCACATTGAGACAATGGAGGGACCCTGCGCTAATCTGGCAACCAAAACCGAACGGTGTGCCCTCCAACCCAATTCCAGGCTGGGCTGGAATCATCCAGAACTCGAGTCTATGCGCACATTATTAAACCGCCTGCATCGATCAGGGATGTCATTGCGTCAATGAGGGTCCCCGTGTCGATCCGACGCCAACTGCACGAGTCAGAGGGCCTCCTGCATCAGGAAGGGACCAATGCCATATAATGCATCCTTTTAAGGGCCTCCCGATCGACCAGGGGACCCGCCCCGTATCACCAGATTGGCAGCCGAAAGACACCCCGCGGTGGAACGGAATGGTCCTTCAGCTCCTGACCGGAATAATGGACCGGTGTTCTATTCAAGAGCTCCATTGCCCAGAAATAAATAGGGGCGTTATTAGTGTTGAACGGGGTGGGCCGAAATTAGGTAAAAAACGAACAAGGCCATCACATGCTTGCCTGAAAACGTTTATTCTTTTGCACAACTGATGAGTGAAACGAATTTCGTCAATACGTTTGAGCCTGACCAACACCATACACCCCGCGAGAGAACGACCGTCGTGAAATGATTGTTCCGAATGTCTTTTAATACTAATTCGCACCGTAACAGAAACAGCTACAACAGCAGAACAAACAGATATTCTACTTTTAACCTTCCAGTCCCTTCTCCAGATTCCACCCAGCACCACTTTGAAGCGCTGTAAATGCCGATCCGTTCTCAACATCGACCTTAAAATCGCAACGATGAAATGTACGCCTGCACTACCTTCTAGCTGTACAATCTGATGTTCTCAAGTGTTCAAAGGTACTTAGTTCAGATGCGTTATCATTTTCGTCCCGCGTTGGCCACAACCTAATATTAGCCACAGGACCAACGCTGCGCGGTCTGTAGAGACTACAACGCCTGGCGTCCAGGTTTTTGTTACTAAGATTCAACACCAGACTTAGATGGGCAACACCAGAGATTCTGCTGGTCTGGTTAGTCAGCCAAGTTTATGAGTTTAACATCAGCTTCAATTAATTATGCTGCTTCAGCTGATCCATTTCCAGGTGTCTACAAGAGCAAAGATTGTTGCATGCTCGCAGATAATTTTGTACCCGCTCCCCTGGTTAATTATATATATCAGTTGACTTGAATCGGATTGCTAATGATGAATTTTTCTGTTAAGCTGGACCGCGCCGGATTGAACCGAGAAATCTGAAAAACGCAAATGGACGGACTGGATCTGGACTAGCTGGATTGGACTTTTGGACCTAACCTAAAAACCCAATACGTGAGGTGCGCTAGGTATCAGTCGTAACAATGATTCCACGCGTAATACTGATGCGTCTTGTTTGTTGTTTTGTTGTTTTGCTGTTAGTGATGTTGTTTTCGCAATGGCCGCAGCCGTGAAGTTCGAAATTTGTCGTCAGTGCTTACGAACTCCCTTATCGAAAGAACATTCTCTGACACTAACGATGCGTTCGCGATATGGGCGATGAATCAGCGGTGATAAAAGTTTTGGCGTCATCCGTTCCCTTATCGCTTCGAGCACAAATTTGGGGCACTTGAGATATCTTGTCAATGTAATCAAATTTTAAGAAACAAAGCGTACCAATCAGTGTAAATCTAAACTCCCTACAATCCTACGTGCCTAATGAAAACAAAACAATTTAGCTAGACACGCCCCTCTCAAGTGCAATCCAGACTCAGTTCTTGAGTCGCACTACTGAACGCTTCGGCAGAACTAGCTGATCCGCAAGCTGTGACAAGCATGGGGTGTTTTTCTTGTCCGATACATGTGTCAGGTTTCGTTGGCGTTCCTATGGTGACGCAGGAAGCCGAGTTGTTTCCCGGAACGACCGGCAGGGGGATCATCCTACCTCAGCTCTGCCCTGACCCGGTACCATCGCGCTGAGGACAAATCCTGCTGGCACGACTTTCACCGACAGTTTAATCCGTCCTGGCGAGCTGTAAGATTTAAGTCAGCCTCGGCGGCTTGAGCCGCTTGAGTGTAAATCTAAACTCCCTACAATCCTACGTGCCTAATGAAAACAAAACAATTTAGCTAGACACGCCCCTCTCAAGTGCAATCCAGACTCAGTTCTTGAGTCGCACTACTGAACGCTTCGGCAGAACTAGCTGATCCGCAAGCTGTGACAAGCATGGGGTGTTTTTCTTGTCCGATACATGTGTCAGGTTTCGTTGGCGTTCCTATGGTGACGCAGGAAGCCGAGTTGTTTCCCGGAACGACCGGCAGGGGGATCATCCTACCTCAGCTCTGCCCTGACCCGGTACCATCGCGCTGAGGACAAATCCTGCTGGCACGACTTTCACCGACAGTTTAATCCGTCCTGGCGAGCTGTAAGATTTAAGTCAGCCTCGGCGGCTTGAGCCGCTCCCCCTTCCACACCCAACTTGTGACTAAGTCTTCCTCGTCGTTTCATTGCCATTTGCAGTCACCCCCTAAAACTTTAAATCATCACCACGAGTCCTTGTGATGGAAAGCGTCGCCAATTCAGGTGTGAGTGTGTTGTCGCTAAATAAGTTGATGAAGGGTATTGGACAGGGAGAAGATGAATAGAGTTACTCTAAAATACACCAAAAATAGGTTTTACTCGGATTTGGTCCATTTTTCTCTCAAAGTTAGGGCTGTGAATGAATAGGAAACTACAGCCTTGAATGTAAACGCTGTACTCACAATAATTCCTAGTGTAAGCGCACTTATATTGAAATGATATTCCAATTCCTAATATCTAATACTTTTATTGAGATATATTTGGTCCGCCAAATCCGGGAAAAACAGCATTTAGATACCTTACTTTAATATATGCAGAAAGGAGAACACACCCATAAACGGGTACCTATGCCCCTGGGTCCAGAGTCTAGTTTGACGCCTGATATAGGTTGACGGCATGTCGTATTTTCCATGGCATGCAAATCTTTTATCATTTTGTTAAGCATGCCCCACTTTGGCGATCAGGGCGGATCTGCTGGTGTCATCTCGCATGCCAAGGAGAAAACTGCTAGAATTCGACAGAAAGTCACACCTGCTCCATTTTCAATTTTTAAATACCACACAAAAGGTTTTTGAAAGAGCTCCAGCGTACAGATGGACGTTTGAGTCTCCGTGAGTTTGAGAATATGCTTTTGCTTATGACGTACTAGGAGGATGTATTGTTGTATCTCATGTCAATGCCCGTAACTGTCATTTCTAATTATTTCGTGTTAGAGCGGTCATATTAAGCATAACACTATCGTGCTTATCGGCCCTCCCATAGAACGATCATCATCCATCATAGACATTAGCAGCATAATGGTCACCCAATGCCTGACCTCGGGAATCCACACAGTCAAGGGTACAGGTCCAGTGGCATTGCTTAAATTTCTTCCAAGATGGGCCAAAATCGAGTTATAGGCGCTCTCCCAATCAAGATAGCTGAAAAACGGACTTACCCTATCTAGCGCGCTGTTTGTTATTTGGTAGACCCTTGCAGACTTAAAATCCCGTTAAAATGTCTAGGCATCTTCTATTTTCTACTCCAGGTATTCCGCCTTCAGGTATGGGGTTCCCAACAATCTCATCCCGGCTAGCTACTGTGCACTTCTAATGATGGGACCCATTGGCCCAAAGCCGGATGGCAGCAAGGGTGTGTGCATTTGCAGGCGGCAGACGTGGGCTAAGGTCGCGACCCACAGGCGCTTGCCAACACTGGAAGCCGGGGCCCTCAGACTGTGAGTGTACGAAACAGCTGAGCGAGCAGAATGAATCTCGCAGGGTGAAAGTGCTCATGCTGCAGGGTCAATCTAACGATACACAAATTAACACAGATTAGATGAGATGCGATTAGATGCGTAAGTCTAACTTTGCTCTCTGTCTATTAGGTGTGTAAATCTTGCCAATATGCTTTGAAGGAACCCCAGGAGCAGCTGCAGGTCTTCGTCTTTCAAAGGCATGCGTGGTGTGCATGGCTGTTTGGTGCGGGCTATATGATTCCATTGTGTTTTTACGGTGCAACAAAGATGGTGAATATGATTAGGAATACCTCCCGTCACAAAGGCACGTTATGCACAGTAACACCTGGCGGTGGTGCACTCAGGTATATGCTCACAGATGCGAGTGCTCAAACGTTCGCATCATGACATCATTCCTGACATTTCTGGAACCACGTGCAATGTCCTACGTGGTATTTGTGCATAAGGTATTCTAAAGACATGTAAACAGAACTCAAACGCCGGATTTTTCATTAAAATCGCCTAATGCACATGAGCGCAGGGAACCTCAAATATATTCTGAATCTTCAACATTCGTGCCTCTTTCCAAATTACCTGCATTTTCGGTAAACTTTTGCCTGCCAAGGGGGTGGTGGGGGGAGGGGGGAACTTTGGGCGCATCAACTGTAGTAGGTCATGCAGCGTGTCAAAGCTGAGCATGCTATTAATGTAACTAGAATCGCGTTTGCGCCAAAAAATCGGACGACCTATTGTCAAGATGTCTTTCAACCACGGGAACGGTTCTTAAAGAACCTTAAGAACTTCAAGGAAGTTCGATGGTACCCCTTCTTATGTAAACTGTAACCGTGACCTTGAGCTAGTTTGCGTAAACATAACGAAAACAAACAGTATGAGTATCATTATGATACCCAATTTACTGCATTCCTTTGATGATTGAAGGGATACTAGGGCATCCAAGTTTTGACCTTCAGGAACTTGTAATGATCAAATTAAGCGACGCAGAGGAAAGGGGATGACGTATTCGTGAAAAGCTCAATAAAGTTCATCAGTGATAGAAACTGAACGAAATCTGACCTCGACGCTGAATTCAAATACGAATGCGGCGCTAACTTGACAAGCAGAGCGTTCCACGGCAATACAGACGTGCTCCGTTGTGGTCTGCCACGCAGTGGGCTAGAATCGCTTTTGAGCTAAGGTGGGAGTGAAAAATTCCACCGCAAAAAGACCGTACAGGGTTGGAAAATTCAATTCACAAAAGCTGGAACTTATGAGTCAGTGAGAGATACTCCGGCAAACACAGACAGATATCTCAAGTTTGTATGTGCGCAGTATCATACAAATAACAAAAAAGTGTCGCGTGCATTAGACTATTACGCTGAAACAGAACACATCACAAAACTGTGTGACACCAATATTGAGATGCTATGCTTTGCACTTCTGTTCCCAATATTTTTTAAATATCCCAATATTTGTTCACGCTCCTGATTAAAATTATGTTCCTTTCATTTTTCAGCGTCAAAGGTTCATCCAAAACTCCTCTATTGAACCAGTTCAGTTCCCGGCAGAAGACGGCCCTGTCCATCCACTGTCATTGAATATCTTGACATTTTGGGTGCAGATTTAACGAAGCCATTGACTTGCTCCTGATAACTGTGTCGAGCTACGAGCTCGACGTCTTGCGACCATATCTGACTGGATGTCGAGCTAATATCGCTGTTGAGCCTACACAGGTCACCCGTGGGATGGTTCCGCATCACACAGGATGAGTGAAGCCGAGTACACCTGTTCTGTTAGCCCCATCGTGCAGGTAAGTCCACCAAGGCAGCTGTTAGTGGCCTGTACCGAGATTGCATTGTGCGCGTATGTGAGGTATGCAAAAAGAGCGGTGGGACATCGAGTAAAGACGTTCGGTATTGTCTGTTTTCAAAAACCGCGAGGTGCGTTTCAGATGTGCTGCCTAACGGTAAAAAAGTGGCGAACAAGCCTTGATGAATCTTTGTAGATGGCAGCACTTGCCGCCACAACCAGCAAGATGAGCGTACGGAGCAGTGCTGTGGAGGGCACGGAACAAATGAAAACCACTGGAAGCCGGTCACTAAGACATTTTACTGAAAAAATGTATTCTGGTTCCACCATTTGTTGCACGCTCCCCCCCCCCCCCCCGAATCGACTCCTGGATGGTATGCATCCTACTATCAAAATGTGACGGCCTCCCTGCTTTGTCACTGCTTAAATGCCCTGGTTTTGATGTATTGTTTGGAGCTTTGTTTTGGAGTTGAAGACCGTGTGAAGAAATTCAGAAACCATAAAGCATTCAAACAAAAGAAGTCTTGGACTCCTGCACATTAATTAATTAACAAATCGAACCAGCACCAACTAACATACTTTTGGCTTCCGTTAAGATGGGTTCATGAAATACAAATATGATGTCACTTTTTCTTGCAAGATACCTACGCTTACTTCCACGAAAGTAAGCTAACTAAGCCTGACCTATAGAACCTTACCGCATCTCATCCAATCTGACATGCTTGTACCACAGCAGCATTTGTGAGTCAATGATTCTGGAAAAACTCCTACGACTATTCACCACGCAAGAAACCAATTTAACCAAATTTAAAGTGTCCATATGTTGAGCACCATTTCGACCCACCTCATGTACTTCTTGACAGCAACAGTTGTCATAAAAACATAATACAACTTATTTTTTGCTGAATTTGAACTTGTCTTTTGGTTCAGTTCATTCGAGTCAGTTTGCTGATACCAGACAAAATTGACAACACACAAATCAAACTTCAGGAGCCAACTGAGACAGGCAGGACTATCCGATCACTATTGAAATCACTTTCGACAATTTATTCTGACCGCAATAGTTACCCTCTGTCAAGGGCAATAGCAGGTATTCTCCATAAAACAATCTCTCTACTCCAAACGCAACGCATCTTATGGATGACCACCACCAGTTATACTGTTTGACTTTTAAGCTGTAGCAAAGGCATCCATTGAGATTTGGTTATTAATATTTATTTATTTTAACCTTGAAATTCTGACTTCACGCTAGATAATTGGTTTTTCTGACTTCGAACACGCATATCTACCTGATACTGTGATTGCTGTGCAGTTTTGAGCATTCATATGTTAAAAATATGGGGCATACCTACAGTAGTCATTTTGCCAGTCAGCAAACCATGGCAACTATGGAAGACATCTTGTTGAAGCAGACACAACGGACCATTTCCACATTTGGAGCAAACGATTAAGAATGTGGGACAAAATTATTTAATTATGTGCCTTATGGCACCATAACTCGTCTCACGAACTAAGTTCGATGGATCTAAAACAGCAAAAGGCCAAATATGGTTATAAGCATGTTTTGGAAGCAGGTAGGGTTAGTAACTAGGTTCCCCATAACAGTAAATTACTGTCTCTTTAAAGGCAGACTTCTTTCTTCTCCGCCCCCTCCCCAAAAAAACAAACAAAAAGCCAAAAGCTTTCGCAAGGCTTGCTGACAGACAAAATAATCCAACCCGCCCACAAAATATAATCATCAATCATGCTCACATACCCACGAGGTTAAATGTGGAATGAGTCAGAGGTGATCTTCATGAGAACACAGTTTTGAAGGGCAGAGTTTTGCTATCAAAACCTTCTCTATTGGTTGCGCCAATTTGTCCCAAAGCCGTGTCCGACAGCATAATCTAACGTAGTGAGATGGTGCAACTAGAATGGCTTTGATTTATTGTATACTAGAACTTATATTTTTAATTATTGAGCCAGCCTGTAAGCCAAAAACCCGGCTATCTACGGGCTTAACAATAGCAAAAATGTCACTTAAGATCATTTCTTAGCTTCAAATTACCTCTTTCATTCCTTATGAGCTGTTGACCCCTAGGCGCATATAAAACATGTTTAGGCGACTGGCGAATAAATCCAATGTTTGTATAGAATATGTACAAATTTGCAGTCGGAAAATTTTGCAGAAAAATTGGTCAACATTACAGACCATAGATGGTATCTTTAAAGATGATTAAACATGAAGGAAAAATAGGTTGAATCACATCTGTGGGAGACTAACCAGAACAAAAGCAATTTTATAAACATAAAGGCTCAGAATTTCGGTGACAATTTTCTAATCAATGCATTTTATTAATACATTTGACTCGACATCTGTGAAAACAAATGCTTAGCTGGAAACATCCAGATTTCATTTTTTATTTAGAAAGCATTTCTTGAGATTTTTGCTCCTGCAACTCGAGAGTGGTGCAATTTAGTTAGCAATAGTTGTATATAGCAACAGCAATAGTTAGCAGTTTAGCAATAGTGTCCGGGTTCTATGAAACCCTGTTTATGCCTGGTGGTTTCAAGCGACCTCGGAGTTGTAAGGCATCTTTTATCCTTGAAGGCGCAATATGGATTGAGTAGTGTGTGGTCAGGCAATATCAGGTGGGAGTTAAAAAGTTTACATAAACTATAGCGGAAGTAAAGTGAAAAATTATCATAAGGTGTTGCTTTCCACCTAGGGTCGGCAATTCTAGAGCACTGCTTCTGAACCATCAGGAAGGTCCCGACCAAAGAAATATTTAGGTGATGCTGGGTTATTGGCATTATGCACCAAACCTTTATCTTAAGACTCAGACAAGCAGAAGCGCCCGGCGAATTGAACATTTCTTGTGACATTTGCCCAGGAATCCTGTGAGACCTTCATAACCGGCCACTGCTTATAAATCAGAAGTTTCTGGTCCATACCACTGCTTCTTGCTACTTCACACC
>NW_023596576.1:6999257-7084257 GCF_011947565.3 Pollicipes pollicipes | reverse complement strand
CCCGTCGATACCAAATCAATAACGGAGCATAGCTACACGTTCTGCCAGCCGTTGGCACCGGCTGGAGGCTATGCTATGTTACCTCGTAAATGTTGTAACAGCACGCTCCTTAAAGGGAATGTTCCGCATCTGAAAATATTGAAGCAAGCGTTAGCTATGATAAACTAAGCTCACCTGTAACTTTTCGTATACTTTCAATTGGAAATGGCTACTGTCTAGACAACACAGTGTCTCTACTTACTAAATGTGCTCCTCAATACGCCATTGTTTGATTGCGTCACCGTTCCTCGCACAGCACTGATTGAAAGCCAGTCGACGGCCGTTGTATCTGGAAATCGTGCTCACGTACACCAGATATGAAAGATTCAGCAATGACATTTTTCTTAGCCTTAAAGGGAATGTTCCACGGTTGAAGATATTGAGGTAGGCATCAAACATGATGTGAAAAGTTTACTTGTAACTATTGTAAGCTTTCAAGGTGAAAAACGACGCTTAGTACCAAACTTTCAAAGTTCGTTAAAAAGCCTCATTACATCATTGTTCGATGGGCGTCACGGAATGGTTTTGTGACGACAGCAAAGCCTGGCAGCATCTGGCAGCCAGACCTAAAGAATACCTCGAAACACATGAAAGCTGACGCCAACCGGCCACTTCCGTCGAGGGGGTTGTATCGGACGGCGGATTAGTGAGTGGTTTGTTTATGGATTTGTTGTCTTGGTGCTGGCCGTAAGAAAAGCTTTGGTGGACTGTTTGACATACGGTGACATACGTAACATAGCGAACGCCAGGTTTTATGGCAGATTATTAATATCAAAGCACGATATGCTGTGCTGTTGCTGTTGCTGCTATGCTGTTGATGATTTTGTCAACACTGTGTTGTCGACCAATTCTTGCTTGCAGTGCTGTAGTTCTGACACTGTTATCATGTGATGTGCACAGTAGTTACTTTCCTTATTGTTTGTAACTGGAAATGAGGTGTCACGCGAAAATAAATTTGTAACGTTGCTACGAATTGATTGTCAAAGCATTGCTATTGCTGTAATAGAGATGGCAAGGATGGGCTGCCAGGAATTTTTTTTTGCCTAGGATTTTTTATGCAATGAATAGTCAACCCTGATATAACCATTGTCGCACAATGCCATTCTTGCTGTTGATAGTCCTTTGGCATGGTTAAATCAGTTGCTACGAGTCATTCATAATTTATAAGCTGCTGTCTCATAGGCTTGACATAGAGTAGTCAACCAATGTGGTACATTGTGTTCTAGCACGGGCGAACATCATTGTCGCACTACCTCAGTGCTGTACTGTGGCAGGATATAATGAACAACGATATCGTTTTTGTACTGTAATCCATACTACTTTCATAATAAATGACATCATGAACAGATGGGTCTAGCATGCACTCTTGCATTGACTCCCCATCTGACATATGACTGACCAAAAACACATGATACCATATACATATCACTTTCAGCAAAGCAGACAACCAATGAGTGGCATCACTTGCTCAGCCTGTTTTGGGAATCCACAAAACGCAGGTGAGAAAGATGCAAACACATCTTCCACTTCCACAGTCATGCAACATGCTGCAGCCATCAGGCTGCTGTGCTAAAAAAATAACAAGAAAATTTTACGTGTGGTGAAATGACGCTGCAAACATGCTGACCTTGCACAAGGCTGGATACATGACAAGTGCATGTAGTTATGGTTGGATGGGCAAAATGCAAGGAAGTGATGAAGCTGACAGTGCACACAAGACTCATGATAAAAACATTATTAAGTGCTATCCAATACCTCAACACCAATACTTTGCCACCTGTATCAGCACCCAGTATCTCACGCAAGTTGTAGTGACTATGACATTGGTGACTCACAAGCAATGCTCGCCTGCATACACAATTTGTTAAGACAGTACACTGTGCATCAGTAATAATACATCTCCATATTTTCAGACTTCTTTGGGAGAAGACCATTTAGCAAAGCCATATTATGTGAGCCCATACTGAGCATGTCCATTAATGAGCTGCACGCACCAGCCCCTACTGCCAAAATGAATTGCTGATATAATGACATGCAATGGATTAATTACATGCTGAAATGATCAATAACATTCCTCAATAGGTTCAAAACGTTGGCAGATCGTTATGAAGTACGAAATGCCTTTGTACATCCCTGCAACAAAGGTGCTAGTGTTTCTTTTAGTTTGCTGACACTCCTTTGTCATGTTCAAACACAAATATAAAAGTAGAGGCAGGTATCGATGTGTCACATTTTATTGGGAGGTGGTAAACCTAAAGAATGCCAAAACAATGTTCTCTCTTAGAAGCACAAGGCTCGCACGCACACTCCCCATCACATCAAGACCAATACAAGCCACTGGCACACAACACCAGTGATCACACATATTTCAAGTACCTGATTCACACTCTTTTATCAAATAAGTGTGATCTCACACTTGCACAGCTCGCGGAACTATCAAAAAGCAAGTTTTTAGCAATTTCCGCGCAGAGTTTCGATTAAAACACCGCATTTCACCGTGACCTCCCCTTAAAACAAAGTCTTAACCGGGGTTCATGGTAATGCGGCTCTGGAGGTTGCACTTGTAGAACACAATGTTTTGTGCAAGATTTAAATTTGTCTTACAATATGTGTGAAATTTAGTAAAACATGCATGTAAAATGACTGTAATGTTTCCCTAATTTTATAATGCCGTGCTGACCCATAAAATCGCGCAAGGTTCTGTGCTCCTGTCCACAAAGCGCCAACCGAACTGTTAGGAAGAAATATGTCAGTAGAAGAAGGGGAAAAGACACATCTGCCGTCTCGTCTTCTTTTTTTTTGTTATACTCGTGAGAGTGCCCGTTTTTTGGGTACCCTACTTTTTTCGCAGAGTGGCGTTCTTTTTGATACCATTGACACATGGCATAGAAATAAAGAAAAATGCGCAGTTCACGAGTGCCGCACAACCCGGAAGTGCTCACGCTTACGTTCGCGACACGCCTTCAGCAGCGAAATCTTGCTAACAGCCAATCATCTTCCGTGCATTGTATCACACGCGCCGCATCATCGCTTTTGCCAATGTATCAGCGGTCTTGCTGTTTTGACGATGAGCAGAAAACAGCCTCTAGTATGACCGCGATCTCATAATGTTTCTATAACGTCATTAATGTCAAGGCGATTTTTCCAATAAACATTTTCGCACTTTTTCGGGCGTGTAACTCAGGAACCAGAGCGTTTCGGATCTTAAAATGGATATGGCCGTGAGCTGCATCAAAAGGTCTTCAAAATGGTTGTTTCAGTTCGAAACGTCATACAAATGTGGATCATCCCGTTTAATCGCCGCATGGCCCATGGAATGGCAGGATTTGAAAAAAAGACGTTGTAATGGCGTGAAATAGTCTCAGTGGCCTTGAAATAGTCCGCATCAAATAGTTTGCTTATCGTCGCGGGCGTTTAGCTCAGCTCTTTTCTACGGCCTTGGATCTGTTCTCGACCGAGTCCAGTGACGTCCTGCCCCTGCTACCCCAAGCAGGCGCGACGTTACGTTCAGTTTGGGTGAACAACCTCTCATAAGTCAGCTTACACTGGGCTAGCACACGCGTACCTATCGCGCGTCCTGTACGGTCGACAGCGGGGCGTCGATTGGCGCCCGCGGTAGTAGGTCGCATTCCACCGCGCGGCCGAGGCCGCGCCGCGACGCGTCAGGGACGGCGTGCTGTGCCGGCGGGCCGGCTGGGCGTGCTCACGGCACGCAGTGCTTGCTTGCATACGAAATTTGTTAAGACAGTTGTATGGACATCCATAATAATACAGCACTATATTTTCCAAATTCTCAAGTGAAAGACAATTTTGCAAAGCTGTATCATGCGAGCTTATACCAAGCATGTGCACTGATGAGCTGTGATTACTGCCTGAATAAATTGTTAGTATAATGGCATGTAATGGATTAATTACATGCTGTAACGCCTCAATAGGTTCAAAATGCTGGCAAGATTATAGTGATGTAGCAAATGACCTTTGAACGCCCCTGCAGCATGGGTGCTAGTGTTTCTTTCAGCTTGCCGACATCACTGCCTTGTCATGTTCAAACACAAGCCTAAAGATAGAGACAGGTATCAACATATCCAATTTTATTGGGACTCATGAGGTTTAAAGAATACCAAAACAATGTTCTCTCTCATCTCTCAAAAGTACAGACCTCACACGCACACTTCCCATATCAAAATCAATACAAGCCAATGGCACGTACCACCAGTGATCACACCCATTTCAAGCGCGTGATTTACACTCTGATTTCAAATAAGTGTGATCCCACAAATGCATAACCCGCAGAACTATGAAACTGTACGTTTTCTCGCAATTTCCGCGTAAGTTTTCGGTTATAACATCGCATTTCACCGTGGGCTCCCTTTAAGACAAAATCCCAACCGGGGCTCATGGTAATACAACTCAAGGGGTCGTACTTTTAGGGAGCAAGTCGTTTCAACATTTGAATTTGTTCTACGATGTGTTTAAATATTTAGCAAAATATGTATCCAAAATAAACCCGTGCAAGGTTCTTTGCTGCGGTTCACATGGCGTCAACCGAGCTGCATGTAGCATCAGTAGAATAAGAAAAAGTGTCAGCAGGACAAAAAGTCAGCTTTGCTGTCGCGTCTTCTTTTTAATAATATTCGGGAGAGTGCCATTCTCCTTTCCCTGCTGTACTTTTTTTGCAGACAGTGACGTGCTCTTTTTATAATATTGACCCATGGTCTAGAAATAAGGGAACTGCCTCGTTGGCGACGAGCGTCGCAAAACCCGAAGTGTTCGCACTTGCGTTCCTGACGCACATTCAGCAGCAGAATCTTTGCTAACAGCCAATCACCTTCCGCGTACGTGCGTGCGTATCATACGTGCGTGCGTATCATACGTACCGCATTATCGCTCTTGCGAGCGTATCAGCGGATGTGCTGCTTTGACCATAAACAGAAAACAGCCTTTAATATAAGGGCAATCCTATGACCTTTCTATGACGACATCAATGCCAAAGTGACTTTGATGTAGTATCCCAGTAAACCTTTTCGCACTTTTGCGGGCGTATAGCTCAGCAACCAGAGGGCTTTGGGTCTTAAAAAGGGCATGGCCGTGAGCCGCGTCAAATGGTCCTCAAAATAGTTATTCCAGTTCCAAAGCTCATTTAAAGGTCGAACACCCCCTTTAAGAGGGGCAGGCCTGTGAACTGCACCGACTGATCTCCAAGATGGATTTTTTGGTTCAACGCCTTACAAATGTGAAACATTCCCTGAAAGGTTTGAGTATGCATGAGCATTAGGACAAGACATATTTACGCTGGATTATTGACATTACATGCCCTGGCAATCAGCCGGTAGTCCGTGATCTGTACATATTTAAAAGTTTCGGCTCCACCCTGTATTTGAACGCCAGGCCTCTGTCTGGAGACTGTGTACGTATCGTATGGGGCCGCAACGTGACCCAACATGACATCAGGTCATGATTGTCTGCTGTCGTGTTCTGCTGCACGGCTCCACCGATCGCGGGCGGGCGGTGAGGAAATGCAAATAAACATTGAAGTGTATGCCTTCAGCGCGCATATGCCCATGTATGCTTTCCTCCCCAGGACAACTCCTTCCTTGTGCGATGTCTGTGGCGTGGCGGAGAGCTAACTTTGTAATGTCAATGAAGTCCATTTTTTGAGAGAGTGAGTGAGAACAATTTGAAAGCCCAGTGGAAACTTGGAATCTAATGGAATTACATTCATTTCAGCTCTCTTCCATATTCTTTTCAGAGCTTTTGTATGCAACGAATCATGTAACAATGTGAAGTGAAATACCTATGTGCTCAGAAAATTAAGACAATCTAGCTCTATTGCCAATGATTGCGTGGATACTTACTACTGCTGGTGATACTAGGTAACGTATCTGTTACTTAAGGTTTTGACACAATTTGTATTGGCCTCAGTTGCAAAAATGTGTCTGTGGTTATGTTCACAAAGGGTGGCCGTGGGCAAGATATTACGACATTTTGCAGCATCCACAATCATCATTGGTGGAGCTTCACGTTTTCGGAACATTTGCCATGTCACGTTTACTATGGTGAAATAGATGCGCGCAAAGCGCAATGTGGTGGTGGTAACAACCAACCTGATATGTTTTCCTGCATCGTGACTGATGTCATCTGTTCTTTTTTGTTGCTGAAATATGGTGATCATGACTTGCTGTTTAACATCCCTAGCATTACTGATATTGAGGACAAAATATGTTACAAGTGCCGATGTGTACATTTCAAAAAACAAGATGACTCCTGCTAGTGCTGACCTCTACATTGCGCATGTAACTTTGTTGATGAATGTCTGACTATGCGCTGGTCACTTCAAACCGTGTTTAATATCTTACGTTGAATGACAGAAAGGCTCAGTAACCTTTTTAATTGGGCTCTTACGTAACATGCTTTCATTGTTCCATTTCTTTTCAGAACCAATCTTCACACCTGTAATGTTAAGCTATAGTTTCTAATGCAATTTACAGAAATCAGCCATAGGGTTGCATAACTTTGAAAAGTTTGCAAAGGAACATACATCAATGGTAAGCATGTACTGCCATCTTAGTCATTGTTGCATAATGTGGAAGGGTCACAAACTGTCCATCAGTCGAGAGCAATGGGAGGTGGCTGTGTAAGTATATGTGCATTAAATTTGAAAGCAAGGCACGTTTGAATGTTAGTGTACGCCGTTTCTTTAAAACAAAAATGGTTTAGTTCAAAACAAATCATGGTATCACCCTAGATACTACTGACAACAACCTGACAAAATTTTAGCATGATAAAAGTTTACCGAATGAGACGGCAATCAAAGAGACGTTGATTTCATGAGTGTAGGTGTTATATGTGAGAATGATTGAGCAATTCGTGGGAAACGCCTTACATGCTGCAGGCATGCAGTGCACCTTCCATCGTTTTTCACTGCCATTGCAGCCAATATTTTGCTTTGTTATGGTTCATGAACTGGGCTAAAGCCACAAATAAATAGTTTTAAGTCAAAGCAGTACTATATGAAGCCAACTTCAAAATGGATTCGTAACAATATGAGCTCATGTCGTTTTGAATGTTCACACATGAATTACAACTTAAATAACATTTCATCGTCTCAACTGCACATTCTTAGCTCTTCACCCGCAGGGATAAACACAAAAACAGACAGGTGCGCATTAATATTTTATTAGTTCGATCACATTCAAGTTCTAAACAGGCAATGTATCCATTCATGATATCCATGTCATCAGGCTCACTCTAGTACATATCCTGTTCTCATAAAAACTAGTCCTACAATGGCCCGACCACAGCTGCAGTTTACACCGCTGACACTGAATACGTTCTCACAATTGACATCCAAATGTCCAAGTCAAAACAAAGAGCGTAATACATCCTAGCACTGGTTCAGATCATGAGAATGTTCGACCTTATTGTTTTGATATTTATGTACCCCGGTTTTTGGCCAATAGGCTATGGAAGCATGACGTTTGTCAACGCTACGGCGACACAAAAACGCTCTTTCCCGCGGGCTGGGTAAAACACAAATATTTCCATAAACCGGATTTGTTTTCGACCTATCACATTCAATGAAGCATTTACAGTGGGGAAATGGCGTTGGTTTGCACCAAAGATACAAAACTCCTGCTGAAATGCGCTCCCAGCCTGCCCCCGACAGAGATGGTGTAATCCATTTACCAGTGATTTATCCCGAAGACCTCTACCCGGAAGTGCTAAGAAACAGTCCGTGTAAAAGGGAACATACAACAACAACATAGGGTGGGATGAGATACGGCGGCCCAGACGGGCTCGCAGCACCCTGGGACGCGCATTGAGAAGTTGAAATGTACATCCCGTAGCCCTGGGGAGGCGTTGTCAGGGTGGATGCAGGGTTGGCCTGCTCTCATGGGGGAAGTGTGTGGTGAACCCCGGGAGGCTGAAATGCAGCGCGCGCCATTTCAGTTCAAGATAGCAGACTTTCCTGTAAAATGGGCCGCTTTCTGGCAAGTTTTGCAATTTCTGTCAGTCAAAGGCTTGTGTCCCATATCTCTGCTCCGAAATGGTCTTCGCGATATATTAAGGTCGTCGAGGTATTATTCTCTGCACACCATCTTTACCTAGCCCATCTGACATCATCGATCTGCAAGTCAACCAACACCTAACAAGATTAAAGCACAGCAACAGCGAAATTCTTGGCACCCGCCCTCCTCACATTATTTCATTTTCACATTTCCCTCCATATAGGTACTGCAGTGCAAAGATATATGGACAATATTTGCCCATTCATGAATCTAATATCAACATTACATGTGATATTGTTAGATCGACACATAAATATTCTTTTTACAAACATGCATTACATACAAATATTCAGGCGCGTTGACCACGACGAATAGGCGCGGGTCTTAGAGCCAGAAAACGCGGTTTTGCAGGGTGTCGTTTTTTGGAAGCAGATCTTAGTACTGATTTGTCTTTAGAAGGTGTTAAGTGAGAAATGTGCAATATCTATTCGCATCACATTTAAATAAAGATGGAGAATATGATTGCCACCCATTTTATTGGCGAAGCCTCCATTTTAATCATTTGACTAGTATCTACCAACATTTTCGTCGTAACAACCAAAAACCATACTGCGGGCTACCAAACTTTAGTCCCATGGCGACGTCACGTCTGCGCAGCCTTTTACTCTAGAAGCCTTGACTTCTATTTCAAAGCGCTCCACCTTACAACCAGGCTTGTGTTCGATTCATTTGTTAGGATTGGTTCACCATGGATTCACGACCCTTGAACGAATTCAGTGTGATCAGGATGCTGATTTTGTCTGTTGCGAACCGATTCGCTGTCTGTTAATACCTCAGTTCAATAATTGAGCTGAGATTTAAATAATCATCTCAGTGTGTGAATCGATTCAGCATCATTCGTCTCACATCCTTTGTTTTTATGCTGATCGTGTGGGGTTTTTATTGACACATCATTTATTCACAGCAGCTCAGGCTGGTGTGCACTTGAAGAGAGCTGCTGTTTCGATTCATGGCTCACATTTTATTTGCATACGACCAAGTGTACTCCCTTATGACTCACCAAAAATGGTGTGATTCATGAATCGTTAACCGAAATATCGAATGGAATAGATATCTGCACACAACACTACGAAGCCTTTTTGCCAACGACACTACCGTACCCTTGGGCACCACGGTATTTTGGTGGTGATGGTGGGGATGGGGGTGGGTGGTGGGGGGGGGGAGGGTTTCGATCCCAATCGCCGACAAAAATGTGGTTGATACGTACTTCATTGGTCGACGTTGTAACAGGTCAGCGACGAATTCATTTATTTTCAGAGGCGCACCAGGGCGGTCGATTTACTACTTTTACCAGCCGAGTTTCGGTGTACCATACTAAACAGAAGAAAATACCGAAAAGTATTTAGAGACGGCAATTTATTTGACCACAATATCTCCTTCGATCGTCGCAATGCGACTTCCAATGCACTACTGCTTTGCAAGCGGCATTTGTATTGTAGATAGCTCCATAAAGAGACTGGCGCCTTCGGCCGGAGTTGTTAGCTTCAACAGCGTGACCGCGACTGAGCATCTTTCCCGCGCAGACGATGCATGGACGTTTGAAGTCTGATTCGCCCAGAGGTGGAACACGGCTACGTAGCACGGTGTGCAGCAGCGTTCAATACTTTCGGGGTGCGTGGATATCACCGGGTAACAACGGTTATGTCTCATACCTTTGTGGTCAAGCAATACCTGCTCTGTAGTTCAAGCCGTTGGGAAGGTAAGCAACTACTTGGATGCCTATTTCCCTGCTGAACAAGTCAGGTTACGCACTTGGCTGAGAAGCGTAACCTCAGAGGACCGCTTCGGTGTCGATCCGACGCAACAGTGTCAGCGGGCGATGATTCGTCGAATGGTGCAGTCGAGAGTATAGCACGCAGTCCTCGTGGCTAGCTGGCAGTGTTTGTACGCGAGTGGGACGAAAAGGTGGTACTTGATACTTTGGTAGTGGGCTGTAATTGTCCAGATCCTAATCTCTCGCACTGTCTCAAGTAGGCGTCGCAGTAGTTTGAAGGTGGCTCTGCTAATCCCGTCTGTCTTTGAAGCTGCTGGCAGTATACCTCGTGAGGGATTGGGTGTAACAGCACAGTTTGAAATGTTGGCGCTTTATTACCACGGGCTGAATGTTTGTGCTCTAGGAAGCAATTTTCCAAACCAAGGCATCGGAAATCGCAACCCCAATCAAACATATCTTCTATTGCGCGATGCCTTTCATCGTAACACTATCAAATAAATATCTGCCGAAATAAAGTTACTATCGAGTCGCACCCCCTTCTCATGTGGGTTATAGTTTGTGCAAAACAAATGTAATTATTGTACAGCACAATTGGGCAACATTAATGAGTACACCATTAAAAGTTTTAACATTTGTATTATCTTAGAATCATTTAAACTTTAAACGAGAACTTTACGCCGAAAGAAAAGTCATGAGTTATCGGAGAACGAATCGCACGACGGTCTGGATATTAACCTAAGAAACAGTTTCACGGCAATTTTAATCCCGTGTAACCCTTGCCCTGATTTGTCTTTTTTATGACGCAGACTGACTGGGGCCGGGGGTAAATGCGACCACCCCTACTGTTTACAAATAAAGATATATTTTCGCGAGAGAAAAACAGCAGATCAGTCTCAGTGAAGTTTCGCGATTGAGCAACAGTTTTCAACAGTTTTTTTCTGAAAATCGTAGTATTTCAGCTGCACAAGCCGGTTTGTACGAAACCATGCTGCGAAATAGCATGAAACCTGCACAGGCGTGCTCCTTGTTTAATTTTGATCATATCCACATTTGATTTTATTTGTTTTTAGGGTGCAGTATTTTAATGGCATCAATAGAGCTTAGTATATCATTAGATATAAACATACACACACAAACACACATACGCATACACGCATACACACGCACGCACGCACGCACGCACGCACGCACGCACGCACGCATGCATGCACACGCCTATATATATATATATATATATATATATATATATATATATATATATATATAATACAATAATGCCATGACAGTAGATAATCGGAGATAGCGCGTTAACCCCTAACCTAAACATTAAAAACATTAAAAAGAAGTCAAACTTCACCCTTGCTTTTGTGGCGTGCGGCGTGATCATCGTATTGGTCATTGGTTGAGCGGATATCGCTCGCTGCAATGCCCTCGTGCAGATATGTTAAATGACTTGAAGCAGATGTCATTCCAGGTGCAGAGATAGCCTGCGCAGGAGCATACATCAGCTCATTTATTCGGATCTTGAATGCAGATGTCAGCATCCGGCGTTCGTCAGGAAATGCCGAGACTTGTCATCAATTTCTCAACATTCTCTATCCAACATAATAAGGACAATTGCCAGCGCTTGCTGCGGCATACGTATTCAGTGACATTAACTTAGTAACAATATTTTCACATTAATAAATTACTAACAATATTTTCACATAAATAAATTACTATCAATATCTTCACATTCCTCAGGGATGAGCACATGTGGCGTGAGGATGCTCTAAAGCCATTGGCCTAAGCCAACATTAGTTGACCGGTGATATGCGGCAGTTGGACGCACTCTCGTCCGGGAATGTTCGATTTTGAACTTGACCCACTTAGTTCATAACTCACTACTTTACACTCAATGGTGCAAGGCAGGTACGAAATCTTGGAAGTCCCTGATAAAAGAAATGGAGCACGCGAATATTTCGGCATCATAAGCAGTTGCCACTTTCTACATTTGCTTGCTGAACAGGTGTACCTGTTTTCCTGGGGATCAAGACCAACACGCACTCAAAAAAACGTGATGTCATTAGGTGACAAGCTCTCCAGCTTGAAATCCACAAAACACAAGTTATCTGACATCGGGGAATGACATTGTTCAACTCATATCTGTGTGGAGGCAGGTGAGTTGTCCCATAACAGCCAAGTTTCTCACAGCGTGCTTCTGCGATCTGCGTTGAACGGCGTCGGCTCCCATACCATATTTGAATGTGTCATAATGATAAAATGACATGCAGTGTATTTGCAGGAATATTTTAGGAGCACTATCCGAAGACATTGTCTTAAAAATGAGCTATGTGTGCTATGTATCCGGCTGGTATGCGATGAAGTAACTGTCGTTCTGACATACGGATTTCTCACGCGATCTTGATCGGATTAGCTGGCGACCCTCAGAGCACTCAACGCATTTAGGAGTGCGGAGCGTCAACGTAAAGCTTCCGGGTTGCCAAACGTGAGTGAGGGTCACTCACGTTTGGCAACCCTCGACGCGCCCCCGGCCTGTGCCGACCTCGCCACCGACGCATCCTGCGCGGACCACCCCGAATTCATAAGTGGTTCGCGCAGGTGGTTCGAGCGCTCTGCTTTCGACGTTGCCCGGGATATGGGCGATAACGGTCCGTCCCCTGCCCTGTTTATCGGCAGACACTGAGTCGCGCAATCTGCAATAAGCCGACTGCGAGTGAAAAAACAACACCCGGCGCTTGGCCAGCCGCCGTCCCATCCCCCAGTGCGGGCACGCACTCTGATCGGTGCCGTGTCACCGGCGTCGCAGCAAATAGCCGAAGCGTCCGGCGGCACCGTGCTGCCGCGGCATACAAAAAACCGCGCGACCCGCCCGCCGTCGGCACCGACGCGCCGGATGCGCCGGTGCCGAGGTCGGCGCCGGCCGGGGGCGCGTCGAGGGCGCGCCGCTCGGTCAGAGTCGGCCCGGTCGGCGCCGGACTCGTCGGGTTGCGCCGCGGACCCGAGCCGGTGTCCCACGGGGTGAAGGCCGCTGGAGACTCGGCGTGCCGGGCAAGGCGGGAGGTGCGCACCAGTGAGTGGTGACTTGGGGTGTCGGCGAGAGCGTGCGATGTGCAGTTGGAAGCTGATGAGCCGAGCGGTGACGTCAGGCGTTTGATGAGTGACGGGCTGGTGTGTGAACGCGCGTAGGTTGTTAACGGCTGGTGGCGCAGTGATATAGTGAGCGTTGACCCGGCAAAGCGTGAAGACGGAATCTTGGGTGAGTCACGTTTCATATTGCAGGCTGATCATGCCATATAAAAAAGCTATGGTTCAACTATCATCAGTATTCTGTACTAACGAACGTCAATTTTTTTTTACCCCAATCTGACACTTCTAGCAGTAGCGACAGCAGTTTACTAAACTCGCGTGAAACCGGCTGGCCGAGGTCGTCGTCCTTTGAAAATTTCGATTCCAACTGACTGATCTTGATGCCATCTTCCGCTGGTTTAGCAGTTAAATAAAGCTGCGAGGAAGCAGGCAGCGTCTCTTCGCTCGTCTCTGTGTAGTACATTAGTTGGGTTAAATTCATCATCTGCGCTCGTGATCCTGTCAGCGATAGACCGTGGCGTTGTCATTCGTGACTGCCCGGCTAGCCAGCCAGAGGTGGACATGAGAGCCGCCCAGAGAAACGTCCATTTCGGATATCGTTGAGAACGAGCTATTGCTTAAAAGCGATTATTTGAGTTTCGAGCGCGCCAAGGGCTAGCAAAATCCATGGTTTGTAGGTTACGGACATTAAGCTCATCGTATTTTGGCATTATGACAATCTATGTTGGCAATAAGTGGCTTCCAGTATATTGAGCATTGCCTCAATATAACGTAATAATTGCTTGACAAACTCTTTTAACCAGCGTATCATGAAAAATGGAAGACCATTTATTATTTATACTTAATAATATAAACCAATCTGCTAAGTCGTGAGGGTCTGGGGTACCAAAAACTGGCTTCTTCTCGGAGTTCCGGTAAAAACTTAGGAGCCGTACAGGTTGGGATCTCCAAATTATCGCTGCTTAACATGTGATCAAGTTGACGTATCTTGGCGTTGATCGCGCTGTTGGGTAACGACATCAGAAAAGGTTTTAACTGCAATTATGCGCCTCCGCACGCATTTCCCCACTTAAATTTGGGTGCTTTGATGCGATTTATTCATTAATGCCACTGTTTGCCAGACGCTTCAGTCACGTACGAAGTGATACGAGGTCACCCTCAGGTGTCATGCTGTGTTAACGTATAAGTTTCAAGCCAAGGCGATTCGTTATGTCCATATGTAATAATTTACAAACCAGTGGTTTCAGTATACCATAGAGACCGGATGAACACAAAGGTGATGCCAGATGAGACCTGAAGTTAGCCAAGCAGGTCCTGCTCTGTTGTCCCATTAACCCTTAACCTATGTTGATGCCAGGTTATGTGTTTATTGCACGAGAACCCACTGTTCCGCTTGAATTCATCTGGAGCTCTGGGGGACCATTATCATGCGAGGTGAAGGGCCTTCTGTTCAGCTCTGTTCTGTTTCGGCTTTTCCAAGATTTGGGCGGTTTTACGGTATCTCACAACATGTGACGTAATCAGTCCAATGACAGCTGTCAGCCGGACCATTTCTGAATAGGATTGACCACGGCCATTGATTGCCAGTTGAACTTGTCCTGCATAGAACAGGAAGACTACCCTCCTCCCAGCGGTTGCAAACAGTGAAATGCCTCAGTGGGTGCCGGGCTCAGTGTCCCACCTTTGGGGCATATTTCAAAACATACACAGTGAAACATCAGGATTAGTTCCGTCTAATAAGAGCACCGTGCAGTGTCACTGCAGCGCCGTCGAGACACACTAAGGATATCAATTCGAATTATTTCCGAGTCCAAATGACGCTGTTAACGCCTTGTAAAAGCAATACAATTTTTCTCTGCAGACACGACCAATGTGGCCACGTCAACTACGGCGCACATTTCTACTGGTGCAAACAAAAGAACGTTTGTGATGGGGTCAGCGGGCAAGGGACTGCTGCTGAGGAGCACATTGGTTCAAGTTTGAACCAGTGCGTCACATGGATCATGTCATACTCCCATTCCCAAAGCCAAAGCGCACCTCGAAAAGAGCTACTGTAGTTAGCACAGTAGGGGATATCCGATATCCGATAGTTCGTTGGATTCTCGTGATGATACCTTAATGTTCGCGCATCTTTTTGCTTAAACTGAGTATGTCAGGCTTTCGTAGCAGCACACAGACATATTAACACCTTAGTGTGCGGCAGGCATAACAAGACACGCACGCTGGAAAAAGGGAGACAAATGACATGCATTGCTTTCGTAGTGGTAAGGAGTCAACTGAGATTTCTCATGCAGGGTCAACTACTTTAAATGAAAGTTTTAAGCTATTTAGAAGGATTTCAAGAATTTTTTGTCACTGATTGAATCGTACACGTTTTAGCAAAGAATGACAGGTACAAAAATGAAGGATACCCCTAAAAATGTGCTGTAATTTCTCTGACAACAAAATCGATTGCTGCGTATAAATTATCAATCGTAAATGCGGCTTATACACATTATTAAAATTCTGTCTGAACAGCATACGAATAGTTAAAGAGTATCAACGAACTGACTGCATATGGGTGTCCCTACTGATGCAACAACATTAAATTGCGTGCTGGGCAGGGTAGGTTTATGGCTGCCAGGTTGGAAACTTCCGAAGAACGTGTTTCTATCGCATCATCCAATATTAAGACTACGCCGTGATAAGATATGTAAGCTTTGAACCCAATCACCGCAGATAGGTTTGTCATTTAAGCTGACTGACAGTACGTCCTACATTGCAATGGTCTTTGGATCGAAAAGACTCAGTCAAGCACAGCACGTTTACGAGCACGCTGAAAGACACCAACCAGGCCTGCAAATGAAATGCCGAGCAGTTTGGCAAGGCTTTCGCTTTCAGCCTGGTTTGTAATGCGCGAGGTCGTGGCAAAAATATATCAGTTCACGATTGTACTCAAAATACCTCTCTGTCCCTGGCACTGTCTCTGCTTCTGCCTTTGCCTCCGCCTCACTCGCTTTCCTTTCTCTGATGAAACTGGACAGGCGATCAACCTGCATATTTGCATAAGATACATTGCAAGACGGTCTGCGAATAATTTATTTGAATTATTTAGCCTGCACGTAATCTTCGTAGTTTGCATGGTAATGTAACTCGTCTCATCCTCTAGAACCAAAAACAGACTGCGTCACTTCTACAGCGTTTCCGCACAATTAGAACCTCAGTCACGCCTCAATATCTGAAACGGAGCTGATTTATCGGGCAATCGCTCCCTATCCCCCAGAAAATCTACAGAACAATCGGACGATCAGCCCACGAGTGATGTCTCAAACTCTTAACAACTTCCAAAATGGTCGAACAGTTTTTTTAATTTCGTCAAGTTGTGGAGTTTGGGATTCTTTTACGAAGAGCGACCCTCGGCTCCTGTAATTCATTGTCGGCATTTAAGGATTACATCACCGCCCGTCGCTGCAAACGAGCCCTCTGACATCTTAAACCACCTGTTCTGGGGATGACAAGGTGGAACTCTCGAGCTCAAAGCGAGCATTCTTATCAGTCTCATTAAAAGGGGCATGGCGAGTGAGCATCTTTTGCGCATTTATCCATCTATCCCAGTTTGATCCCATTTTGGCACCAAGCAAGAACCGAATCGGCTCCTGATCCCTTTAAAACGGTGTAGTAACTAATGCAGCAGAACAGCGTAGTGGAAGCATACAATACCATGAAAACAAATAACTTTGTCCAACAGAACACGATCATGTGCTTTACAATGCAGTGATTGAAGGATTGGCAGGTCATTTGGTACCCTTGTCAGGCCAGTGAAAATCCACGTTGCGAGCTATTGTAAGTCGACATTATGATTATGTCCAACACCATCAGTGTACACATGGCCGCGTTCCAATTCCTCAAGTTCCCTTTCAAGCAGTGTCCCACCTTCGGGGCATATTTCAAAAACATACTCTAGCGAAACCTCAGGACTAGTTACATCTAGAAAAAACAATGGGTAGTGCCACTGCAGCACCGTTTACATACCAAATGCATAACAAGGGTATTGACACATAATAAGGGTATCCATTCTAGCAATATTCGAGTAAAAATTACGCTGCCGACGCTTCGTATCGGCAGTGCGCTTTTCCTCTGCCGCAGCGACCACCGTCATGACAGCAAGCGTGCGCACCTCTACTGGTGCGAATAAAAAAGTTTGCGACTGGCCCAGCGGGCAAGAGGCCTCTCCTGAAAAGCTGCTTTTTGAAGGTGTGAACCACATAGATGAAGTGATGCTCCCGTTCCCAAAGCCAAAGTGCGCCGCGAAAAGAGACACTATGGTAAATGCCGTCGTATAGCATAGGGGAGAAATCAAAGGCACAGTATAGCGTTTCGTTAAATTCGAGGGGTAATAGATTCATGTTCGCATTTCCTTTTGTCTAAACAGTTTCACGCTTTCGTAGCATTTATTACACGAACACTTTGGCACATTAGTGTGTAGTAAACAGTACGGAACACCGACGTTGGAGAAAGCAAGGCACCGAAATGCATTAGTTTCATTGTGGTTAGCAGGGAGTCAAATGTGGTTTCTCTCGCGGGGTCGGGTACTTCAAATCGAAATTCTGTGACAGAAATTTCGAGATGACTGGTGTTACTGATCAAATCATGCACATCTGATGTGAAAAGAAGTAACACACAAGGTGGGGCACTAAAGAAGTACACAAAAGGTGGGGCACTGCATTTAACGCACGTCCCACCTCGGCGGACGGCTCGTGCGCAGTTGCCACCACGTCACTGGTGCTGCGCCTGCATTCCCTTGGCCCCGTGTTGCCTTTGAAAAGCATTCGGCGGGTAGGTCGTGATATCCGTCGCCTCTCACATGACACGAGAGCGAGCATGGGATAGTTGACTGGCTGATGCAGCTGGTACTCAAACATGTCCAACGCCGTGAGTATAAGCACGGCGAGGGATTTTTCATACTGTCTTGAATCGCGACGCTCATACTGTGCGTCGACGGCGCCGCATGCGATCATATTCCCGAACTGTGGCAAACAAAGGCCATCCACACGGCGCTCCGAAATTTGGTTTATTGTTCCAAACATTGATGACATTATGCTTAATTTCGTCCGGAACAGCGCACGCAATGCGTGGACTGAAAATTGAGTAAATTTCTTTTTACTAACTTCTGGTACTGATAAGCCTCCACGAACGCATGCATGTTTTCGGCGTTATGCTTTGTGCCGTCAGAAATCCAGCAGCAGCTCAGATACCATTGATGACAGCGCTACACGCACTACTACATCCTACTCCCATTCATACACAAACGGGTGCATCGCATAACACAATGAGTCCTCGTGAGAGGCACGGGCCGCGTCCTGCGCTACAAATTAATATTCTTTCAGACCTGTTACCCGGTACCACTACTTCATCCCATTTGGCTGCGACCTTCACGTGGGTAAAGTGCATCTCTCCGCCTGACCCGTTCGCAAGCATAGGCGTCACGAATTGCACTCCGTCATCACTGTGGCAGGCATTACATTCGTGTGTTGTAACGGTATAAAAACACCTCTACTTTTCTAGGTGGACTTTGATCATGGCGTGTGTTTGTCTTAGACATGGCTTACTTAGATAAAACAATACAACGTTTATGTGCAAGGGCTTCGTGTTGCATTAAAGTGGCAGAACTGTTACACGGGATTACGAGCTGCTTAATGTAAAAGTAGTAGTGACTAAATGAAAAGCCAGCTTTTGGTACATGACTACGTCACCAGGCTGCCCCTCAAGTTTATCATTTATGAAGCAAAACTCGCCTTTTGGCAAAGTGGGCTATTAAAGGTACTCAGAAATGTTCAATGTTCAATAGAAGTGGAATGCTCAATACATTTTTAACCTTTTCCAGCGAGCCAAATGTCATAATCTGTTTTAATTGTCACATCAAGGCAAATTCTCAGCCATTAAAACAGATGCGTGTGTGCACCAAGTAAAGGGACTGATTAAGATTGTTCCATACTTATACCGAGTTTTGAACCGAAATAGTCATCTTGAGGATCATTCGGTACAGCTCACAATCCTGTCTTTAAGACCTAAGACCCATTAGTTTCTGAGCTTAACGCCCGCGAAAAGGTTCAGACTACCTTGTGCAGACTATTTCAAAGTCACGCAGCATCCAAGACGCCATAATAACTTCATTTAAACCCTGCCATCTCATTGGCCGTGATCAAGGTCAATAAAAATGTGATTGTCGAGTCGTTCATATCTGGCGTTCGTGAGCGCTATCTCCAGATATAACGGGCACCCATCGGCTCTCGATCAATATGCAAGGCATGATGACGCAGTTAAACTGACTATTGAAGAACATAACCACTTAACAGAAATATTATGTTGACCAGAGCAGTCTTTACCCCTTAAAGTATGTCATTAGCTATAAGTGAACTCATTTCATCATGTCTGACGCCTGTTTCAATATCTTCAAAGGTGGAAAATTTCCTTTAATAAAGTACAAATTCTGGACGCGCCCCTGACTAGCGACCTCTCTTAAATACCTACGGCTACGAAGTCTTAAAGCTGCTGCTCGGACCCGTGTGGAATTTTCCCACCGGGATTTTGGGCACAGAACAACCTTAAACAAGTACTTTAAGCGAAACAACAACTGAAGGGAATTATTTGGGTCCCTTCCTTTGCAGAATTGTTAGAAAAGTTGCCGAAGCCATGACATGAAGATGCACATTCTCTGGTTTCTGTGTGCGGATGAAACCGCGTTCCCCTGCTTAATCTGAAATGTGTCCATGATTCTGACCACAAAACTTCAGTATTCGTATTCAAAGCGAGATGAAGCTTCCATGAACCTGCATTAAACTTTCAGAAATTTAATTTATACTGGTGTATCTCATTGGCGTTGTCTGTAGTGAGGTCTGGCGTGACGTTTGTTTCCTGCTTTGCAGCTAGATCGCCATCCGAAGTGAGTGCTCCGCGCCACTGACGCCATGTCGGTGCGGCCCTGCGGCTGAACGACACCTGTGAGAGGCTGTGCGATGGCCGAGTGACGGCGTCAGTCAGAAGTTGCACGGCAGCTGCACGGTGATGCCTGCTGGAGGCTGGCCGAAGACCTAGTGACGATCGCTGTCGGGGACTACAACTGGGCGAACTGAAGCGCCTGTCAGAGCCGGCCCGCCCAGCGTCCCTGAAGAACTGGCGGCCGACGACTGGACACTGCTGTCTTCCCGCTCGAGAGAATGTCCGGTGGTTAAGTGACGCCCTGCTCTTCGCGGCAGACTGTATGGCCACCGTCAGCGCAATGCAAGCGATCTGTGGAAGCACCAGCTGCCTGCTGGTCTCGTGGGTCGTGGTAATGGCTGGGCTGACGATGTGTGGAGGTAAGTTTCTCAACATGCCCAAAAACAAACGGTTTCAACCAAATGACGCCGGATTTACGTAACAGTCAAAGGACAGATCTCACCCATCTTCGCTTTTTTCATCATATGCTTCCTACCGGACTGCTTTTCGGTGTAACGAAAGTAATGCTCTTTCGGATCGTCATTTATTCCCTGGTCGCGAATGTTGTTATGTGCTAACTCGACCCTGTTAACGCCACACACGTTGCACGCTATTTGGAAATGCGACGGGTCGTCATGGACTGTCGAGCGACAGTAGCGCTCAAAGGCGTTAATCACTCGGCGAGTACGCCCCCGACATTAAGATGCGATGACTTGCTTTTCGCGTCACCGACGGTACTTTAAAGGGAGTGTTCCATATTTAGATAGGATTTTGAACTGAAAAATCCATCTTGAAGACCTTTCGATGCAGACCACAGCCCTACCCCTCTTAAGACCTGACCCCATCTAGTTCCTGAGCCACACGCCCGCGACAATGGGGGGGGGGGGGGGAGTATTTCTGGGGAGAGTATTTTAAATCCAACTTGACCTTTACGACGTCATAATAACGTTATTCAAATCCTGTCACTCCATAGGCCGTACAGCGACCAAGGCCAAGAAAAATGTAATTGTCAAGGCGTTCATATCTGGCGTTTATGAGGACGATTTCTACATACCTATAGCAGCCTTTAATTGGCTCTCAATCAATGTTGTGCAAGGTACGATTACGTAATCAAACCATAATGCAATGAGGAACACATTTACTGAACTGAACTATGCTGTCAAAAGCAGACTTTTCCTCTTTTCTGGCACTGGGTTCAATATCTTCAAATGTGCAACATTCCCTTTAACGACAGTAGTTTCAGCGCGTATTTTGTGCTCTCTTGCGCCTAAACGCCTAAACTTCGCGGAAATGAACACGTAAATCGTTGGTTTAGTATGAAATAAATGCAGTCACTTGAAAACATCGCGAAGTATGGAAATCACGCTCCAGGATATCTGTGGGGGCCTTCTGGTTCCAGCACTGCTTTCGTCAATTTCTCTTCACGCGAGCGAGCCTCTCCCCTTGTCTGTCTATTCCGGTTTCATTTCGTCACCGAAGCGGGACTGCCAATGACGAATGGAGCGCCTTTCCATATGGGTCTTCACTGAGGTGTTTATGCGTGTTCAGTAGCATTTTTCGCGGTTATTTCGATGCAAACATAGGGTGCGTCTCCAGTCACTAGAGAAGTTTTCAGGAGGCGACCAAGGACACGACCATGTTTCCATGAAACAGATATACAACGCAACCCGCGGAAAGTAAGAATAAAAAAATCATTATTTTACTCCAGTGCAGCAGTGCAGCCTGTCGCCGCGCATCTGAGACACTAGCGCAGTGAAAAGCGCTGTGCAAATGCTAGAATATACAAAAACTTTTCTTGTTGGACACCGTGCCTGCCAGATATAAAACAGACATACAAAGTTGCATTAATCGAAGTTCAGCACGTTGAATGTAAGGAGCAAGATCGACACCAATACTCCGCCCCACGCCAGTGAATGCTTATAATTATATGTTCGAGGTGGGCAAGGAAAGTGAGGTACATCGCGGCTGGAAAACGTTTTTCTCATTGAAAAGTTTGTGTTTTTAAGCAATAACTCTGGTGTATCACGTTCATAGAGGTATGTAGGCACAGGCGGCAAACAAGAGGAAATATTATTGTACAACGGAAAGTTTCAGCTCTTTACCTAACTGTACTCCGTTGGGATTCAGAATAGGGCGCGTGCGACATTGTCACCAACGACCCTGGTATCGTCAGGATTGCAGTGGCGGCGTCGCCGTTCACAGTGTCAGCGGTGCGCAGCCCCTCGTGCACGCAAAGCGCATGCACGACATGTCCAGTACATGTACATGCACAGTACATGTACAGTACAGTACATGTACAATACATGCACATACGCAGTACATGTACATACCCAGTACATGTACAGTACAGTACATGTACAGTACAGTACATGTATAATACATGCACATACACAGTACATGTACATACCCAGTACATGCACAGTACAGTACATGTACAGTACATGCACAGGACATGTACGGCATGTACGGTGTGACAGTACATGCACAGATTCCAGCGTGGCGCGTGGCCTGTCAGTGGGATGTGGCAGGGTGCAGAGACGCGAGCCGTGGCCCGTGAGCTGTCGGTGACCTAGGACCGCGTGCAGCACCATCAGCCGTGGACCTCTGCGCCAGGCAGGCCAACCGTGAGATATGGGGTCTGCATGACCCATAATTGGCCATCAGCGTCAGCTTCTGTGTGGCTATTTGCCCCGAATCGGCCCATTTAGCTCAATGGCTTTGTCCAGGTTGTGGTGTGCCCGGGAAGTTTGCGGGGCGAATTCCATGGGCGCCATTAATGACCACTGGGAGGTGACAATGGACGACCGAATGGCATGCAAACGCTGCGAATGGCCGCGTTTCCTAGGTCGCGGGTATTTGGATGAGGTATGTGTGCCAAGCACAGTGCGCAGCTGCTCACACCGGAACCCGCGGCAGGTGATAGTCCGGAAACAGCCGAAACGTGTACACGCTGGTCATGCAATACAAAGTTTTTGTAGGCTGTTTTCGGGTGGCCTGAAACGCGGTGGAGTGCTTTCAGCCATGCGAATCAGCCAGCTCTCTCAAACCTGAAACAAAGTGAAGGTCTTTGCGTTTACCAAAATTTCCAGCAGCAAAACGATTTCTCTTTAACTTGTCGGTACGTAACAGTAATCTGACATCCGACATCGCAATTCCAAACATTGGGGCGTGGAGCGCATGGGCTAGAGTGTACCTGCTAGCAGCTTGACCAGGTGTGTAACGCGTTGCGGATCTCGCAAGACCACACCCACCTCAGCACATGTCGGTACAAACGTGGTCCTCACATTGCTGATTTCGCATAGCAGTTATGGGGTCACTGTGAAGGCTAGCGCTAGACACCTGCTTACAGATGCACGGTGCAGTTTTTCTTTCAGCCACGTACATGAGCTACTACATAAGTCACTGACTTACACTTAGCTGTTTTTCTGCATTTTTAATTTCCATGGGAAACATGTTAAATATTATGTTAAAATGACGCGGACCCTGACATCACCTCTAAGATATTGGATTCCGGCCTTCGTTTGGTGTTCACTTGGATATGAACACGTAACAGGTTATAAGGGAAAACCCACAACCGCATAAGCAGTCATATGAACATCAAACGTAATAAAAGAGGGTCATCCAGCAGGTAAAGCTGAAATCTGTAGGTACAACGTGGTGCAAGTCCTGTGCAGGCAAATAAGCGCTACCCTTTTGAATATCTGGAGTCAGGCCGGGCCGTTGGCATCTCATTGCCTGTACGTGTTTGCACGATTCAGCCAAATGACGTCACGGGGAGTACACCTCCATGGTCTTTTAAAACTTCCCTTTCGATAGCAGTGGAGCTTTCTAGGTTGTTTTGTGCAATTTGAGTCTGCTATTTTGAAATTCGGTGCTTGTATTATTGTGATATATATATATATATATATATATATATATATATATATATATATATATATATATATATATATATATTGAAGGTAATGCCATTTCGAATCGTCATTCATTCCTTCGCGGGGAAGGTTGTTATGTATGAACTCGGGTTAATGCTCAGTTTTTCCCGAAGTTGGAGAGCGATTCCTCTAATCCGCGGATTACGGGAAGAAGCGCTGATGACCTGGCTCCTGTCTAGAGGTTTGTGTTTTGGAAAAAAACGGCAATTAAAGGGATGTTTAACATTTCTTTGAGGTTTTGAACTCAAATAGCCATCTTGTAGACCTCTTAGTGCAGCTCACAACCCTGCCCTTCTTAAGGCCAAAATCTCTCTAGTTTCCGAGCCACATACGCGAAAATGGAAAGTACTTCAAGGTCACTTTGGCATCATGGGTTTTAAATACCATCATTCAGTTCCTGCCATTCCATAAGCCATGCGGCGATCAAGGCTGATAAAAAGATCTAGCGGCGATTCGTTCATATCTGACGTTCGTGAGCACGATTTCCAGATACTAAGACCGTCATTTGGCTCTCAATCGATGCACTTGTGCAAGTTGCGATGACGTAATCAAACAATGGAGCATTGAGGGGTATATTTACTAAGCAGAGGAATTGTGTTCTCTGGAGCAGTCTTTTCAAGTTCAAAATATGCCAATATTTATAAGTGGGCTTCTTCCGTCATACCTGTGCCTGCTTTGATAACTTGTGAAACGTTCCCTTCAACGTTTGAAAACTGTGCATTTTCCACCATTCATGTGTCAAATACCATGACATTGACAACGTGTTCCACATGTAGCACTGAATGGAAAAGTTCACTAGTATCTCAGGCCTCCTTTCCTACGACTATTCATGGCGTCATAAATTTGTGGGGTTGGAGAGAAGGTGGTAATGGGCTCTTTCTTTTGAGAATGCGCAACATTAACCTGCGAACGACGCGTGGGAGGAATCGACTTCCAAAGCCTTTTTCCTTGGCCGTTCGTGATCCAACTCTGGTCTCAGTGCACTGGCCACCCTAAAGCCTTACATACCAGATTAAACACAGTAATTTTCAACTGCTGCTTAGCCCCACTCTGTTTAGTCCAGTATGCTTGGATTTTTTGAAAATTTAACTCAGCGTCACACGTAAGTGCCTGCAAGGTTCATTTTAACACGAGTTAGGGATGCAATGATGGCTTGATTCAAAATTGCACACATCGTTCTTTGAAGGGGTGTCCCATCTTTGAGGATAAAGACTCAAGTCATACCTCAGGAATGGATACGGTTAATACTGGCACTAGGTAGTGCCACTGTAGCACCGTCAAAACATCATAAGGATATCAAGTATACTTATTTTCGAGTCCAAATTACGTTGCCAACGCTTTGTAGCACACTACACTTCTTCCCTGAAGCTGCTACCACCGTCGTCAAGACAACTACCATGCACACCTCGACTGGTGCGAATTAAAGAACAGTAGTGACTTGCCCAGCGGGCAAGCGACTGCTACCGAGAAGCCCAGTGGTTGAGACTTGAACTAGTGCGTCACATAGATCATGTGATGCTCCCATTTCCAAAGCCGAAGTGCGCCTCAAAAAGAGGCATCGTTGTAAACGCCTTAGGGAATAAGTCAAAGCCATAGTATAACGTTTCTTTGAATTCACGGATTATTTGCGCGATGTTCGCATATCGTTTTGTCTGAACAGTGTGTTTCAAGTTTTCGTAGCATTTATTTCTCAAACATTTTCACACGTTAGTGTGTTGCAAACATCACAAAACACGTTCGGTGGAGAAGCAAGGTGAACCAATAAACTACTTTCATGATGGTGATCAGGGAGTAAAATGAGATTTCTCACGCAGGATCGGCCACTTCAAATTGTGATTCAGAACTACTCAGGAGGATTTCGAGAAAAGCGGTCGAATTGTATACGCCTGATGTGATAAGTGAAAAGTACAAAAATATGGGATAGCCCTCCACCTTCATTTAAGGTGTTCCATCCTAAACTCAACCCCAGCAGTCGGCACGCAAAAAATAAAAAAGAAGAAAAAGAAATCGATTAATCACCCCCTTAATGATAATCACGCGATTCCAGCCATGATACAGTCACAACGAAGTGCGCTCTCCATAGTGCATATCATTTTGGGTCAGCTAATCCTTTGGGTTGATCACCCATTCATGTGCCATTTTGTGGTACCCGTTGTAAGCCACCACGGACAAGTATCTTCCAGCCCCACTCTGTTCAATGCAACGAGCTTACAGCGCCCATCCAATCTGCAGGTCCGCTTCTACACATAATTAGATTGGCGCTGACCAGCGGATGCTGGCCGCCGGCGGTGAAGTGGTCAGGAGGACTGTCATGGCTCGCTGTGTAGTGGTCAGGAGGACTGTTATGGCTCCCTATGTAGTGGTCAGGAGGACTGTCATGGCTCACTGTGTAGTGGTCAGGAGGCTTGTCATGGCTCCCTGTGTAGTGATCGGAAGGACTGTCATGGCTCCCTGTGTGGTAGTCAGGACGACGGTCCCGGCTCCCTGTATAGTGATGAGGACGGCGGTCCCGGCTCCCCATGTAGTGGTCAGGACGGCGGTCCTGGCTCCCTGTGTAGTGGTCAGGACGACGGTCCTGGCTCACTACGTAGTAGTCAGGACGACGGCCCCGGCTCCCTGTGTAGTGATGAGGACGGCGATCCCGGCTCCCTGTGTAGTGATGTGAGTCAGGACGGCGGTCCCGGCTCCCCGCGTAGTAGTCAGGACGGCGGTCCCGGCTCCCTGTGTAGTGGTCAGGAGGACGGTCCCGGCTCCCTATGTAGTAGTCAGGACGGCGGTCCCGGCTCCTTGGGCGTGGCTTGTCTCGGTCGATGCACCTGGACTGTGTATATAAGGACTCAACTGCACACCCATTTTTTAATGACGGCACCACTTTTTCCCCCAAAATTCATGTGGAATGTTGAAAAAGTACATACACGATTAGGCGTTCAGATGCGACACCTCATATTTGTGTTAATTTGCATTTGTTGCGAAACTTCGTGCAACTTGCTTCGTTTACTGAGGCATTGGGGGTGCAGGCTCAGAGCATCAATCTTCGGTTTAGTTCCCTAAATCTACCCCATCATCTTTCTCTCCTCGTCTCTGTTGCACCGCTTTCGCCGGCTGCCACTGCCCTTGGTGTGAACTTTCCCACGGCATTACCTGACAGCGCGCCACATGAGCCTATTGAGAACGTTACTTGGTTTGAATTTAGATCTTATTTATGCTTGACTCTGCCGTAGTTGTCTATGATGCATGGTAGGCTTAATCGCCCCGTGGTTAACTGGTTGCCGAATGGCTCCGCTAGTTATCTGCGTTTATAGTTTTACATGTTGTTGCAGAAACCCGTACGATGATGCATGCGGCTTGAATAGAACTATGCGTAGTGCTAGAGCCTCAGTGTATCTGCACGTACACGCCAGAAACTGCTTCTTTGCCGCGTTGCCAGCCAGATAATAGGTGTGGCCACCAAAGGGTAAAGAAAGACATGCCATGATTTATTCATCAATCTTAAGTGCAATCTATTTCGCGTGATTTCCGCAACGAACCGTTTTACAAACGCCTCTCTGAGTTACGTGGATCTGCTAGATTTATTGGCCTATGTCTCTCTGAAGTGTCAACGAGGCTGTGGAATCCGGCCGATATCCGTAATCAGAAAACAGGGCTATTTTCGAAACGAAACAGCCCCGTTTCATTTGGACCGACCGCCATCCATTGTTGTTACGTGTCTAGCACTTTATCTTGATATGGAGGACGATACATTTTACAATACGCTTATTCATTATACGCGAATGGCTAATAACTTACAATGGCAGCTACCAGTTAGTAAGACTTACACTGGCATTTAGCTGTACTTTAAGTTTCAGCTAGCTGTGCCTTAAAGGTTTACTTCGATAGAGGAAATGCTTTTCAGTTCCGTGAGGCGTCATCGTAACAATTAAAGGGAATGTTCCACATTTGAAGATATTCAAGCAAGCATCAGGTGTGGTGAAATGAGCTAACTAATAAGCCTACACACGCACACGCACACGCATACGCAGGATTTGAATGACGTTATTTTGGCGCCACGGATGCTTGGATGAACTTGAAATAATCTCCCCGAAAGTATCTTCATACGTCATATCTTCGCGGGCGTGTAGCTCAGAAGCTAGAAGGGTTCAGGTCTTAAGAGAGGCAGGTCTGCGAGCTGCACCGAATAATGCTTAAGATGACTATTTCAGTTCAAAACCCCACAAAAACGTGACACACATTTTAAGCGCAAGGGACGGTTTCGATGACAGCGTGAGTTTTAGTGGCTTATGGTGCTGTTCTGCGGTTTACTGTAGAACAGAGTCAATTAAAGTTTCTTTATATTTGGATGTAGTTGAAAAAACGGTTCAACGTTTCACATGTAGCTGTAAGATAGTTTTGAAGACATACGCCTTGTTTTATACTTCGTAGCCACTCCTTGATTACTAAACTCAGGTCGCGGCCAGAGGCCTGAGAACTCAGCACGCCACGCTTGTACTTCGCAGAAAGCTTTCCCCGTCCCAGGAAGCCAATTCAGCGCCACATCCGCTTTTACTTCCGCCGTTCAGCGACCAGTCACCCTGTGCGGTACGCACCCAGCTCAGTCCAGCCAATACAAGCTCAAAGGCGAGCGGCGCCGAGCGGATCGCAAGGCATCCCGCCGTGTCCGATTCCGCGCGGCGCCGGCCTGGCGTCACACCGAGCTCCGGTCCTGCGGGCGGCGCGCGCCGCGTGTCGCGTCGGCCCTGACTTCGACGCCCGACTCCGGCCCGTGCCGGCCCGCGACTTCCGCCGGCGTCGGCGTCGACAGTCCGTCGGGTGTCGTCCCGAGACGCGGCGACGATCGATCGCCGGCCGCGGAAATGACCGCGCCGCCCGCCGACCTCTAATGACCGATCGCCCGGGGCGACCTGCGGCTAGCCCGCGGCCACGGCGCCGCGGACCGGGCGGCAGCCCGACTTTGCGAGCGCGTCACCGCAGGCGAGACGCACGATTGACAGGCGGCTGGGCCGACAAGTCCTGGCAATCGGACCGGATCGTGGGGCGGTCGATCGACGGATCCGCTGTCGTCAGGCGACCTCAAGGTCGCGCGAAAACTTTGGTAGCTTAAGTCTGAGTGGTTTGATTAGTCTGCGCCATCCGTAATATGGCGCGTCGGTGGCGTCCGCATGCATTGTTTGAAAATGCTGGTTTTGATGTGACACAAGTTAAGGCTTCAGGAGATTACCCTGAACCTGAACTGCAGGCTCGAATGTCTATCCTATTCCGTGAAGCTGTAGGCGTTGGTGCGGATTGGTCAAATTGCAGACTCGTTAAGAGAACTTCGAACGTTATCGAACTTAATCAATGTTTGAGCACGCGGAACGTTTTGATGCGACAACGAACACAGATCGTAGCAGTTGACGGCTGGTCAAACTGACCTGTTCTCTCTTGGGATCAATGCTGAAGCCTAAAAATATCCGGGTTACCATCAAATGTAACACTTGTAACCACGGACGGGGACGAATCGTGCTTTTTCCTCACAACATAGACGATGCTTTCGACAGAAGTGCCTGCCAGACTAACACATCATTTCTTCTGTGCTTGTTCTTGCCTAAATTGAAGAGATAGTTTCACATACCTGACGGCACTCAACCGTGTCCGGAGATGGGGAGGGGCGCATTGGTTATGGGTCATGAGGTAAGGTTTCCTCCTGACAGTCAATGGTGTACTCCGGAGCGAACGTTGTGCTGAATTAGGTTTAAATGGAAACGTCAGAGATCTTCAGATAGGTGCTTTGGTACAGTCACATGCTGGCATGAGGTTACATCCGAACCACCATATTTTTAATCCTGATATTCTACGAAATTAGTTCGTATGTTCCCTACGTAGTTGTTTTTATTTAAACCGTAAAAGTTCGTTTCCACTGAGCGATAGTTCCCTGAGCGATAATGCGCATCCGCCTCTGGAGACGGCACGTGCTCCATTTGTTAACTTCTGGAAGGTGCACACTTGTGCTGACTGAGCAAGAAGTTCGGGTGCCGGACTCTCCGGCTGGCTCCATGTCTGGGATTTAATTAAGAGTACCAGTGATTTTCTGAAGCTCAGTTAGGGCGTCCCTCGCGTCTTAGTACGCATTTCCAAACTGTTCAGGTGGGTAGTTATGAAATTAATTAAAGGGGTGAAGTGAGGCGGCGGAGCTGTCAGCTTCTAAGCGGTTAGTTGATGAGCGGCATCGGAATTGTCAAAGCGCGTGTCGACTAATCACATGAAATTTGGTCTTGTGTCCATCCTTAAACGTCATCAATGATGGTTCTAAGTGACTGAAATTTCTGGCTCACTTGTATTTTTGAGTTGGTGTGGATGGGTGAGTGTATTTCCATGTTTTCAAGTTTACGTCTGACTCAAAGCAACAGAGTTTTAAACAACGCGGTTGTTCTAATGTCCTTTGCTTCAGTTCTGTAGTTTTATAACGCGACCCCATGGCACGCACGTGTTTTAGTTAACGTTTGCAATCTGATGGTTCGGTATTGCACATTTACAGCTTACTTCACCTTATTTATTCATTCACACGTTTGTCACCTTGTATTCTCGAGCGTTCGTAATGTTCAGCTTTCTGCTCGTTCACGGAATTCAGCGCGCGCGAATTACATGTGTTGTGAGTGAAACATTTGTTATGCAGAGGACGATTTTCTATATCATTCATTATTGTTTCAGTAGGTTTGTAGGTTTGTAGGTCAGTAGGTTTGCTTTCCCCCGACGCACACATCCAGTAAGCTAGCTGACCAAATGTGAGAAAACCGGCAGTTGGCCGAGGGCGTTGGCATTTATTTATTCTCATTGTGGCAAGCATGGATATCTAATGCCACTATGTCGGCATTACTCGCGCTGGATTACTTGCAGACGTTTGCAATCGAACGAGGGGTAGCTGTAAAATGGTATAGAGTCGTAAACAAACTGGACAAACTGAGGTAAACCGGGCGAGTTACGGGCAACCCGACGTTCGGAGGGGGAATCACTAAAATGCATGTATGGGTGCGTGATGATGAAGCTGTAGTGTAACAAGCACTCCAGAATGCTTGTCATGCGTAATTTGCAAACTCAATGAACTTGTGCTTCGTTTTGAATTATAGCATGCCAATACACACCATTTTATGGTTTGCTTGCATCAATGCGTCTGCCGACCGTCAACAGCGATGGCGTCCCACGGCAGGGTCCGTCGCGTCCTTAAGCTAATCTCATGGCTAAGGCACGGCACTTTTTCATGCAGGCAATCATTTATCAGCAACATATTTGGAATCCCACCATACTTATCACATCTTATCCTGATATGTTTTTGTTATAATGCAGAGCACCATTGTTGGAAATGATGTTGGAG
Organism: Pollicipes pollicipes; assembly: GCF_011947565.3. NCBI lineage: Eukaryota > Metazoa > Arthropoda > Thecostraca > Pollicipedomorpha > Pollicipedidae > Pollicipes > Pollicipes pollicipes. The sequence goes on along the minus strand of NW_023596576.1, from coordinate 7,053,111 downwards.
ACTTGTTTTTATGGTGAACAGCATTTTAGGCGTACCGGTGTCCGCGGATTGGAACTTGAAGTTGTAGTACGCTTGCGGTGGTGCAGAAGGCTTTGTGTGTGTGTGTGTGTGTGTGTGTGTGTGTGTGTGTGTGTGTGTGTGTGTGTGTGGTGTGTGTGTGTGTGTGTGTGTGTGTGTGTGTGTGTGTGTGTGTGTGTGTGTGTGTGTGTGTGTGTGTGTGTGTGTGCGTGTGCGTGTGCGTGTGCGTGTGCGTGTGGGTGTGCGTGTGCGCGTGCGCGTGCGCGTGCACGTGTGTGTGTGTGCGCGCGCGCGCGCGTGTGTGTGTGTGTGTGTGTGTGTGTGTGTGTGTGTGTGTGTGTGTGTGTGTGTGTGTGTGTGTGTGTGTGTGTGTGTGTGTGTGCGTGTGTGTGTGTGTAGGTATATATTTGATATCTTGATGTCGCACTCGCTAGGTTAAAAGGTTCTAATCTACAGACTTTCCGCCTTATCTGGCTACCTTCCTTCATTGGAGTGGATATCAAAGTCCTGGTTGCCAGCCACGCCAAACATTTTAACTCGGTATGTCCAGTGAATTAAAGGACCCATCGGCAGTCAATTTGCACTTCTGTACGGGAATGAGGAAAGCTGTCAAGGGTTGGGGGCTCATAGAAACCTTAAGTCGGTCTTGTCATGCACCACCGTAAGGGTAGTGGGTTGGAGGGGGGAGGGAATCAAGGTTCCCAGGCCTCCCCATAACGCGATAGTTCCCGCGCCTCTGCCTTCACAGATCAGCATGGGGGTGCCTAAGCAGAGGAAACCTCCCAGTCTATCAGTACCGACACTTTGTGCATGCTAGCATCTTCTTGTTACGGGCATTCAGATTATACAGATGCTGTAAGGACTTGATGGGCATTAACCTGTATTGTCATTTTGCAGCTGAACGTGGTCTCCAGGCAGGAATGGGTGAATCTGAGAGAAACTCAAACTGCTGCATTTCTGCAAATTGCGATTAATAGCTGTTGGGTTTTTACCAGCCCTGGCATGTTCTCTAGCTGTGGTAGATGGGGGTGTTGCCTGCCCTGGCATGTCCTTTTGGTAGATGGGGGGTGGGGGAGTGGTGGGGGGGGGGAGGCAGAACATTTTGCCTCGGTTATCCCCACGCAGCGCAACAGGGTTCACCTTGGTGCCACGGAGTCGCCAAATTTTTTCCTCGAAGTCCCTACCACATTTTTTTGGTTGATTTATCTGGGCTGCCATTTTTCCAAATTATTTGCGCATGTATTTGATTCAGAATCATTCTTCACAAATTGTATCAATCGCGATGAATCAAATCAATAGTGAGGTGTCGAACAGAGGCGCGGCATGCCTCCAATCCGCGCACCGACCGACAAGGCCTCATTGCGTTGCTACAAAAGCGCAAGGTATAACATGGTCAAAACAGTTCTGAACAATCGGTGCCAGTATTTCAATGCTGTGTTTCCAGCGTCTGCTCCCACCAGCTTTATCAAATATACAATCACATCGGTTGTTTTCTTTTGCGACGGCTTTCTGTTGTGAATCAGACGTGTTCATCAGCCGAAATAAACGGCTCATTTGCTGGCGTCGTAGATATTATCGTTACCCCGGCCGCTCGTACATGTGGGTACATTTTAATGCGATGCATAGTGTCCCTCTTTACTGTACACAATCTAGGTACGACCGTTTCCGATTTAGGGTTATTGCATATCTATGGTTTATCTATATCTATACATCTTACCCTATTTGTTTTTGCATTTTGAATCCAAGGACTAATCACGTTCTGTGGTCTCCTCAAAGTGTTGTGTTACTATTTGAGTAGCATCAAGAACATCTGAACTTGAATAACTAAGGCGATTTTGCGTATACGCCCAATCGCTGAACGAAATGCAGTCCAGCGCCTTTCATTTTTGAAGACGTGACAAAATCGCTAGAGGTCCCTCTGTGGAAGAAAATGTAATATCAATATTTGTCTTCCTATATTACGAACTACGTTTGTGTACTCTTATGGGGCAGCTGCAGAGACTTAACGAAAAGCGCAACTCGACCAAACCGATTCCGGTTATCGTACAACCGACCGATACGTAGCCAACGGACATCGTTGAGCCTCAAGACGTGTCTAAGCCAACGAGCCACCGATTTCACGACTGTGAATGTCTAGCTTTCAGTGCCAACAGGCGATACTCCACGTTGCATTGCACGACCGGCTGGGCTGACCCTTCATCAGACCCGCCACCTTTCCAACAACAGTCAGACCACCAACTCAAGTGAGCTGGCATATCGGCTGGTCACCGGTCACTCGAATGTCCGGTCACTGGTGCCATTCAGACTACCAACTCAAGTGAGCTGGTTTGTCGGCTGGTCACCGGTCACTCGAATGTCCGGTCACTGGTACCATTCAGACTACCAACTCAAGTGAGCTGGTTTGTCGGCTGGTCACCGGTCACTCGAATGTCATGTCACTGGTGCCTTAGGAACACCCGGTGCTTCATACTCTTCGTGAGCAAAAACTTGACATCATGTGTGTCACTGAGACGTGGCTATCAGGTCCTGTCACGGACAGAATGCTGGTGTTTCCCGGTTATGGACTGTGCGCCGGGACCGCTCCGGTGAAATCCGAGGCGGTGGCGTTGTTATCCTACACCGGAAAAACCCAGCGATGAGCGCGCTTCACATTACAAGCACGTGAGGCATCTGCGAGTCGCTCTGGGTGTCGATCTCGGGCGACGGGCATCGTTCTGTCACTGTGGGCGTTATGTAATGTACCGTCCACCGTCTCAGCCGGTATCGGACGATCTGGACACTAACCAAACGCGTGCTGCTGTGAGTCTTGGGAAGCCGACCTTCTGCCTCGGCGACACGAATATTGACCTTTTGCGCGCGGACGGCCCTGGTGTGCGTCGTTGCAGCTCTGTTTTGAACGACCTCAGTTTGCTCCAAGCCATTAAGACACCTACGCACTTGGACCAGACCGAGACTCTTTGAGATCGCATCATCAACACTCCTGATCTGCAGTCGTCCGTCCAGCTGTTGGCGAAGCCAATCGCCGACCATCTCATCATCACTGTCGGCGCACCATTCAGTCGCTCCTGCTGTCGCCAGACGCCCTTCACCATACGCCCATGGCGCAACGTATACTGGGGTGCGCTCTGCCGCGATCTTCCGCCAGCGGCCTCGAACCCCTCAAAACCGTATCTCCCTGTCGTCGTTCCCACTGTCCATGGCTTGAGGAGAGCTCTGACTGGCGACGGCTGATGCGGCAGCGCGATGACGCGTACCGAATGTGACGCGATTTTCGGGTCGAAACCGAACCATCGCCTTACGGACGCCTCGAAACGAAACCACGTGACAGCCCACTGCGAGGTCAGGGCATGGCTTCCTGTGCAATACCACGCTCGCCGACTGTACCGGTTTCTCGCGAGGCATTGCAAACTTCGCTTTCCAGCCAGCGAAGGGAGGCTAGGGTGCCACTTAGGACTTGCTCGTAGAAGAGGCCGACGACTTTGATCGATACTTTGCTTCCACCGGCTCGCGCATCGCTACCGAACTGACAGGGGGGGGGGGGGGTCTTGGCGGTCCCCCTCTTCCACCATGGCCACCTTGCGTGATCACTGCCAGTCGCAAAACTGCGTCCCACGACTAAGCACGAACTTTCGAGGGTTATGAGCGAAGTGCCATTGTCCACGGCGGTGGGACGTGACGAAGTGCCACTGCACGCCTTACATAAATGTTTCCTTCCTGTTATCGAACCACATTGGCCTCACATCATCAATTCTCTGTTGCCTCTTGTGTTTTCCTCGATTTCTGGAGGGTTGCCTCTGTCATCTCTCTTCACAAATCTGGCCCTCGTGACATCGGAGGTAATTTCGGAAGTACATCAATTTCGCCTGTATTATCCAAAATATATGAAAAATCCTGGGGCCGGGCTGCAACATGTCACCTAAACAGAGTAAAATGGTGGCCAACTTTGGGTGGCCAAGGTCGTCACCAACGCTCGCCGGCGCCTCGCAATGGCGGCAACTGTTCAAGTGCTGGGATGGCGCACTGTAGGTGACCTTGTCACCCACCGTGCGGCCTTGCTGTATTCAGAGCTCTTCATGACTCGCACGCTCCGGTGGCGATCCGGTCCCTGTTCACTCCGCGTACCGCTGTATGCCAGCGTGCCACCCGGGTGATAGCGGCGAGCGCCCTCGATCTGCCAGCTTTTCCCCTGTCGGTGGCACGTGGGGGTATTTTGTATCGCGCGACCTCATCTTGGAGCCGCCTGCTGCGGACCATCGCCGCCTCTCGCACCCCCAATGAGTTCCGCACCAGGCTAAGGGGATTTAGATGGTCCCGTTGTGTAATTACTGGCTGCCTGCTTTGGGTGGCATGTGTTGGTATATTTGATTTGGATTAAAGGGAGTGTCCCACCTTTGGGAGGTATTTCAAAGGCTTACTGTATTGAAACCTCAGGACTAGTTACGTCTGAAAAAAGCACTGAATAGTGCCACTGCAGTGCCGCGAAGACATTAAGAGGATATCATTTTTAGTCATTTTTGTGGTCCAAATTACGCTGCCAACGCTTTGCATCAGCACTCCGATTTTCCCTGCAGTCGCGACCAACGCCTTCATAACAGCCGCCATGGTAGTTGTACTGGTGTGAATAAAAGAAAGTTTGTGATTGGCCCAGAGGGCGGCAAGGACCTGCTCCGGAAAACCGCACTGTTGGGAGTTTGGACCATTGCGTCGCTATCGACCACGTAGTATTTCCATGCCCAAATCCAAAGAGCGCCTGGAAAAGAGTCACTGTGTTAGCACGCGCTCGGGTGGGGGTCAAATTAATCCCCCCGAAAGTTTTTCCAAAATGGTTTCCGAACGGCGCGGCGTAGCCGCGCCAAATTTGGCACAGCTGTAGGCAATTCAATAGCGGATCGTTTAACATAACACATTTAGATATACCTTGTAAGGTCGCTGACCTATGACGGACCAAAGTCGGGCCATGGTTTCAGCGAAGGCTATGCCTAGGGAATCGTCCAATCTTGTACAATAACGGAGTGTTTGACGAAGCCATGCATCTCTGAGATGCTTTCTTAGGCACCAGAAATGTTGAATGAGCAAATTTCGTTGACCTAAGGTCAGGTATGAAGGTCAGACCAAGGTCAAAACCAGCCTGATTTATTACCCTAGGGCGCGCTGTATGAGATAGTTTGAGGTGCTCATTTCGAATTTATTGACAGCAGGAACCGCATTATGCATCCTACATTGACTTTTTAGAGGTCAGAAGAGGTCATTGACCCAAGATGACCTGGGCCGATATTTTGTTTCAGGAACATACTGCCTAGCGTAATCTTGGTCGCTTATTTAAATGAAAAACTCGGAGCAGTCTTGTATGATTTTGGTCAACATTATCTTCTGAAGGTCAAACAAGGTCACTGACCTCAAACGGGCTTATGAAATTTTGCTTGGAAGCAGTTACCTAGGTTCTGGGGACACCTTTGAGACCAACCTGTAATTTGACCTTGTTGGACCATTTTTGTTCTGAAGGTCATGACCTGGAAAGATCAAACTTTGACCGAAGTGCGTTCACGTACAGGCCAAGACTCCCTGAAAATTTGGTGTCAAGCTTCCTTAGTTCTCGAGATCTCAGAGGGGGGGAGGGGGTAAATTGACCCTCCCCACCCGAGCGAAAGGTATCTAGCCGGCCACCCGGGTGCGCGTCAAACCCACAGGGGAGAAATCAAAGTCATAGCATAAAGCTCCTTTGAATTTACGGGATGATAGCTTCATGTGTGCGCATAGTTTTGTCTAAATAGAGTGTTTCAAGCTTTCGTAGCCTTTATTATACAACAATTATGACAAACTAGTGAGTTGCAAACATGACAAAACACACGCGTGAAAAAAGCAGGGAAATCAAATGTTTACTTTCACAGCGGTGAACAGGGGATTAATGATATATCTCCCGCAGGAGCTGCTACTTCAAACTAAAATTTCCAGATACAGCAGAATTTCGAGAAAATTGTTATTACTGATCAAATCGCACCCTTCTGACGGAACCATAAGTGAAACGTACAAAAGGCGGCGGGCGCACTCCGCTTCATTCCAAAATACGGCATCGGAATGCGGCACTATGACCGGCAGATATGAATATCAGGAATAAAACGCTATGCGAGGCTCATCAACGGCACTTATTTCAATCTATACATGTGTTAGCTACATTCCAGCCGAGCAATTCTCGCTGATTGCCTGTCTGTGGCCGTCCCAATAGGCCTGCCAGCCCCGGGCGTTCAGCGGTGTATTCTGGTCGGTGGCACTGATTACATCTTCGGTGGTCTCCAGCTGCTCGCTCGTGTGACCACTGGTGTCACATGACGACTGGTGTCATGTCACGACTGGTGTTATGTGACGATCGGAGTCATGTCACGACGCCGTCACGTGACGACTGACGTCATTTGGCGACTGGTGTCATCTAATTACCTGTGCCATGTGAAGGATGGCGTCATGGCATGACCGGTGTCATGTCACGGCTGCCGCCATGGGGCGGTTCGTGTCACGTGACGGTGTCATGTCACGGCTGCCGCCATGGGGCGGTTCGTGTCATGTGACGACTGGTGTTGTTTCATACTGGTGTCAGAATAGTATCTTGTAACAACCGTTGTCATCTGACAAGTGGTGTCATGTAACAACCTCACTACAGACAGTTCTCTACATTGCCAGTTTTCTCACCGCGCAGGCTACACACAAGGCAAGACGTTGGAGCACCGTCTCGCCGCGTGTCTGTGATTGCTGTCTGGCAGGCAAGACCGGAACAGACCAGGCAAATGCTGAAGACAAGAGCCGCACAGGCGTCTAGCTGGCCAGCAGTATTTTTTTTGCCTTTCTTAGCTCGGGCTATTCCCGAGGAAAGAACAAAGCTTTGTTCAAGTTCCGGCTGAAGTTTAGCACTTCATTTACAATTCCTTGCAGCCACTCAAATTGCATTCATCATTTTCCATTTGAATCATGTGAAACAAGCGGCAGTAACGTAGAATTAACCTTAACTCACCGCAGGACGTGTCATTCCCAAAGGATGCTGTAGTGGCGAATGCACTTTCGCCAGCTGGTTATGGAAAAAAGCGAATGACAATCGCGAAAACATATGAGGCCTTTGCAAAACTAAAACCTTATATGACTACTGTATGTCATCGGTAAGCCAGTGCACATAATAGGTGAGTGTGTGAGCAGATAGATAGGGTTGAGGACATTACAGAACAACACACGTTGGAAAAATAAAGGCAAATGCAATGGATTACTTTAGTGATGAACAGAGGGTCAACTGAAATTTCTCATGCGGGGTCGGCTACTTCAAGTCGAAGTTCTGAGCTGTTCAGGATTTCGAGAAAGCTGGTATTACTGATCAAATTGCACCCATCTGATGCAACAATAAATGAAAAATTCAAGCATGATTGTATTACTTCCATTATTGACTCTGTTTTGGCGAGGTTGTGTGAACGACTGGATGTTTGATAACGCGCGAATTTGGTCACGTTGTCACGGTTGGATATTGCATTACACCACTATTGTAATGGTACCGATTCGAACAGGAAGCCACATGTTGGAACGATTTGTGAATGGAATAAGGATTGGTCTCCACACCACCGTATGCAGCTGTCGATTTTTATTCGGGCTCAGGGTTGCCAGATTCCGAAGTTCCGTTCCCAGATTGGCAAGCTCACACAAAAAGTCGCCAGGTTTATCTTAGCTGTGAACTGCCGATTTCCCCCTCCTCGTGGGAATGCGGGACATGTACAATACATTGCTCATCGCGACTACGCATACTAACAATGCACATGATTATGTGCCAAGGTAGATATCCAACCCTGTTATCCTCCTTATTGCTTCATCCTGCGTACTAGCAACGCCCTGCTTGTCCGGGGCAGGCACAGTTTTGTCATCAGTTTTGCCCGGCATTTATTTAAGGTGACCACGGAAAAAAAACGAATGAAGTATTCTGTGCTCTGAATGTTGCAGCATACATATAAACGCAACGGAAACACGTCGAAATCGTGCCGCGCCCGCCCCATGTTTGCCTGTTAGCCGTCCCTAGTTTTGTTCAGCTACTACTAGAGCAGGACCAGACTCGGGAACCGCTGACCGTGCCGTCGCCGTTGCAGGCTCCGTGTCGTCGCGCTCGACGGGCGGCCTGTCCCGCACGCGGCTGCCGGCGGGGCCGCAGCTGCTGCTGCAGCACTCGCGCAACGTGACGGCCCGGCTCAACGGCACGGCGATACTCAACTGCCGCGTCCGGCACATCGGCGGCCGCCAGGTCAGCCGGCTGGCGGGTCCAACAGCTGACGAACACTCCTTTTAAAGGGACTGCTCACCATTTCTGTGGGCTTTCAACTGAGAAGGCCATCGTCAAGATCAGTCCTTCCCGCAGTTCACAGTTATGCCATTTTCAAGGCTGCAAATCCTGTCCTTTCTGAGCCAAGCGCACCTGAACTTGTGCATACTATTTGCGCCGCCTGATTCGAAGTTGCTCAGGTCTTACTCAGTTACTCAGTTATCATCACACGAACGTGACACGAACTCCGTCAATGGCCGTATAGTGCTCAAGATGACAAATAATATGGCCATTGGAATATTTATGTCTAGAACACGGCAGCAGGAATCGTTGCGCGGCAGACAATAGTTGGTTACCGGTCAGATGTAGCCGTTGATAGCACGTCTCGATCACGAGTCGCGTTTGGTGGTGCTTAGCACAGAGATGTGGTGGTGCTTAGCACAGAGATTTGGTGAGTTATAATTATGACCGACAGTGAGGCTGAAATCACATAACTTAAACGTGCTGTAATCGAGATGGCAAAGAAGCAACAAAAAAACTGGCACCACGGGAAGATATATAAGATCACTGCAATAAAGGGCCGAAACACGCACACATACTGTTAGTAACCTGAACGTAGACACCTAGGCAACTCACGCCATGTTAGAGAGCATGAAGTACCGCAAGTGAACCACTCCGTCCGCTACAGAAGCGGCCATTCTGGCAGCGACACCGACGTCATAACAAGATTTCATTACGTAATCAAACAAAGACGCATTGAGAAACCAATCTCCCATTGATTTGGTGTTAGTAAAGCATGTTTTTGCACGTAAAAGTATACCAATTATTACATGTTGAGTTTTTCTATCACGTGAGGTATTGTGTCTCCATAGGTTCAATTGTGGAAAAATCCACTAAACTACGTTGAATCTAGTGCACCGAAAAACACGGTGTTGATGGGTTCCCGCCTTCATCGGCTTAAGGTGCTGATCACACCATACACAAACACCCCTGAAGATAAACAAACACCCCTAAAGCGGGCCAATCTATGACTTGTCACCCAAATCTGGACCCAGTTTTGGCCTGTGTTCTGTAGCACTCGGATATTTGGAGGAAGCGATGTCCATGGTAAGCAAAAGAGGAAGGGAAAACCGTGGTGGTATTGCAATATTGCAGGACAAAGCTAAGTTATCACATAGTTATTAACATTATCACCATTGCAGTCTACGAGATAGTGGCGTGATAACCGGACTGCTCAAATTAAATATTTTTTGCGCATTTGAGGCCGGCTTTCTCAGCCTGCGCGGTCTCGCTCATAATTATGAACACACATCTAGATAAATGAAGAACGAATTGATTTCTAACAACTACTATGAACGCATGCACAAAAACTTCTCAGCGTGACCCAAATTAGTTGGTAAAGATCAGTTTGACGAAGCTATTCTACATGAAAGGGCGTACATTAATACTCAAGAGTTGCTAAAGTGAGCAGCTGAGGCAAAGTGCAAGTCATATATGCAGAGTGGCTCGCAAATTTTGCATAAAATATCTGCAGCTTATTCATAGACACAAGTATTCATCCTCCGAGACTTCAAACGTTGCTGTCTGTTACGAAACGATGGGTGCAAAAGCTATTCACATGCATACGTTATGCATTATATATTATACATACGTTAATTATTTACCTCACGTTGATCTTGTCTTTGCATCAGGCTTGTTCAAGCTGATGCTGCAGTAATTAACCCGCGCCTTTGTCCGTAGGCTGAGCGCACTGCTATGTCATCATTACTTCAGCTTGCTTTCCTGTGGCAAAACCACACTACCTCACACGAGAATGTTTTTGGGATACAGTGCTACGGAGGAAGTTGTATCCATGTTTCTGAGAGCTGTTGCCAAATATTGAATGTCTAATGCAAGTAATAGTAAGGCTTGGGGTATTTTGAGAAACATTTAGACCTGGACTATGCTAGCCAAAGATCGGTCTCATGATAGATGCTAGTGATGTCAATTTGAGTCTAGCAAAGGGGTCAATCGAAGAGTTATGTACAGCGACGTTCTGAAAAAAGTAATGCACTTCACCTGCCTGCAACTTGAGTTCAAACTTCCTGTTATCTGCTGACATTTTACAAGCCAAATATAGGCCTCATGGTGGATGCTAGCGGTGTCAACTGGGTCAAGCAATTGGGCCAACCGAAAGCGATGTACATGACAGTTTTCCGTTGTAAACAAACTGACGCATTTGGATTGCCCGCAACTTGGGCTCAAGATTTGCCATTGCAACGTGCAGCATCAACGTGCACCCAAAGCAAGGCTGACTGTACACATGATCGGTGTTTTCCACCACACTGATATGTCACGCCGCCCACTCAGGTGCTGGATAGGAGCCCCTCTTCGGGCGAAGCACAGCTCCACCCTTTTCAGGACAGACGGCTCTTTCGGCCCTTCCGTACGTCTCATCGGCGATTTCCTGCTCTGTCCTGAGGATGGATCTTTCAGCTGCGGGGTAGCTGTGGGACCATCGTGATACGACAGCCCGTTAGGTGCCCCAGTAGGCAGAAGACCGTAGTCATAAGTCACTAGGTGCCCTACTTCCATGGCTCAGGTCAAATGGGTGCTATTCGTGGGTGATCTTACGGGAGGTGATGCTTGCGCCGAATGGTATTCCCAACCGCAGCAGTATCGCACGGGGAGAGGAAGCACCACATGGCTGAGGCTGCTGACTGTGTAAGTTATCGACTCGGGACCGCTAAAGCTAGGTCCAGAATTCTTGGCAGGCGTTCCATAACTTCCCTGAGTTGATATTAATGAATCCTGGTCCGTGTCCTCAAACCCCAGTGGTCTGATGATTTCGCAGCAGCTGATGGCTCACCAAGCTATGCCCTATGTACTATGCAGCGTCACTCCTGTACCAGGTCGGGGTTCGGCTGCCCAGAAACGGTTGTCTTGGCTGTTGATCAGACCGTCTAGGTTGAAGTGGGCCCCGTCGGAGAAGTAGATTCTCCAGAAAATCTTACGATTCTGAGCATTGTTTAATCAGCCGCAAACAGAACTTCTCCCGGCCTTAACCTCTGCCGCTGAGAGGCGGCGCCTGCTCCACATTTTGTAAGTAGGCGCTGTGACATCTTGTTCCAGGTCTCTCGCCACAAGCGATGTCGTGTGAGAGGCGGCAGAGTGACTTGCGAAAAATCAGCCCGGTAGTTCCCGAGATCTTCATGTATCCACTCACGCGCCGTTCCGCTGATTCGAATCGTGCGCCGGAGGAAATCCCTTCCCGTGAGAGGATCATCCGTTCAGGAAGGGATTTCGTCCGAATTATCGGCCGTCAGCTGTCTAAACAAAAAAAAAGAAAAATGCCTGGCGCACGCAGTTCTGTTCATAGCCATTTCAGCTTTGCGCGGTGTTACCGCTTTTCCACGGGTTTTTAGCTATTGCTCGAGACGGTTCAAGTCCAAGATGGTAAGGGAAAAGAGAAGGAAGGTGAAGTTGACATCATGCTGCTAAAACTACTCTTATTATTGAGGGCCTTGAGTGGCTAGCAGCACAGAAATGCTCACGTAATTTAGCCTTGCTAGGCGCTTGATCTATGCAGACAGCAGGCGTCGACGGTGTTTGGTGCTATCTTTCCGCCTAAAGGTTAGATTAGTTTACATCTGGGGCAGGCTCCATGCGTCCAAAAGCCAGATGGAGGTAATACGGTTATTTTATATAGCTTTGACTTGTTCTCATTTTAATAATTTTGGATTGCTCAAAATTCTTGCAGAGAATGCCTCCAAGTTTCGTTCATTAAGTTAATACCTTAAGTCCCCAGGAGTGTTTTTGCAGATGTTCCTTAAATTAGGTTGCTGGTTGCTTGTCAGTTTAATTTGTGTGAGAAAGGTAGCTTAAAAATTGCTGCACGATATGACGGATGAACAAATATAGATCATTGCAGTCAGCTAGGAATGTGAACTTTTTAATGGTAGGACCGAAATTGCCCAATGATGGGGTCAAAACAGCAAGAAAGCAAATGTGAACACCGGATGAAAATAGTTGTCATCATTTCTCTGCTAAATCCAAGTTTGTGTGTTCCATGTGCAGGAAAACAGTGCATAAACTAACACCTAACACGATGGCACATGCTGCATGGAGAACACTTCTGTGTTGCATATCATCACCTGTTTTTGTGCTGGTGATTAAATATGTCACCTTGGTGCTTTTTTGTGATGGGTGTCTTTGCAGGCCACGAGGTAGGTAACTCAACTGTTCAACAATTCTTGCAGGGAGTACCAATAGTTTCTTTCATTAGGTGAATACATGAATGCCCCAGGATTGATTTTGCAGACATTCCTCCGGTGACTTGAACATTTGGTTGACCACCTATTGGCAGGAGGGATGTGCTGGATATTGGTGACTGGCTTGTCAAGGAAATATGAAGTTACGTCACACTGATAGACCAACTGGCAAGGAAGCGGGGGCTGGAATATTTGTTTTTGATGCAATTAGGCTGTTTGTTGCTTGTTGGTTTAATGTGTGTGAGATAGGTAACTCAATAATTCCTGCATGATGCAAAGGATCAACAAATATAGGCAATAAATCATTGCAGTCAGTGCAGAATGTGAACTATTTTTAATGATGGGACCAAAATTGCCCAGTGATGGTTCCAAAATGTCAAGAAAGCAAATGTGAGCACTGGATGAAATTAGTTGTCATCAGTACTCTGTCAAATCCAGGCTTGTGCATTTCATGTGGAAGAAAACAGTGCATAAACTAAGTAAACCTAACCTAATGCCACATAATGTGCAGAGAACATCTGCAGTGCACATCATTACCTGTTTTTGTACTGGTGAGTAAATATGTTGCCTCGGTGCTTTTTTGTGACACGTATCTTTGCAAACCATGAGGTGGATAATTGAGCTGTTGCTATAATTAATCATTTGTTATGAATTTTGAGCCCAGATTGCTTTTGTCATGACAGCTCTGGGGCTGGTTCACGTTAAGATCTTTGGACTGTGCGAACACGGCTGTTTGTGCCACCTAGCCATCAGTCCATATCAGCCAATGCTGTTGACTGCAAGGATATCAAAGTAGTATTTCAACCCTAGTATGTCAAGAAAGCAAATAGCTGCATTCTGACTTGCCAGTCCATGCCAAGTCTAAATGGCAATGCTGCCCTCAGGTACTGATGATGCATTGGATGGGGAAAGACAACATAGTTACACAATTTTTGCCACTAACTATGTAGCATTCATGAGTCATTTCTGTAGCTTAGCTCACTGTTGCAGGCTGCTCATAAATGCATTGGTGCGGGATTAGGTAATGTGTTTCTTGGGCTGCGCAAAGTAGATGACATGATGCTGGGTGGCATACTGATGAGTGTGGTAAGTTTGTGAGTGTCATTGGCCAATACAAGAAAATACTGATTTCGTGCTAGCCAGTTTCCTGCTAGTAAAAATTTGCATATAACACTGCTTATGTGACAGATTTGGCAGTGCTGACTGCGCAACTCCTGTGTTTCAAGTGCTATGGCTTGTGCTGTAGCTACAAAGCCTATGAGTCCCGCACAGATCATTTTTCCAACGGAGTCCATCTTCCTCCTCGCCCTCAAAGCTGTCTCGCGCCCACCATGGCTCGTGACATTCGCCATCCGTACGCAGAGTACCGGCTTTTTTCTTCTTGTTTTGTTCAGTTCGCCTCAAAAGCGCAGTTTTCGCCCATAACCCGTTCCTTGGTTCGAACTAAGCGGGATCGAACTATCGACCGTTAATCCGACGTAAAGCCGGTTTCGCCCATGTAAACGCCCCTCGCCGAGAGGGTTAACGTCGCATGATCCGTTCCGATCTTAATTCGAATTATCCTCGGCTGCCCATGTAAACCAGGTAAAAGTTGGAGGGTGAGTCTGTCGCTCGTCCGGAATAGGGGTGACTGACGTGGACTGGGGGTTCCCTCCCTTGATAGGATTGAGGGAACATGTTAGTTAGCACACAAAAACAACCGGAACAATCGGACCTTATATAGATGCATTGGCAGAAAATATTACGGAGTGACGTGCTTTTCAACGCTCCGGAAATCAGTCCATCTTTGAACTATGACCCACATCGGCCAGCTGTCGCTCACAGTGTTAATGTACAACTCGGTATTGGTAGAACAGCGTTTTGAATGTGCTCAAATCTGGTATTTGGTGGATGCCACATGAAGCTAAAAGTGACAACTTATTGGGAGGTGCGCGATCTCAGATGGCGTTATGCTCGGCCAAAACGTTGCCTTACTCAAGGCCCTACAACAACGTTTCACATGTGTGAAGCGTTATCGTAGGGTCGTTAAAGTCGGCGACGCAAGATCTCTGCGCTGGGTGAGGTGTCATGCTGCGTGCTGGTTCAATCCATGACGCACGTTCTCACGCGATTATGTGCTCTGTCTCCCGCAGGTGTCCTGGGGTCGCGGTTTCGAGGTGCTCACCGGCGGGCTGACGCGTTTCGCCGACGACCGCCGGTTCCAGCCGCTCCACCAGGAGTACAGCGAGGACTGGGGCCTGCGGATCCTCTCCGTGAGGCGGGCCGACGCTGGCTGGTATTTCTGCCAGGTCAGCACCTCGCCACCGGTGTCGCACTACCTACACCTGACCGTGGTCGGTGAGTAAGCTGTGAGGCGGTGATTACGTCGATCTCTTGTCGATATGTTTACTGCGGGGCACTTATTGTCCTACCTAGATTTGCTCGATAAATAAATCTGGGCCGTGTATATGTTTTTGTAGTCCATATACATCTTGGTTGTGACAGCTAATATATTTTACAAATTAGGCAACATGCTGTACCAAAAACTTTCTCTAGCTGGAGATAGCACCGGGCACATTTCGTAGCCGTGGGGTGGTATGCCCCACCCCACATGTGACGCCTTCATCTGATAATTGCAAGGCACATCTCCACACGAAAAGCCGTTTTGGCCATGCCATCCGTTCGGCTTGTTAAGGGCAACAAAATTGGCCGATTCTTAACCCTGTATTCATGCAATATATTCCGCGTGAGTTAACAAGCACCCGGGTGGCCGGCTGGATACCCTTCGCTCGGGTGGGAGAGGGTCAATTTGACCCCTCTGAGATCTAAAAAACTAAGAAAGCTAAAGACACCAAATATATAGTGTGTTGACCTGTACGTGAACTCACTTAGGTCAAAGTTTCAGGTTTCTAGAGCATGACCTTTGGGTCAAATATGGTTAGAAAAGGTTAAACTCCAGGTTGGTCTCTAAAGTGCCCCCAGAACCTAGATAACCGTTTCTAAGCAAAAGCTCCCATGCTCATTTATTGTCAGTGAACTTGTTTGACCTTTGGAAGGTCACGGTGACCACAATCATGAAAGATTGCTCTGAGTTTGCATTTGAATAAGCGATCAAGATTGCGCTAGGCAGTTTGTTCCCAAAAAAACGTTGACCAGGGTCATTTCAGGTCAATGACATATTCTGACCTCTGAGATGTCCATGGAAGATGTGTAATGCGGTTCTGCCATCAATAAATTGGAAATGAGTACCAGCAGCTATCCCATACAGCAAGCCCTAGAGTAACAAAACAGGTTGGTTCTGACCTTGGTCTGACCTTCATACCTGACTTAAGGTCAATTTAATTCGCTCATTCAACTGTTGCGTTGCCTAAGAAAGCATCTCAGAGATGTATGGCTTCGTCTGACACTCCGTTGTTGGATCAGATTGAAGGATTCCCCAGAAATTGCCTTCGCTGAAACCATGGCCTGAATTTGACCTGCCATAGGTCAGCGCCCTTCCAAGGAACATCCAAGTTTTGGACGCCAAAAGATCCGCTATTCAGTTATATACAGGTACACAGAATTTGGCACGGCTACGCTGCGCCGCTCGGAAACCATTTTGGAAAACCTTCGGGGGGTGGTTAATTTGACCCCCCACCCGAGCGCGTGGTAAGGGAAGCGGTCCACATTGTGGTGTATTCCAAAAACACCCTGCAGTGAAACCTCAGGACCAATTGTATTTGATATCACCGGGCCGTGGCACTGCTGTACTGCCATGACATAGTAAGCAAATTACGCTGCCAACGCTTTGTAACAGCATTACGCTTCTTCCCCGCAGTTGTCGCGATCGCCGTCGTCATGACATCACCATGGCATCCCTGCTGGTCGGACTAAAATAACTTTTTGATTGGCCCAATGACCGACTAGGACCTGTTACCATTAGAAGCTCATTAGTTGAAGTTTGAACCCGTGCGTCACTATGAACCATGTGATGCTCTCATTCCCAAAGCCAAAGTGCGCCTCGAAAACAGGCACTGTGGTGGATGCTGTAGGATTGTAATAAAGTCCGCCGCATATCGTTTCGTTGAATTCACAGGATAAAAGACGCATGTTCGCACACCTTTTTGCCTTAAGAAAGTGTTTCAAACTGCCGTAGCATTTATTACACAACCGTTTTTGTACAAATGAGCGTGCTACAAACATTAATATACACGCATTGGAAAAGTAATGCAAATGAGATGCATCACTTTCATTGTGACGAGCAGAAGTCCAGCGATATTTCTCCCGCGAGAGAGGCTACGTCACGTCGAAATTATAAGCTATTTGTGACGAGCAGAAGTCCAGCGATATTTCTCCCGCGAGAGAGGCTACGTCACATCGAAATTATAAGCTATTCAGGATTTCGAGAAAGCTGATGCTTCTGATCAGATCGTACGCATCCGATCTAACAATCGATGAAAAGCACAAAACGTTAGCGTGCTTCGTTTAAGTGGATGTGGTAAGGTGCACCTGGATGCAGCCGGCTAACTTTGTCGTTGGGGTTGGGGGCTGAAGCTGATCGCCGCAGCATGCACTGCTTTTGACATGCAGTTTCAAATATGTTGTCAATGACGCATTCAGAAGAGATGTAGGGTAAAATATGCTGTGTTATGATGTTTGTTCAGAGATCCCCGATGGATGACAGGTTTTATGCCGCTTGGTCGATAATGTTCCCCAATGGGCCAGCTTAAAGGCCATTTTTGTACAGAAACTAGAACTTTAACAGAGTAACATACCAACATACGTAACATAACATACCAACAGTTGCCACTCCATGGCATGCAGTAGCAAGTAACTTACACAGGCATGTTCTTTATTTGATTATGAGCAAGGCGACTGGTAGTTTTGTGTGTTTTGAGCCTGTTATGATGAACAGCTTCGTTGATGTATCAGTGCCGGCCCGCAGCGCGCGATCGGCGAATTCGTTGGTTGCCGGTCGTCTCCCGCGCCGGCCGTGGATCGCCGTGCAGTGCCCTAATAAATCATTGCTTCTTGGAAACCAGAAATACTAAAAACACCTGCCGGTGTCAAAACACGCGCAAATGATGCCCCACAGGTTACAGGTACCAAATGTTTTATTATGCTACCGTGCGACTACAAGGCGTAATAGCACGGATTTTGGAGATATATCCACGAAAATCTTAGGGGCGGGTCATGTTGACCTTCCCCTCCCTATCAGGGCGAGGGTTAAGGCACCCTGCCTAAGCATGTCGTGCTGGCGTACGTACAGCATTTACCATAACTAATGGTGTAATGATGAACAGATCATCGTGGTAGACACCATATGAGCAGTAAAATCTGACCGGAAATGTTGACTTCCTTTCATCATTTTTGATATTGTCGTTGTCGTTAAAGGTCCATATCTGTCGCATAGTACGACCTTTATATCTGTCAATACGAATGTCGTGCTTTGTACGCCGCTGAAATGCAATCATTTGATGCACGTTGTGCGAACGGTTAGCAAGAACACCATAATGTTATTGCTCGACGGATGTTCTCAAAATGAACCCCGTTGAACTTTCCATAAATGGTATTGTTCGTTGTCGGCTCTGCATGGCAGATAATGCCACTTGTATGTGTAATGTGTTACCTACACGCTTCTCATTGCTGGTGGCTTTCAGTGACCTCTGCTAGTAATGCTTCATTGTTATCCTGAGCCGTTTTGTCTGGCCAATGTCGACAGGTAAGCACCGAAGAGCTTCTTATATTACCCTGAATCACCCCGGCAGCCAACATGCTTTGCACATTACGGAAATGTGATCAGCTTCAATGCAACGCTCACTTTCCTTAAACGTCGTCCAGCTGTAGTGAACGAGCCGTGGACAGCTCATTCACCTTAAACAGCCCGTGATTAATCCCGGCATGCCTTCCAAAACGGCTCCTGGAGTCGCTTTGGGAGCACGAAGAAAGCTACAATTTTGACACTCTGTTAATAATTTTCGGAAGCAGTCCAGGTTTCAGAATGTGTTTTAAATTAGGAGCTCCAACAGCTTGAAACGTAGCTGGGAAAAAGCGCTCAGTACATCCCGCTGACGCACACCGCAGCCCTACGAAAAGGCTTAAGCAGACGGCCGGAATACGACCGACACACACTATGCGACAGTATTGCCGACTTACAGAGAAACACACGAACGCCACTCCTCTCATAGTGACAGTCTGATTCTGTGAGCAAGCTAACTGTAACAACCCTGCCGTCAAATTCCCACACCGCCGAATCGTTAGGAAGGTTTTCTTTTGAAACGACGCGTGGCTTCTATGGCTGTGCCAGAACTAACGTCGCCGTAAGGCGTGGCGTGATGCCGTCTCATTGTTGTCGACGTCGCCTGATGAACAATTCTCACAGCATAAAGGAGAGCGGACAACAGCGTCAGCGTGCAATATTAGTGGCCAAGGACTTGGGCCCTTTCAGTTGGCAGAGGGGGAAAACGCTCCAGAAGCGAAACAAAGGCGTGATGTCGCTCCTCGTGAAGGGTGCGTCCAAGACCAACGCTTCCGCTCAGTGGTTTTTGGCTGAAGCATTACTACGCTGCGTCCCTAACATAACTTTCGAGAGGCGATTGCTTGACGAAAGTGAGATGAATTATAGGGGAGAAAAAGAGCGCTCTATCAGCTTGACAATAAGCGCCAATTAGTGTTCGTTGTGCCAATGATGGGCAATCATTTCTGACAGGACTGAATTGGATACTTCCTATCTTATGTCCCTCTTGCACTGTACAGACGAATTTTAACTGCTGTGGCAATGCGCACTGGCCAAAAATTATGCGTCAAATGCAGTTATCTGGATCTTGTGCATTTAAACCTCATGCAGCTTGCCTTTTCACATTTACCAGTCCTCAGTGAATCAGCAGCTTAATATGAAATACATAAAAACAAATTTATCTTTGTGCGTAAATGTGATGTGTAAATCCTTATACATGTAGCATTGTATATATATATATATATATATATATATATATATATATACATAATATAACTATGAGGCTTGAACGCCCACTGACTGACCGACTGAGTCAATCGAAACGATCGAATTGTGTCTGTATTATTTTGTTTGGTTGGTTTGGTTGCATTCAGACTTTTTCGACAGCCTAAATGCAACGTCTTAACATCTCCCTAAACTGCCAGAACTATGTTTGCATTCAACTTGCTCTCAAACGAGTCATCTGCTATGATGAAAATTTAAAATACCCACATGCGATCACGCACGGTACATACAGGTGGGTACTCTAATTGCGAAGAACGCCGTTATGCATATTATGTGCCAGGCGCGGAACGTCACGTAGCCACAATGTGTCTGTATGGCCATCTTTCATGGTAGGGCCTTTATCCTGAACACAGCTGAGCGCCTACAGCCTCAAGTTGCTTTTGTGAGCACAATAGCTCAGAGCAGCAGTATTGTCTGCAAGTACAGCAGAAGTTAGCAACTTCAATCCATGAGCGGATATTATGAACCGCTTCGATGCACCTCCCGTAATTTCATCATCATTGGTCTCGATAGCAAAGTCGCCGTTTGACCGGCGGAAACAAATTCTAACGGTGCGCGTGGTCGCCGTTGGGACATTGACAGTTTGACATAACTGAAGTCGCGTGCGGTAGGGAGTGCCGTCGAGAACTTCCGGTAGTGTCGATACCTATTGTGGAAAGTGTTTGGCCTCCGTTCGCATACAAACCAACAGACACTGGCAAGTTGCTGAATAGTCTGCGAAACATCATTAGGTAGAGAGAGGGAGAGAGGGAGATCCGCTCATACGTTCACAGACCGCTCAGGCACTGCGCGCCATGACCACTCTTGCATCAGGCCCTTGGAAGAAACCGACACGTCTTTCTAAAAGATATCAGCCTCGTTGATATAGAAAACCAGACCTGACGGAAGAATTATAGGTATTTCTACTTGCTGACTTTAAACAAGAAAGAAGCGTGGGACCGATACGCAAACATTCTGTCAGGGTAGAACACCGGCTGCCTGTAAGGCCGAGCACAAGTCTGTGGGACATCTGTGACATACGAGGAAAGAACGACATCCCATCGAATGGTCATATCATGCTAACAATTTACCCCGAAATGCCCAGGATATGGAGCCTGATTATCAACAACAGCTTGCCGAGAGATAACTCTTGATAACAAAAGAACGACATCCTATCCAATGGTCATATCATGCTAACAATTTACCCCAAAATGCCCAGAATATGAAGCCTGATTATCAATAACAGCATGCCAAGAAATAACCCCTGACTGAAAGCGAGGAACAATGCATACAAATTCGACTAACCCGCTGACCGCACGTGTCGCTCAAGCCCGTCATACATTGGTTATTCAACATTGTTTACGACTTGGTCATTGCCACGGATGACGGCGCACTTGCCGTCGCTCGTGCGCTCGAGCGGCACATGAGAGCCTGCTTGTGGATCGTAGCTGATACGATCTGCTATGATAGATAATAAAACCACAGTGGCCAAGTGCGCTCACTCGGGCAAGCCCGTGCTGAAGACCTTCTATGTCGGGGATAAAGATCCGGTCACCAATCAGCAGACTGTTACGCGGGTTACATAGCGCGCATAAGGTGGTCGGACCCTGGCACCTAGAGTACATGTGGCGGTATGCGTCGTTACCAGAGGTGCCCGGATGTACTACGCTGCATTGCTGGTGTATACTTCAACTGTCATCAAATCAACCGTATTTCTCATGCACTTTCATATAATTACATTGCAGTATTATCATCGCGGTCTTTTGTGGCCTGAAGGTATCGAATGGGCTGATCAAATGTTGAAAAGTGATGAAGGCACCTTCTCAAAGTTACCTACATAACGTCCTAAACGATGGGTGTATACAGATAGATCTGAAACCACCTTCACTGATATACCGGAAGGTGTATTCTGTATACAGCACGTCTCTCCCCCTCTTCCCTCTCTCTTCCTTCCTCCGCTCCTCTCCTCTCCTCTCCTTTCCGCTCTCCCTTCTCCCCATCTCCCTTTTGTCCTTTCTGTTCTTCCTTGCCACCGCTTCCTTCCCCCCAACATTTCCTTTCCCCCTCCCTCCCTTTTCTTCTCTCTCCTCCAGCTCTCTGCTCCTTCCCTCGCACCCCTGTCGTACACCAGCGCTAGACGCGGCGTTAATCCAGACGGGCCTCGGCCGGCGGGACTCGTCCCGGCCCCCGATGGACGACACCCAGCCAGCGCTGTTTCATCGCGCTCGAGATTCGGCGACGGCCGGGCGCGCGCTGCGCCGCCGCACCGCCGCCACGCCGCCGCGCCCGGAATTGCACGGCCGAATTATTGATGGACGTTTGATTGTCCGGGCCGCCGGCGGCGCGCCATCTGGCGACCGGGCAGGCGGCGGACGAGTCGCTCTGCGCGGCGGCCGACAATCTGACGGCGCCGTCCCGACAAGACAACAAATCGCGCTGGCTGATGTGGGATTCCGTCGGCGGACCAACGCTCGGCCGTTTACGCGCTTTCCATCAGTGTGTGGGGCGTCTTTTAGTCGGGCCTTGGTGTTGCCTGCGAACTACTCAGGCTTTAGAACGTCTTTCTTTTGGATGTCTGTTACGGGATCGCCCAAATCGGACGAGAAGGAGCCAACGCCTCCTCCAGGTGTCGAAGGGTGTACTGGGGTCTGGAGACTCTCCCCAACACACCTAACATGCACCATCTTACAGCGCCCAACGGATCATGATGCTGACAAATTCTGGGGCAGGCGAATTTAGGGATTTAAGGGAGGCTTCCAAGTTGTCATTATCGACGGAAACGAGTCATGCCTGTTCGTTTTGCGTGGCGATTTCGTTTTCCGCAGGCACTTATTAGCAGTTGCCTTTTTACGTGATGGGTTTTATATAATCTATCGACTGGTTTGACTTTCTGGCAGCCGTGGTCAGTTGCACCAGGCCATTGTCAAGGCGCATGTGGGTGAGTCAAAGTCAAACAAAAGTCAAAGTAAAGTTAAATGTCAGAGCAGAAAGTACAGTAGGGATTAAGTCGTTATAAATGGCATATTCCAAACCAGTGACTTCTATATGGCACGTGCACCGCAAGAGCAGACATGTCACATACTATACGGTGCGACCTTGATATGGCACATCTCTGACCTGAGCCGATCAAGAGCGCTGACATTTCGTAGTATTATGGTATTATTCTGGAACGCAAGGACACGTCCGTTCCTTTAGGGCCCGTACGACGATATACGACCAATAATACAGATGCTGTACGGCACTGAATTCACTCGCGGATTTTGTGGGTTGAAGGTGTTCTACGGGACCCAACGACATGAATCATGTGACACATGTGACTTAATGATGATGACGTAATGAAAGATGATCGTTGGGCGAGAATCACAGCTCAAATATTTTTTCCGGTACGACGGTTACACAACAAGATACCAGGGGGGGGGGGGGGCTTTTACCTTTTTCCGAGGTGGTCACAAGCGACGAAATAACCCAAGCAGTGCTAAGTTAAGACTCTCACTGTATGATGTCATGTGATCTATGGGCATTTTGTGCCTGTATTGTAGATTTGCTCACAATCAATAAGCAACTTACACGTCTGCGTGGCATCTTCAAATTACTGTCTCCTGTTCGGAACGTGCGATATACCTTACCAGTGTGGTAAGTGGGTATGAGAGCGGAGACGGCTTCGGTTTTGACTTTAAACTCCGTCTTTGCTAAACCGTAGTATTCCTCCAATGGCTTCGGCTCCGACGTCGGCTTTATGCGATTATAGATGGCGGGCTTCAGCTTCAGTTTCGGTTTTGTGTCGTTTCGGCAGCTGGTTTTTATTTTGACTTTGGCTCGATCACTTTTTGAATAATGGCTCCGGCTTCAACCTCATGCGATCTTGAGCCCCTTGCATCGCTTTTGTCATGTTTTTTCACTACAGTTGCAACCTTTCCAAAAACGGCATTGTCCGTCCTGTCAACCCGACATACTACGCAACTTTTGCGCCACGCACACCCTCGAAAAGGTGTTTTGTTTGGCAAAAGAAAGGTGTACACTAGATTTGGGTTCGTCTTCGGCCATGTAATTATAGACGAAAGTTCGAAGCCGCTGACTCCGGACGCGGCGTCACGTTTGAAAATTCGAAATAACAGACTTTCAGCACTTTCAATCTTTAACGTAACCTGCTCCGGCTTCGACTTTGGCTTCATGACACTGCCGTGGTTTTGGAGCTGGCTTGAAAGCCAGAAATTTTACCCGAGACTGGTGTCAAGGCAGTCCATGCTTGGTCAATCCCCGTGAGAGGCCCCTGCCGAAAGCACCCTTTTAAGCCCAAGACCTTGGTACATCTGGATCAAAGGCACAATAATATGGTCGATCGCTTGTAGAATGCGTTACCTTCGCCTCCACATTTTAAGTAAAAAGGATGAAAGCTCGACCTTGAATACGCTGATGAGAAGGCCAGCATTAAATAAAAAGCGCTGCATGACAACGAAGCCCTTGAATTGAAATTAATCCATCCATCTCTTTGCGTTTGTTGCGGATGTGTCAGCTTATGACTTCACCGTATGCAGACGCTCCTGTATATAATTATTCCATGTATCAGGGAAGCCTGTGACGGGCTGATTCCAAAATTACCTTCCTTAGTTTATGACTTCGTAAAGATAAGGGTTGCATACAAGTTGGAACGATTTTTCATCCGGGTGCGGACGTGAACATTAAAGCATGGACATTTGAGCCCAGTCTGGGGCTATTTCTCATTAAATTATTTAATTTAGCACGGCAACCAAGGAACAAGGTTTAAATACACCCCGGTTCCCGTAACTATTCAGGAGTAGCCGGCTGCACCCAGTGATATAGTCTGGCAATGCATTTTATTGGCAGGACCTTGTCTGACTAGCCTGATCGAAGGCGGGGTTGGGAAATTGCCTTGGGGGGATGGGAGGGGGGGGGGGGGGAGTTCAGCGCTTGCCTGCATGCAGAACTCACTGGATTCGGACGGGGGTTGCAAATGGAATATAGCACCAGCTCCATTCTGTGCACATTAAAGGGGTCTCCGTGGCAAACAGATCTGGAGATGTTGCCGATTTAACTTGCGTAATTATCACTACTGGAGCTACGTGCAGTGGCGCGGGCAGATGGAGGGCAGCAGGTTTACGTGCCTTCGCCCTTAGGTCCCCGTGGGCCCTTCGATCCCATGGGACCGACGATCATGGGCCTGATTTGAGGGCCCGGATGGCCCGAAAGTCCGGCCGGAGGTGATACTTAGAGGCGCTGACCCACAGGGCCGGGCACGTAAATGCCAGCCAGAGGGTCCTTCGCGCCTACCGGGGCCCCTGAGTCGATCAGGGCTTGTTTGTCGGTCAGACACCATCAGTACCGCACCGTCGGCTCCATTTCGGCATGGGCCTGAAGGAGCATTTCTCAAGCAGGGGCAAAGCCGGGGCCAGCAATTTACATTGGTCGAGGCCCCAGCGTCTGCAAGGGACCCACAGTGCCTAAAAGGGGCCCTGTGTTGTCAAGGGGTCCCGAGTCGGCCAGAGGCAATGTTTGGGGAGGTATGAATAGCCTGGAGGTCCCACCGGGACCAACGATCAAGGGATTGATTGGATAGACTTATGGCACGAAGAGCTGACCGGAGTCGTCTTCACCCCCCCCCCCCCCCCTGTGCGGACGGACGCTTAGATGACGGTCTGGGGGCCTTTTGCGCCGATCAGGGAATCATGAGTAGTGAAGGGCGTATATGGCAGTTATGGACCGCCAGGACCGCACAATCCGCTTCGTGTCAGTTTGGACCTGAGGGCCCAGTTCCCATCGAGCGACAAGGCCCGGGGCAGCGATTTGCCCTAGTCAGGGCCCCGTTTTTATCGGGGCCCATAGTGATTACCAGGGGCCCTGTGTTGGCAACGACCCCGAGTCAACTAAGGGCAATGTTCAGTGAGGCCCGAAGGCCAGAAGGCCTGAGGCCAGACATTCAAGTGCTTGATTGGAGGGCATAGATGCCTGAAGGGCTGGCTGCAGGTCGCATGAAGGATGTCTGCCTGTAGGGCCATGACATGAAATATCAACTGCAGAACGTCCTGCGGCGACTGAGGACCCTTGAGGCAATGTGGCGTCTATGTTGGCCAGTGACCACCGGCACCGAAGTTTGCTTCGTGTTCGTCTAAACCCAGGTGGGGTGGGGGCAACTTCCAAAGCAGGAGCAAGGCCGAGGCCCACGATTCGTATTGGAACGAGTCCCTGAAACAATGATCGGAGTATCTGTGTCGATCAGGGGCCCACGATGCTTAACAGGGAATCATTTCTCGGCAAGTGGACCCAAGTGCGCCACGGGCTCTATTTAAAGAGACCGGAAGAAGGGCCGAAGGGCCCCTCGACGCCGAAGATTATGGGCCCGATTGGAAGGCTGAAGGGCCCGAAAGGCTGGCTGTAGGCTACAAAAAAGCCCCGCTCCTCCGACCGTGATCCGTGAATGTCACTTAGGAGGCCTCTTGTACCGATTGGGGACGCCGTTTTCTTCTATTGCGGCCAGAAATGACCAACACCAAACAGCCGCCTCCGTGTCGGCCTGAGCTCTGGCAGCCCATTTCCCAAGCAGGGACAGGGCCGGGCCGCGATGTGCATTGGTCGGGTTCTTGGCAGCAACGTGGGGCCCCTGTGTCGGTCAGGGATACACGGAGCCTAACAGAGTGTCCTATGTCGAAAAGGGCCTCGAGCTGACCAAGGAAACATTTGCTGAACAGGGACGGGGACGGGACCCAAATGCCACAGGGACTATTGCGTTAGACGGGCCCTCTGACAATGAAAGGAAACCTGAGAAGGTATGGATGAGAGCTGACATTTAGGCAATGGAATGGCTCTGTGTCAGTCATGGCCCCCGTACCGACCGTTAGGCCCTCCAACCCAATTCCAGCTATGGGCCCTTAAAGGGAATGTTCCACTTTCGAGGATATTGTAGCAAGTGTCAGGTTTGATAAAATGGGCTCGTTCACAATTTAATGGTGAACTTTTAAGTAGAAAAGACTGCTTTATGCAACACAACTTGTTGGTTTAGTAATATACTCCCCAGTACTTCATTGCTTCATTACGTCATCGTGCCCTGAACGAAATTTGTTGAGAACAAATTGACGGCAGCTGTATCCGGCAATCGTGCTTACGAACGCCAGATATGTAAAAAACTAGACAATTTTATTTTTGCTTGGCCTTGCTCCCCGCATGACTAATTGAATGGCAAAATTTCAGTGACGTTATGGCGTCGTGGATGCCTGGGTGACCTTCAAATAGTCTTCCCGAAATAGTGTGCATATCTTTGCAGGCGTGTGGCTCAGAAACTGGAGAGTTTATGTCTTGAGAAGGGCTGAGCTGTAAACGGCACCGGATGATCTTCGGGAAGGCTCAGATCGAAACCTCGTACAAGATTTTCTCCCTTTAAACCGAACTATAATCTATGTGCCAATAACTGGACCATATGTGGCGATCAGAGATCTTGTTGCGTCAATGACGGCTCCAGCGTCGATCCTGGCGTAATTGCGCGGGTCAGGACGCCTCCCGCGTCAGGGAGGCAGCCGATGGGATATGATGTGTTCTTCTGAAGACCTCCGGATCGACTAGGGCACCTCGCCCCCGTGTCGCCAGAATGGCAGCCGGAAGTCCCCCGTTCCAGGACGGCATGACCCTTCAGCCCTTGACCGGGAGCGATAATGTGCTCCTTAGTACTCCACTTTACCCTGCCCGGAAAAGTAAGGGTCTCGTTAGTGCTGTGAAGAGGGGGTCAAAGTGAGTTCAAAAATGAAAAAGACCAACCCGTATCTGCCTGAGAACATTTGTTTGTCTGCAGAACCAACTAGTGAAACAAATTACGTCGAAAAGCTGTGAGCGTGCGCGCTCGCAAGCTCAGGCGCAAGAACAACGATGCGCACGGTCGCAGTTTCCGTTAAACCGAGCGGCGTTGGCCACTGCAAGGAACACAAAACGGCGGGCCCCATGCACGTGAGAACAAACGTAAAGTAATACTAGAGGTTTCCTTCGGATGTATTTCAAAATGAATGCGCACCACTTACAGATAAGACTCGGGTTACCTTTTTTAAAATTTTGAGATTGCCTTCTGCACGCGTGAACGGTTCATGCAATATAAAAAGTAGATATTTTTTACTCTTCCAGTCCTGACACCAGATTTGCGTCCGCCTCTTTGCCACCTTTGCTTAGTATTAGCCGGGGGCCAACACCATGCAGCTTGTTGAGATGGCAATGCCGGGCGTCAAGGTCTTGGTTATCGAGATTTTGCGATCGTGCATGTTGAAAACGGCGTTAGCCTATTTTTCAGTAATTGACTCTGACTGAATGTTAAACCTTGTCAGAAAAAAACATGGAGTGACCAAGTTGAGATAAGGTTATACCCATTCCATCTACAATCTACGTTCACGTAGTCCTCAACATATCTGTAGAATCTAGATCGAAATTCTGGTGAAGCTAATGAGTTTCTGTCGGTTTAGAATGAGTCCAATAAATCATTGTAGACTGAAAAGCGACGGCGATTTTTCCAGCCATGCGTTTAACGCTTCATTTCTTCAGTTCATTGC
Organism: Pollicipes pollicipes; assembly: GCF_011947565.3. Lineage (NCBI taxonomy): Eukaryota > Metazoa > Arthropoda > Thecostraca > Pollicipedomorpha > Pollicipedidae > Pollicipes > Pollicipes pollicipes. The sequence continues at coordinate 7,025,067 of NW_023596576.1, read as the reverse complement.
CTTGCAAATTTAAACGGAGTGGATGTCGTGATAACTTCTGACTTTTGTTCCAGTTATGGAAGGTAAAGATAATGATAAAACAACGAAAACCGTGGGCCTCATTGACGAATGGGCCATTATCTGACGATTATACGAGCGTGGGCTTTCACATCAAGGACCCTGTCTCAACCTTGTGCCCCGCCCCCTCCCCCCCCCCTTTCCGTGCCAAGGCTTTCACTGCGCCCATTGATGTGTGCAAGGTTTATATTTTGTACCTTACGTTCTATCTGAGATTTGGTGAGTAATCCACCCAATGGAACTGTGTTTTAAAAGCGCGCGCACGACACGTTTGTGTATCTTGTCGCACATGTTATTTGGCTCATTTTGATACAAGGCCATGACACACCTTCCATGCTTCGCAATACATCGGAGAGGCGTGATGGCATGTCTCCATTTGGAATGCCGATATAATCGCGGCGGCAGTGTTATTGTTTTTAAACATGCGTGAGTCGATCCGCACACTTAAAAGCACAGATCACGTCAGGTCTACAGTTTTACGTGACGTTCATTAGAATCTTGTGATTCATGTTTGGAGTCTCCACAAGCAGCCGTGCCAATGCCGTATGTAACTGTCTAACGACGACGTTGGAACTGGACGCCTAAGGCCTGGTGTTTCGCAGGGATGGAAAGGATGGGAACGTATGGATGTTGTCCTGCCTGATGGCTTTGGTAAAACAGCTGGGCCGCAAGTTGACAAGACCGTTAGTGTCAAGTATTCCAAAGCTAAACAGTTTGTAACATGCAAAGAAGCTTACCGACGGTAATGAGCTGGAAACATGGATGCCTCGTGTTGTGACGTGACCATGTTGTAGAATCCCCCGCGTCGTAGGTCAGGCCACTAGTATGGTGATATATGCACAGACATTTGGCCGGGGTATGGCCATCCTCGTTCTCGGCTACCCAAGATACTTATCTTGACCATACTTGTTGCCCACGCATGCACCGACATGTTTTACGGAGAGATTGGTACACTTCGGATTATGTTTCGACCCATTTTGAGCGCTCCTCTACAATGCTTGAGATCATTGTCCATCCGGGAGCGTGGGGCTGGATGAGCACTTGTGAGCTATTTCCGCGGAACAATTAGAGGTTCCCGTGTCAGACAGCTTCCGAGAAAATCGTCTCATCTCTGGTCGACACGATCATTAGTAATACGTAACTCAAAGCTTACGTTTGCGATCTGTCCAAAGCTTCTCATTGGAGGATGGCTTAAGGATGGTCCGGCTTGACCTGATGGTGCTATGACAACTGCCACCTATTTCGAGAAATGAGTGTTGACATTTTCCCGCATTTAGAACAATGACGTGCTTTAGACGTGCCCGCTGCCATGTTTCTTTTGTGTTTGCATACCAATCTGTTGGTGCGACCTGTTCGGAAGAACTCGCCTACTGACATTATTTGACATGCAACACTTCGGCATTCGGTGTGATGTGTGCTTAAGTGAGACCTCATGTACCCCGCCAGGGGTAAGGACACGAATTATCGAGCCTTTTGCACATGTCAGACTGCTGAGGATGTAAAAACTGTAGACCTAAAAATAAAAAGGTGGGTTGTAGGTATCCGCCATCATCAACCGTTTTTCTTGTCACTTGTCACTGACGGTCGTGTTTAATATGATGGAAAATGCATCAATGCGTGAAAAGTCAACTAGTGGCCCTACCTCTCAGCATAGGTTAAAAGCCAACAGTTGACTCCTCTCATCTTGCAATGCATCGCCCAGTCGAAAAATTCCCAGCGCAATGAATATCTCAGCTCCTTTGATCTAGAATAACTGATCTGGCTATATCTGGTGATGGGTCTCTGCGCGACGCTCATCGGCTATGTAGGGCAAAATGTCACTTGATATCTCACCGAATAACGTAGACACACATCCTCCTTCATGACCCCCTCCCCGCCTTGGCTACATCGTTAACTTGTGGGGAGATGGCCATCTATGGCCAGGCAAGCCCGGCCGATTGTGCCCAGAAAAAATGGAGTCGACACAAATCGCTGGATTGATGGTTTTACAAACGCCACAAAGTACCTGAATACTGTCAAAGTATTGGAGTGATTTCGGTGTTTTCTGGCAGTCGTAAAAATGTTCGTGAACTTTGTAGTTAGTTACAGCCGAAAGATTGTGGGCTTGTGCCGCATGACCACACCGCAATAACCGACAGGGGTTTGAAGCCACATTCGTTCAGTTTAAGATCAAGGCTTGGTCGCCCTGTAGGACATCATTTTCAGCCGTCCGGGTTCACATGGCCTATAGAAGAAGTGACTGGCTTGGAAATTTATCAGTCGTAGTTACTTTTGTGGTAAAAGGGCGTCAAATATCTGTTTCGCCCTGTTATTTTAAGTTGATTCCCATCGCCTCTATTGGTGAAGTGATTTAGCCTGTTATAGAGCGGCCGTCATTGGCTGGGAAGCAGTCAAACGAACGAGCTAATTTTGCCCAAAAAGTACAAAAAGAAAAGAAAATTGCTAGCTGCTGGCAACAAATGCAAATGCGGCAGTGCCAAGCATTCCGATGTCTGTCGAAACCTGTCGGAAATCGCACGTTTTCCAAAAGAATGTAAAATTGATTACCTTACAGGCGCCGACATTTTGATGCCTCTACCCGGAACGGGGCATAAAACACATTCCAGAACTCGAATAGCACAAGATGCTTTTAACCCCACAGGTGAAAAGCCTCATTTGAAAGGTCAGCCTCTTCAACACGCGGGGTGGCTGACCCTTTCCTCGGAGACGTCGTGGGGTTGCCGTCACATGGCCGCTGACCTCAGCACTCATTCAGCCCCGACGATGGACCGGCACAGTTCGGTTTGATGGACGGCGAGCCCGGGCGCGTGACGTTTCGCTGAATGGACGCGTGCGGTGGACGGTGGCCGCTCAATGGAGGGACCCATTGAGCCGGCCGGCGTGGTCCGATGCGGCGTGTTGTGGACTGCTACTAATGCGTCGTGTATGCATGACCATTCGTCTCTGTGACCCCGCTAATGGTCCTGGTCGTCTTTGTCGGGTTATAGATGTCTTATGAATGATGCACGCGGTTTGGGTTGTGACATCATGGAAGGTGGTATTTCTTTTGGTCGTTACATTATGAGCAAACATGTTTTCCACCAGCAACTAGCGCATAGCTCATACTTCGTTTTCCTTTTGGGACTTGGTTATCGACATTTTTTGCATTTTGTGTTTGAGGCCGTTATTCACGTAAAATCAGCCGAATAAATTAACATGCGCTCGGGTGGCGGGGAGGGGTCAACTTGAGCGCCCCAAAGATTTTTCCACAACGGTTTACGAACGGCGTGGCGTAGCCGCGCCAAATGTTGCATAGCTGTAGACAATTGAATAGCGGATCGTTTGACATAACAAATCTAGATGTATCTTGTAAGGTCGCTAACCTATGGAAGGTCAAATTCAGGCCATAGTTTCAGTTAAGGCAATTTCTAGGGAATCAGTCAATCTGATGCAACAACGGAGTGTTTGACGAAGCCATACATCTCTGAAATGCTTTCTTAGGCACCAGAAATGTTGAATGAGCAAATTACGTTGATCTAAGGTTAGGTATGAAGGCAAGACCAGGATCAAAACCTACCTGATTTATTCCTCTATGGCTTGCTGTATGACGGCAGTTTCTGGCGCTCATTTCTAATTTATCGACAGCAGGAACCGCATAATACATCTTTCATTGACTTCTTTGAGGTTTGAGGTCAGAACAGGTCATTGACGGAAGATTGCCCAGGTCGACATTTTTTTTAGGAACATACTGCCTAGCGTAATCTTTGTCGATTATTCAAATGCAAAACTCAAAGCAGTCTTGTATGATTTTAGTCACCATGACCTTCAAAAGGTTGAACAAGGTCACTGACCCCAAATGGGCATGTGACCTTTTGCTTAGAAACGGTTGCCTAGGTTCTGGAAGCACTTTAGAGACCAACCTGTAATTTGACCTTGTTTGACCTTATTTGACATAAAGGTCATAACCTAGGAAGCTCACACTTTGATCTAAGTGCGTTCACGTACGGGTCAACACATCCTGTAAATTTGGTGTCTCTAGCTTTCTTAGTTCCCAAGATCTTAGGGGGGTCCAATTAACCCCCCCGCCCGAGCGAAGGGTATCTAGCCGGCCACCCGGGTGCCTGTTACTGGACCAGATGGAAGAGGAAGCGTGGGAGTACGACGGCCCATACTTTATCATTGGTGTGCTATGAATCCCCTTTGCTCCATGCAAATAGGACAGCGGATGTTGGCAAGCCATGATGGCAACTGAAGTGCAAAATATGGAAACATGTTTGCGGTCACATCTACGTCATCCCTTCGTTAAGCAAATGTGGCGCGGGTTACAAACATCCTGCCTCTAGCTGTGTCATGACAGGCTTACACTCGTCCAGTCGCCCAACGTGAAGAAAGCAAACGAGTAAACACATTTCATTCGCAAGCACCCTTCGCACGTTTTCCTTGGCGTTCATCCCTCGCGTGTGTTTTCCACAGCTGCGTCACGCAACGCGTAAGATCGTTTTTGAAAAGGTGTGTGATCTGTTTAGCAAGGCCTCGCTCGAACTCAGACCACTGCACACGTTCCAGAGCCCCGGGTTGAGATCGTGGGCGGCCCCGACCTCTACATCAACCGGGGCAGCAGCGCCAACCTCACCTGCATCATTCGAGATGCCCACAAGAAGCCGGAGAACGTGCGATGGACGCACGACAACAAGGTACCGGTTGGTGGCTGGGCCTGGGCGCACTCCGCCCCTGTGAGTTGCTCCAGGGAGTCAGGGCCTATGTCTCAGCGGAGCTGTATGCCTTAGCTCACGGCGTGAGACAAAACCATGAGCTCAAACCCCAACAGTGCCGGGGCAGACACGTAAATGGATTCGTAGGATAAGCATCGCGAAATTACACGGGGCAGCAGGAGCGCAGCAGTAAAGTTACTTCAAAGTCATGTTTTGTGGTTTTGTTGTGGCGTTGAATGTTACCCAACGCTCCCTCACTGCCTTTGAGTATATGGCTGGTGTTGCACGCGGTCTGTGCGTCGTTAACCGAATGCCCGAAGCTTACAGACACGGAAAAATGTGATTAAATCTGATCGAGTCACGTCTAAAAAATCTGAGATTCATTGGGTGAGTGGGAGGGCTGGAACTGCTTTTTGCGTTAAAAGCCCAAAACTAACGCTTAGATCACAATCTCTCACAATTTATCACATCTCATGTCCAACTTCAAAATCTCGCTTCGAAGCTTCATTCGTCGTCTTATGGTTCCTTCCGAATTCTGATTCCCGTCCAAGCCTCCTAAAATTTGAATTGCTTAGGTGCTCAACAATGTACCTTCGAATGTCACCGCAGCCTTCTTGCGTTATCCCAGCAGTCCTCTTGCGGTCTTTTAAAACTTTGCATGTCTAAGAATCTCGGAATGATGCGTGTCCAGGAAGTTTCCCATTCCCCACTAAGTTGGAGGGCAGTGGCCCGTAGCGTTAAAAGTTAGGCACTGCGTATGGCATGTTCCGCACTTGTATACGTGGAAAGCTCCATATAGGTCTGCTGAACCCTACAGTCAGCACGATCTTGAAGATCAAGGAAGTAGCTAAGGCTTGCCCCCTCCCTCGCCCTCTGGAGACTAGGCCCACGGCGAGGCCACCAGCATCTCAACAATCCATCAAGAACCATTGCAGATAATGAGTTTTGGCTCTTTGTTGAGTCTGAACATACTTAAAGGATGCGTTCCACCCTTAGATATTTTGACCTGAAAAGACTACCTTGAAGACATTTCAGTGCTGTTTACAACTCTGTCCCTCTTAAGACCTGAGCGTCTCTAGTTCCTGAGCTACATGCCCGCGAAAATGGGGAAAGTTATGTCAGGGAGGATATTCCAAAGTCACCTTGACGTTCATGACGTCATGAAGCGTCATTCAAATCCTGCGGTTCCAAACGCTGTGCGGCGATCAAGGCCAAGAAGAGTACAATTGTCTGGGCGTTTATATCCGGTGTTTATGAATGTGATTTCCAGATATAACGGCCCTCAATCGGCTCCCAACCAATGCAGTACTTGGTAGGATGACGTAATCAAACCATGACGCAGTGAGGAGCATATGTACTAAACAGGGTATTGTGCTGTCTAGGGCAGTCTTTTCCACTTAAAAATATACCAACAGCTAATAGCAAGCCCGTTCATCGTATCTGGTGCTTGCCTCAATATCTTCAGATGTAAAACACTCCCTTAAGTTCATGTTACATACCTAATGGCGCACAACAAACGCACGCCAATTTGGGCGACATTTACTGCTTGTGGGCCATTGTTGGTAAGCGTAACACACAGCCGTGCTCGACACAATCCCGTTTTAAATGCGCAGTACGATAGTGCAGTAAAAATAAAAAAGACATACAGGCTTAATCGTTGGCCGATAGATTATCAAGAGACCCTCGTGATGCAGCTTTGTTTTGGAAAGCGGTCAGAAGCTGAACAGCCCTGCGCCTCTGGCGTCTACAGTCGATGATCTAAGTAGGCTTGAAGACATAGAGTGCATGTGCAAAAATACTTTTCGATATGTTAAACTCTGCCCACAATCAGCGTCTTAAGAGCTCCGTTTTGTTGGGGCTAAGGACTCACTCGGATGCATCGATCAAGGTGCGTGCTCAAGAGATATTGGACTCCCTACGTGACCCAGTACGTGACCTAGCGTCAGGTCGAGCGAGTAGGCACGATGGAGTAACTGCTGCGCTCTTCAAATCTGCCGGTCTCACGTGTGCTACGCACATGCCTTTATCTTTTCCGATGATTCTCAAGCATCGTCTTTTGTGTTCTGGTCTGATAAAAGTAGTTTTAGTCCTAATACTTGGATGCAACCGGAAATATTTTTGACCAAAGGATGAAAAAGACCTTTTTCATTGGTGAGCGTTAGCTCAAAAGTATCAGAAATTGTGATTTTAAACCGCGGCAGGGAAGTCCTCGCACAAATGATCATCAGTCTGGTTTTATGTCGCGTCATTCTACAGGCATGGCTACTAGCGCCAGAAAAGAAACGTTTTAGTACTATTTACACAATAACAGTCGTGAGTTCACTTGGTTTAGTAATGTTAGTAAGATATTTGACCGAGTCAACCAATGGAAACTTTTTGATAAGCTGCTCAGGAAGATTACGAAACTGTGTATGGTTAGAGTAAAGATGCGCATGGTCTCGGTAAAAATATTTATATGGTTGCGGTATGGATGTGCATATGGTTAGGGCTCTCAGCTCATCGTGCACATCTCAGTTGTTCCATGTTCAATGGGAAACATGTCACCGAAGGGTTTACTGTTTCAAATAGTGTCCGTCAGGAGCATTATCGCCGGTTTTGTTCAATATGCACACTGATACACTTTCCATCAAACTTATTAGTGCTGGTGTGGATTTTCACTATATAGACAGCATAAATAATATTGCGTATGTAGATGATATGATTCTTCTGTCGCCGTCGCCTTCTGGCTTGCAGATTGGTGAGTACCGCCGAGGAATTTGCCAAAACACTGTATATAAAGTGCGATACAAAAAACACTTTGTGCTTGGTCAAGAGACCCAAAAAGTTTAAGAAAATGACCTTGCGACAATACTCATTAGTGGTGCGCCATTAACTTTGCGAGTGAATCTAACTACCCTGGCGTCCTTCTATCTGATGCGCCTTGTGATAGCTCCGAGATTCGGGAGGAATGTTGCATGATATGCCACCGAAGAAACACTCACATCTGCAGCTTTTCCATGCGTTCGTACTCTGTCAAAAAGGATTCAGTTACGACACATTGCTCCGCTGTATACTGTGTTCACCTGTGGCGTATATATAATGTGCATCTTTTTAGGAATGTCAAGACGTGTTTGAACAATGCAGCTCGGATATTTTTGGGACTTTTTGCAGTTATTCCATAATGCACTATAATAGTGTGTCAATTGTGATGAAGTGATGTATGGAAGGACGTCTAGGGGCTTCCTGCTGCGTCTCCGCAGTTCGTGTAATCGCATCACAATATCGCTTGTTGGCAGTGGTTTGGGAACAAACTCGTGCAGGATGTGATGGGATCGAGCGTTAGCTCCACCTGTGAGGAGATCTCGTAAGAAATCCCATCACTTATTCGCGTATTTGCGTATTTGCATATTTGCAGCCTGTCAGAAGACAAGGAAACCGGGAAGGTAGCGGCGTGCCTGGCCATCTTCTGCAGAAGGACCTGAGCACGAGCGCAGGTGACGTCATCTCTAACGTCGGCCTTCTCTCCCCAGCTTGTCCAATTCGACCAGGCCAGGGCGGGCGTGCGCGTGAGGACAGTGCACGAGATGAACCACACCGTCAGCTACTTCCTCATCGTCCGCGCGCTGCCCTCCGACTCGGGCGAGTACTTCTGCGACCCGGATGGCCTTGAGCAAGTCAAGGTCATAGTCCACGTGCTTAATGGTAAGCACATCCATCAGCTGCAGGCTGTGGAAAAGTGCTTCACCGTATGCAAACTTTTGGATTAATTTCAGCGATGCGCTCAGATTGATATAGTTAGCCGTATCAGCCCAAAGTCTTTGAAACGAGACACTCCTTCACACTTGGGCTGGGAAGCGGCGCATCAAGCGAAGAAAATGTTTTGGTTCAGTCGGTTGAAAAATACGTCGCCAAAAAAAATTCGCTGTTCCAAAGCATAATTTACAGCGTTCAAAGGACTGGGTGCCCAAAGCCATATCCCTGTTAGCTTCATTGGAGGAAGTTCTTCTTGCGGCTACTCCCAAACCGGCCTCACTGTGTCTTGTGCACATCTCCCACACGCACACGGAGAGATATTGTGTGTCTTGGGATGGGCACGTTCTCTCCTGATTATGTCGAAACCCTTAGGAATGTGTGGACTTTTCAAAACTTGCTACGCTTTATACCTTAAAAAACTCCGAAAATTCCAAAATCTGTCGTTTGCCCCTGTCCAGTGCGTTGCCTCAAGTTCTAGCCCTAGACACATATGCACACAGACACGCATAAGTGCACGCAAGCACGCACGCACGCAAGTATGCAGTCACGCAGCATCCGCTGGCGGCTGTTGCATTTTTCATCAACGCGTGTAGTTGCCGGGTTCATTAGTGTCACAGCCCTGCGCGGCAGCCACCTGCTGGGAACAAAGACCAGCAGAGTACCAACAAACTTAGCGCAGGTTTCCTGGATGATAAGTCTTGATAAATTTAAACATGATGAAGGTGCAGTCGAAATGTGATTCCTTTCCGGGATTCTGTCAAGTGTACCATTGCATTAGTTGACTTTTTCCTCTGACAAACATGTAGCCACCTATAAAGGATGTTTTTCCGGTGTCACAGCGAAAAGACATGAAAAGGTTATTGCGTTGCTATGCGGCCTCACTGTCAAAGCCCCGAAACACATACAACGCCATCGATGGGATGTAGGCCTGTAAGTAACGCGTATTTAGCCTTTTGGTAAAACACAGAAGATAAACAGTTATGCAAATGAAAAGTGCAATGTCCCCCTTTGGTTGTGGTTCCTTTTTCCTGTTGCTAATGCTATAATAATTATGTGGCGTTTTGGCCTAAGCGGAATGTTTCACGTTTGAAGATATTGCAGTAGGCATCAGATATGATGAAATAGCTCACTTATAACTGCTGGAGAAGACTGAAAGAAGACTCTTTTAAGTGGAGAAGACTGCTCAAAGCCACAAAACTTCTCTACTTAGTAAATATTTGTATTCATAGGTCATTGTTTGATTGCGTTATAGAATGTTTGTATGAGCTTGAGGTGCTGCTAAACAAGCCGTGCAAAATTACTACCCTTGCACTCGCTTGTAGTACGTTAACTTCGCCGAGGGGTGGAAGCGCATGGTGAAAGTGTTCGCTAAGTCAAACATCGTTATGTGCTGGTGTTTTGGCCCGTTCTCATGGTGTTTATCCGTGAGTTTAAAAAGTTTTTGTATTCACAGGCTCGGTTATGACGTTTTTCTTAAGTTATTCGATTACAAGTCACATTTCCGTAACAACCAGCAGTCATGTTCGACTTCTTATCCTATTAAGCACAAAATGCGGTTCGTGATTTGAGCTTGCACAGATAGCTCAATGTTGCTAGAGAACCGATTTGTGTTCATACTATCTGAAAATAGTGTTTTTACACGCCAAATCTGAATTGCTCAACGATAAAACTATGTTTGGCATTGGACGCCGCATGGCCTATGTGGTGGCAGGATTTGTATAACTTCTATGGGGTCATGCAGGCCTGAATGTTGCTGAAATAGTCTGCAAATCTTCGCGAGCTTGTAGCTCAGAAACTAGAGGGTGTCGGGTCTTCAAAAGGGCAGGGCTGTGAACTGCTCCGAATGATCTTGATGATGATTGGGGTTTTAGGGCGCGTCGACTCCTAGGGTCATTTTGCGCCTCCGAATGATCTTGAAAATGACTGTTTCAACTCAAAACCCCATACACATAAAGAGTACTTCTTTACCATACGCCATGTAGCATGCAAATTTGTCGTGACTATACTCTTATTACGACGTTTTACAACATTACGAGGTTGTTAGCCTGGTAAAGAAACACAAACGACCGAAATTTCCGTTGTTTGGCATTTGTCGTTATTAGCCTTAGCCTCAAGAGGAGTAAGGGAACCGAAGGAGACCCCGAGGGATTTTCTCGCACTGCCCTCGGAACGGTTTTGAGTACGGGCTGAAATTTTTGGTAACTACCTTAATACTTTACGCATGTTTTGATGTTTCACTTTTCTTACCCTCACGGCTCGTAATTGTTTACCCCTTATGACCTTTTCCTCGAGGCTGTGTCCATATAAGGGGCATTTTATGATCAATTAATATGTCTTACACATCGACTGATCATAAAATATCATCCCTTGGGGCTGGATAAAATCAGGTAACAGGTGTGACGCTGCAGTCGCCTGTGACATCCGTAATCTTTTACTTACACCGTGTTGGAGTTAAAGCTTTGAGTTAAATTTCAAGTCACGTGTTTCAAGTCTACCTTCGGTGGCAATTTTTCAACTTGAAAGATAACATGGCAAACCTAGTAACTTATGAGAAAACTGTTCTGAGTAGTTGTATGCCACTGCTGGAATCATGGCACAATAAATGATAATCAGGGTATTGCGCTCGAAGAGCAATTTTTCTATGTGCTATTGATTTCTTCTCTCATCTGCATGAGAAACGGCATAGCTTGGTCTTAAAGTCCCTGAAAAGGTGGTTATCCGCTTAACGCACGAGGACGGGCGCAAAGATCATGCGTAACGCACGAAGACTGGGCACGTGGCACACCGCCGCAGCCGGCTGCCCATTCCCCCATGTGTATTTTCGGGGCCGGGGTAATTGGAGCAGGGGAGGGGGGGGGGGCATGAGTGCATACTGTGAGGAAAGTGTCGTCTCCCGTTCATGTAGGGCGACTCAGAAATGAAACAAAGGCCCCGTGATAGGGTCTTGGGCCAGTGCCTGTTGTGTAGTGTCAGTGTCAGCAGAACAATAGACCGCTCAGGCCACCTCAGCTGTACCGATCCATTGGGTAAGCACAAACCGAATGCACGACGAGGTTTAAATGGGGTGTGCTACCTTTTTACACTTTTACTTATCGTTAGATAAGACACGTCCGTCTGATCGGTATGCCCAATTTTTTCGAAACCCTTCTGAAAAGCTTAGAATTTTGATTTCAAGTAGCCATTTCTGTCTGACATGTCATTGGGCTCTCTATCTACCCGCCACTATCTTGCATTTTCTTTGTTTTCTTCAACGGGCGTATTCTGTAACGTTTGGAACACACTTGCGATAAATGCCACGAGAGCTTCAAACACTGAAGATAAAAATACATGTGGAGCTTTTATCCCACGAACACTTCGTTCTAACGGCTAGCAGCGGCACGCAGTTTGCGTGTGCTGTTACACCAGAACGGAAAGCTGACGGTTGGATCTCTCGGACTGCAAGATGTCACTTAAAAGGACTTACTGAATCACGTCTTGTGGCAGGCTCACAGGGAATCCTGCATGATGCGGGTGTGCGAGAATTATCCACGTTTAGGATGGTGTGCGATTATTTTCAATTGTTGCGATCAATGTGCAACCAGAGCACATTGTGGATTCGGTTAATGAAAACGAATGTAGCCATCAGGTGAGCACCGACCGCTGTTCTTTAACTGAGCTTGTTCTTCCAATGGAGGAGTTTTTGATCAAACCGTCAGAGGCCACAGTTGAAGTGACCAGGCATCACTTAATGGCCCGGCATCAAGATAAATTTATCGGTGACCTTTAAAGCGACTGCCCGAGATCGAAGGTTTCATCATTTTAGACTTCTCAGAAAACTACACCTTCGTCGTCCAAGACAAAGTTCAGCAGTTTCAATGGGATGCACCGTAATGCACGCTGCATCCTTTCGTGGTATATTGGACAGAGCCTGGACAGATCACGCACAAAAGTTAATGCACGCTGTCAGCGGCGATGAAATGTAGCACCATTGAGATTCATACATTTCTACATTACCTTTTAACGGAACAGAAAGGCCTGGCTTCAAATGTAAAAAAGTTTGTCGCTTTTCGAATTAATCAGCTGCGCAGTACAAGAACAGGCTTAGTTATTTGAACCTCTGCTTTCATGAGGACTGGCGTGAGGTGCGAGTGGCGTTACGTTGCCATATCCCATGGGAGAAACTCTTGCGACGGAGTTGATAGACCTTGAAAAGGGCTGCTGCCAGCGCCAGCCTGTCGCGCCTCCATTCTGATCATATTCTGTCTGCTGAGAAGGTATGTTAGTGCTTCTAGGGGAAGGCTGTTGTGCAAATGGTATGTTTCTTCGCACCAAAAGAAGAAGTCCTTCGGACAGAGGTTGAGCTTCGCATTAGATTGGTTACGGCCAAGTCTGTCAAAGAGACACTGAAGTTTCACTGAGTAACCACGGTGAGTGCTCGGGCTGTCATTATCCGTGAGTTGTTCAGTTCTGGCGTTGTGAGCTGTTCAGTTCAGGCGTGGGGGGTGGGGGGGGGGGGGGGGGGAGGTAGCGGTCGCTTGATTTCAATAGTTTGATGAGTTAAAATGAGTTTAGACTGAACCACTGGCGCAGTGAGTTGACTTCCACGTGCACGCGAGCCATCGTGTTGTTAAGTTTAGCGTTTTCTCACAAAATGCGCATTTTCATTCACCTGTGCGGAGAGGCGTCAGGCGGATAATGCGCCAGCAGGCGACGCCGGGTGGCGCGACTGAAGAGCAATCCCTTATTGTATCATTGTTCCCGAACCTTTCCAAGCCGATAAGCAGCTGTTTTATTTCTGGGTGATAGGGTTCCAGTACGCTCTTTTGCGTGGAAATGAGAAAAAGCCTAAATTGTAACCCCGGTGAACGCGCAGACTGTCATTGTCCGTGAGTTGTTCAGCTCTAGCGTTGTGAGCTACTCAGTTCAGACGTCGGGAATGAAGTGGCGGTCGCGTAGAAAACGCGTAAAAATGACTGTATGCATTACAAGTTGCATAATGCGACAGTCAATATTTTGTTGTGCAATGACGAATCCATCCACGGCACACACGTAGTCTGGAGGTTTATTCAATCGTTTTGACGTATAGTTTCGCGCGGTTTTCTTTCATTGTGGTGAAAGAATTCGCCACCGAACGTAGCCTCTTCAAACACAATACGAAAATGCCGGAGGCTGTAGCTCCGAAACTGCTTAGCTGAGATACCTGAAAATAACACAGGCGTCTTCAAAGCCACTGACAACTCTTGTGAGCACTTTTTTCTTCAAAACCTGTAAGATGGGAATGTAAAACTGGCTCTTTGACTTGTCGATTCGTCGCGGAATGCCCCAGTATTTAGGTTTAAAGTGCCAAATAACGCAATTTCTCGTAGGTATGCTGCTCCAAAAGGTTTCTTCTAGACCTGAAGTGTCACCTCATTCTAAATATTCTAAAGACTGGTCACTTGCGCTCTGAGAATGGGAAAATATCCCAACAGCGGTGAGATTGGGCATTAAATCATGATCCTGAGCTCATATTACCTCGAATATTATCGAAATCCTAAGCCGGTTTGGCACATTCCGTACAGCGGATCATGCCCAGAATACATGATAAAAAAATGCACTAACAGTCTGGGATTCTGTGAATCGTAAGTGCCAATGGCGCAAAACTGTGAAAAATGTACTCTTCTTATGAAACAGAAACGGGAAAATGAATCATTACCCCCCCACCCCCCTCTGAAATGCCTCAAGTTTGCCCAGCTTTCCCATATCCAGACCATGCCATCGGTCATTGCTTGGGTAAGCTTGTGATTCGCCCTAGCATCCGCGACTGTCAGGGTTAGAATTTGCTTGGGAAAGGGACGTTTTTCATTGTGTGATCGCCATAGGCAGCCTAAGGATCGCCCAGGATTTCTTGATCAGCCGCTTTTGGAAAGGTGGTAAGGCCTGATCGGGATCGGGTATCTCTTCACTTCGTCGTCGCAATACGCCGCTTGGGGAATGCTCTGGAAACTTCCGCTTGGGAAAATATTCGCAAATGGTCCAAAACAAGCCGGAAATCCCAACTGTAGTGTCTCTATTTTGGAACTGATCCCAAACATTCCTCAAACAGAAATTTTGGGAACTTTCAGGATATCTCAGTTGGGATCTTACCGCAATTGTTGGCTGGCTGGCGCTGTTGCTGTGACGAATTACAACAGATGTCAGGTCGGCGTTTAAGTTTAAAAGGTCAATCCCCGAAGATTGAAAGGTTAACCCACTAAGTTTGAAAGGTCAACCCCCTCGTTGTTCTGGTGGCATAACGCATTCAGGTAAATTGTGACCCTCATCATGATCACGTGACGCCATTGACACCAGAAAATGTGCTCGATCGGTTTAACGGGAGAAATGCGAAATTGTGACCTGACAAAAAACAAAAAACATTAAAATTCAGGCGGAAATCTGGTCTCTAACTAAACGGTCGTGGGTGGGGGCATCGCAGCGAAACGAAATGAACACATTTCGACCCGGAGAAGAACGCCCAATCGCATTAGCAACAACGTGACACAACACGTGCGGCGGCGCCTATGGGCCCATGCAAAAACCAGGGATTCCGTAATCTTAAAATTTTTCAGCATTCATTTCTGCATGGCTGGTTTCCAGCTGACCAACTAAAAGTGTCACTTTCTGACATTGAATTGGGGAGATCAGCCGAAGTTGTTAACCAAACCTACCCCAAAACCTGATTTCTCCCCGGATTTGGCAACTTGAATTTGCGTGCTTGATGCTTAAGTTAAAAAACAAGCTTTTTATAACGTTTCATGCATTCAAAAAGGTTTCGCTCCGAAGCACTCACTTTCAACTTCAAGTAAATGTGAGCTGCCTTTTTGTGAAAAGCCTAGAATGGTGTGTCATTCACAGACAAACATGTAAGTAGATCTTAATAAGGATCACTGATGACTACCACTGTCACTGATTGCATTGTATAAAGTCCACAACCACGACTACGTGACAAATACACTTGCCGCTGTTAGGGGAGGGGAAAGGGGACCCGCATTAACTTTTGTCGGAGCCACCATGTAATTTTGAGAGCTGCAACATATTGTAGGCCGTTGGTAGTTATCCCAATCCAGGCGTCATCATTTGAAAAATTCAAATATTTGCAGGCTGACTTAGCATATAAGGGAGTTAGTGTGACAAAAAAACATTAGGTACCCACAGAATCAAAATTAACGTGATGCTTGTTGTGATATGTACATTCACCTGCTTTCTAGAATGCCAAAAGGAAAGATAATTGTTCCGTATTTATTTCGCCTAGTATTCCCTCTTTGCTCCGATGCATTGAGAAGCGTCAGAGGAGCATTGGGCGGGGGGTTCAATTAAGGATTGGGGGAAGTGGGCTCAGGCCCCCGAAAGTATATAAGTGACGCCCCTGCAGCCCCTGTAGACAACTATCCAGCAATTAGGAGACTGAACAAGTACACACCCACAGGCTCCAATTGTGAATGGGGAGTCCTTAAGTTCAATTTTTAAGCATTCAGCCACGTTTTCATGCTCCTCCAAATGCGCTGAATTGGTCAAAATTTCTGTTTCAGTTTTTTTTTTGTAATCGCACGCGATGAAATCAACTTGTATGATAAAAAACAAAAGTGATCTTTCATCCCATCATAAATCCTTATTTGTAAAGAGCGGAGTATCTAGGTGGGTGGAATCGCATCAAATCGGGAGAATAACGTAAGTAATTTTTTGTCTTAGGTACACGTCATGGTTGTTCTAATTTTTAAGGGCCATTTTCCAAGATTTGCTTAATTGGCAGGTGTGCGAAAGTTGCCCAGACGACGTTCTGGTCAGTTTACCGTCTGACAAAGCCGGAAATTTCCATGCAAATGATAGACTTGGGCAATTTTACCAAGCTCTTGGGAAATCGTCGTTGTCCTAAGGTCTTGGGACCATTTGAGATTGGTTTTATTCCATGAAGACGATTAGTATACCTTCCCCACTTCATCCCGAAAATAAATTAATGCCGCTGAGACCTTACATCAGTTACATCATCATCAGTTCATCACATGGTGACAAAGTTGGTTATCTGAGCAGCCGCGGGTGTCTTGCCGGCTACTGCTGACCGGTAAAACAGGCCGCCGCTGCCAATCTTGATGTGAAATCTTGTGAGCCCAGCCAGATTCCGGCGTAAGTTCAGCTGCACCGTGTGGACAATGTCTACAATCTATGAAGTCCATGGGGTACAGGGCACAGGGCAAGACTATGTAGGGTTTGGGCCAATGCAACGCCAGCAGTCGACTGGAAAGCGCCTTGTCGCGTTTTTTGAAGCTGACCTGGAGCAGAGCATGCTGACGCCTACACCGAGCAGGTTTGTGCCGTGAAAAGGCCATAGGCGTATAGCCCAGCTTAAGTAGACCATTATCAACCCAGAACATTGGTGTATTATGTAATCATCAGGTCACAATCGCTTAAAACACCAGTCACCGCAAAGTCCCCGATCCCGTCGGTGCAAAATGTCGCGGCGATTCGCTGGCCCACCGCCGGCTATGCAGAAGTCGCATGTTTTTACTAGTGGTCCTCTGCACGGCAAACTACACCATTCCGACTGAGACAATAGCATGTAACAACGAACACGGATATATCGCGTGATGTGTTGAGAATGGTTCACACCGGGAACGCCCGATTAATAAGCAGTGGCCGGTAATGAAAGTCTCGCACGACTTCTGGGCGAATGTCCTATACAGTTTTTGATTCCTCCAACACTCCTGTATGTTTGAGTCTAAAACCAATGTGTTGCGCATAATGTCATTCACCCAGCATCACCTGAATATTTCTTTAGCCGGGACCTCCGGAGTGTTCGGAAGTGCCCATTTCCTTAACAGTTCGCAGGAGGATCAATAGCTGTAGTCATATGTTACCAAGAATTCGTTACATTGACGTCAGTCATGTGACTGTTGATCTCACAGATGGCGTTAAAATCACCAAAATCTCTTCTCGACTTCCGGGCCGTCTACCCCCAAAATATAGTCAACACGTTTGCAAACTGACCCAAAACGAAGGGATGTGTCATCGCGTTCACGTACTATACCACAGCGTTAGCAAATTTCATGGTCCATCTACCAAAGTGAGGTCAAACCAAGTGTAAACGTGGTCCCCCGGAATGTAGGTGTGTTTATACATACTGCTTGAGGCTCATTGCGCCTGGCGCGAAAAAAATACCCACGTTAGCTGTCTTCTGGGATAACCAATCCAGATATTAATTCTCCAGGATTCAGACCGATGCAGTCCCAAGTTTTTCAGTTTATTTCACCGACCCATCACGTTTTTTTATAAATCTTATATGCCCCTAAATATGAATTCTCAGAGGAAACATTCCCTGCATAGTAATGTATCAATGTATCACATTTTGGTCCATTTCCAACTGCAATATGAGCTCAAACATGCATGAACGTGATTCATTCTTTAATTGACTTATTTGTGGAATCTTCAGTTCATTTTAATTTATCACATTCAGTTTTGGCATGCTCTTGCTTAAAATCAGCAAACTGTTACCATTTGGCGAAATCGTGATGAAAAAGAGAGGGAGATGTTTTTGGCCACTCAGAAAATAATGCACATCATATCACCACCACCACCACCACAGGAGGTGATGGTGGTGCACCAATGCACCAATGCAATGCACCAATCATACTGACCAAGGAATTATTACACTGCCATGTGACTGTTGATCTCACGCATGGCGTCATTTTGGTGGTCTAAGGCTCCACACATCCCGGAGTTAAAAAAATCCACGAAAACGTCTAGCAATCAGGAAGGCCTTTTCTTAGATACAATTAGGCTGACATTTTGATTGGACAGATTCTGGGATGAGGGCTTACCCCAAGCACGGCTTGTTGCGTGAGCCCTGACCCGCACTTAGAGCCGACCAAACTGATCGTGAAATTCCAGTTCAACGGCATCATTTTGTAACGAAACTTCAACGCGCCTCAATGCTCGGTACAGCCTGCCTCGCCCTCCGACCTTATCCCATCCGGGGTGGCTGCTGCCACCGGCCCGCAGACCATTCCAGCCAGGAGTACGTGGCGAGCGCCGACGTGGCTGGAGCCCAACCCCCCGGCCACGGGCGGGCGTGGAGCCAGACGCTTTGCCTCCTCACCTGCCAGTTGCAAACAGTTTGTTGCAATTTAGCAAAGCTCGTTGGCCAGCGCAGTGAAAGCCGGCCAGGGCTGCGGACCAGAGTTCACGGCCGCTGCAATGAGCGTTCCGCAGTGTCTGAGGCGGCACTTCTGGCCTTTGGGCTGAGCCGCATCACTACGCGGTCTGAGCCGAGCCATTATGGGCTTTGCGCACTCGCCATCACGTGCTCACATGGACTTTGCGCACTCGCCATCACGTGCTCACAAGGGCTTTGCTCACCACTCAGCTGATCGGGTAAGCTTATTGGCTTACCTGACGCAACGATTGTCGCTCCCCCTGCGCGCCGTCCCGTTGGAAGAACACGTCCTGACTGAGATGGTAGCTTCTGCGACACAGATATAGAAGTACCAGAAAGACCTTCGTCCCGCTGGAATGAGATTCCAAGCTTAAAAAAGCCAGTTAATGTGTTTGTCTCTCCATTGGCCGTCTGAGTTAAGACTCTATTCAGATGTGTTTTTCTACAAATATATTCTAGAACCCCCTTCGGGGTGTCATGCGTTAAGTTGCCATTATGTCAGCGACATACGGAAGCAAGCGTGATGGAAGGTAACAAAGCTGGCGCACGAAATAAACGGAGTGCCCTGGAACCCATCACGCTTCACGTCCGACGGAGGCTCTACGAAATTGGTTGGTCGTGTGCTATATCAAAAGCTGTTGGTGTAGCCGTGTTCCTTACGAATATGTGGTGATGGCGAAACCTTGCAAAGAAAAAAGGTGGCCTGCCCCCGATAACGGGGGCAGAAATGTGGTGGAAGGAATAAGCAACTATGTTGATGTACCGCGTTGGAGAACCAATCATGTAAGTAGAAGATGAAATTCACCTTTCCTGAAGATGAGACTAACGGGAGCCGACATCATAAAATGGAAAGAAACCGCCCGCAAGTCGTTGCAATGCACTTTGTTGTGCGCGTATCTGGTTGGTGCATCGAAATTTAAATTCAATTAAGTCAGTTTTTTGTAACCCAGGAGTTACAAAACATGCTACTCATCTGATGAGCCGCACGCCATATACATGTGTAAGGCATTGCTGCTTATGCTTCTGATTATATGTTCATGCGAGGTAAATGTTGTTAATACGACATTGATAATCGCAGCTACCCACACATAAGACATTACCCACCTAAACCAGGCATACACACAAACCCTAGAGATGCTTCGGAGATCAGTCCGTTGCCCTGGAGGCTCTCCGCAATGATCGATTGACTGGCTGACGCAGCTGACGTACGTGCGCGTAAATGAGATTTGTACGGTTGGATTACGTTGATATGTCTGATCATGGGCCACAGGCCTCTCGTTTCATACTCGATCAATCAGCTAACATCCGACGTAAATCGATCTAAACGGTTTCCATGTGAAAACGGATGTGAAGGTCTGCTTGTTCCGGGCTTCACAAATCGCTCGCGAAAACGATGTGCGCAAATAGATAATGTTATCACGCGCTGTACCATCACCAGCCATTTAATTATCTTCGGAAGAAGTCGGGCTATGGTTTGTTGAATTATCCTGCAGGCTGTGTTTTCCCCCAGCCTGTGAGGCATTGTGTGGTGCAAAATAGGCTTGAAGAGTGCTGGTCGCGTAATCGTCGACTATATGTGAAATAAACGTGATCTTGTGAGGACATCATCGGGTGAAATGTCTTTATACAACCCCAAGTACCACAGCCAACGATACGGCAGAGACGGGGAAAGAAACTGATGCCTACACGTGCTGGTTTGCGGACCATATTCTCGCCGCTGCTGGCCAGGATGGATTATGGTCTAAAAAATCCATCTTGTTGTCATGAAAGTCATCCGCGCGAGGAAAACCTCAGAGACGAAGATTCCCTTATGCGTATTATATTATTATATCGTTATTATAAAGATGCCTTTTCCATGCGGAGCGCACACCTCCCCCCCCCCCTTCCTCCCTGTTGATTTGATCTGTATCGTTAGCGAGCTAGAGTGCTAAAATTAGCTAGAGCTTTAGTGCTTGAGTGCTGAAAATTGAATTAATTTTTTCAGCTAGAGTGCTGAAGTTGTGCGACTTCCTGGCCATTGATTTCTTGTTTTGTTGGCTTCGCATGTGCATTTCTTTGACGGTTGAATAATTATACGGTTTTCACTGACATTATCTTGCTGATGGGTTTTTGCCTGGAAACGTTCTCATCAGTTAGTTCCTAACGAGGTTCTTGATATGGGTTTGCTTAAAGTCACAGACGTCTTCGTGAGTGGCGACCGGCGTATTTTGCGGGCAGTCGTGGCCGTATGCCGTGTCGTTAAGTCATGTAATATTCACATTGTTGACAGGCACAGCAGCCATCAGCATGTTTTCCCGTGCAGGGCACACAAATAGCTTCACACAGATAACTTAGCACTCACGTGTTTTCGGCACTTCCTTTTAGCGTAGCCACGACGTTTGAAATGCTGAAATGCGAGTCGAATAGTGTTGATAAGCGGTAAGGATATGAACGGATATTTGCCTTTGGGGGTCTATGGCCGTGGGGGAGGGGTATTGGAAAAAATCCTCTCCTCACTCCCGTCTCGCACCGCCCAATTTAGGACCCAAATCAGGTATGGATCCAAAACGTCACTAAGATACAATACATTCAAAATAGATTGTGAAGTTAACTTTTCAGTTTCTCAAGGGTCCCTGGAAGTTTGTGTCCGAGAGATGCTTGAGGCGATAGCAGGGCGACAGCCAACATTTTCTTAATGGACGGGGACCGTGTAGCTCAAATGACTTACGACGCTTATTTTGATCTTTATGTCAGTAGTCATCTGCGATGCTAAAGTAAAAGTATGGCGGCATTAGGGATGGACTGGAGTCCCTGTCCGTTCCTCCGGGCTGCTCATTTGGACAATGGTCAATTCTACGAACTGTTTCCCCTTCTCGAGTGACCGTGATGTAAATCCCAAGAAAGTCATGCCCACCCCTCTTGCCCTGGATCCTGTTCTAACCAAATCCACACGGAAACGCCAGAGACACTACCAAAAGAATGACAAAAATGTTTTTAGGAAATCTGGTCGTCGGCCCGCATTGGACTTTTGTGAAGCTCTCCTATGACGAAGAAAGCAGCATGGTACTAAGAGCACGGAATTAAAGCGTCATCTTACTGCGCGTGTTTTCATCGCCCATCCACCCTTGCGCTGAGGACGCCTCTGGCACCGCGCTGTGCTCTGTTTTCAGACGATCACCCTGCCGCGATGCAGACCAGCGGCCACAGCGGGCCGGCGGCGGGGCCAGGGTCGGCCCTTCGTCTGCTGACCTGCCTGCTGCTGACGCTGGCCGCCCGCTGCTAGCCGGCCATCAGCGGCCTGCCGCGGCCGGCACGTGCGCCGCCGCCGTCTGCTGACCCGCCTGCTGCTGGCGCTGGCCGCCCGCTGCTAGCCGGCCATCAGCGGCCTGCCGCGGCCGGCACGTGCGCCCGCCGTCGTCTGCTGACCCGCCTGCTGCTGGCGCTGGCCGCCCGCTGCTAGCCGGCCATCAGCGGCCTGCCGCGGCCGGCACGTGCGCCCGCCGCCGTCTGCTGACCCGCCTGCTGCTGGCGCTGGCCGCCCGCTGCTAGCCGGCCATCAGCGGCCTGCCCCGGCCGACACGTGCGCCCGCCGCCGTCTGCTCCTCGTAGCCGCCCGAGCGGCGGCGGCGCCGAGCGTCACGCGTCCCCGGAGGCCAGTCGAGCGGCGGCGGGTTGGCGTGGCGCCGCTAAATGCCCGAAGTGGCGCGGGCGGCAGCGGCGGCCTCCCCGGGGATGCGCCGACTCGGCAGGCGACGACAGGCCCCACACGCGTCGGGACTGCGGAGTCGGCGCCGTCGCCCCTTCGGTCCGTCTTTCACCGGGCGGCGAGGACCCTACCGCCGAACGGGCCGCCAGGGAGCACGCGACCCGCAGCTGGTCTAGAGACCGGCTAGGTCACGCGGCGGCCGGCCGGACAGAACAGCGACGTCGCGCGCGTGGGGTGTGAGCGCGATGGCAGCGGCTGCGCCGCGCATGCCAGCGGCCGACAGTTCGCGCCTAGAGCCTTTTATGTGCGGCAATCATGCTCAGACCTGTAATGAGAGCATTCAGATCGATAAGGCTCTCCTGGCTATTTGCGGTATTGCGATAAAAACAAAATTGGTTAGATCGAACATGTCAGTGGCTATTGCATGGCTGAGGCACCACCACACACACACACACACTTCCATTGTTGGCCATGGGCACACGAGCGGCTCCTCTGTATTTCTTTCCAATGCACGCCGGACAATTACGCGTCTAACAATAGCCATCCAGTGTGATTGGCAAAACCGCACCGAACAGACGCGCGGGCTGAACATGTTCAACAGCTGGGTCCGGCGCGTTCTGTATGTAGAGATGGCCACGCGGCGCGGCCATTAACGATGAGGCTGACGAGAAGGGGCGGAACAGGACTCAGAAGATCCAGCGCGGCGTCGGAGCCGGATGTGCACCTGGGAGCGGTTCAACCACACGAGGCGCCCGGACATGAGAACACTGAGATTGCGAGTGCAAGGGATCAGCGACAGATCAGTCAGGTCTCGCGCATGCCCGGCCGGGTGGTGCGCGTCAGTGTTTCGTGGGGCCGTTGTGTACAGGTACGTGTGTCCCGCGCGGTTGGTTGTGACGGGACTGACGTCGGTTCCGCAGATGTGGAGCCTGGCCGCGCTGGCACGGCATACGCAGACACAAGGCGGCACCAACAAGCGTGCACAAGGGCTGTTGTTCAGTGCTGTGTACGTGCGCGTGGTTAGGGGCACAGCGATTGTTCTCATGGGGAGGGGGGGGGGGGGGGGCGAAGCTCAGCGGGAACTTATCACGCTGACTTGTCATGTTGTGTCATGAGTCATCTCTGACACTAAAATGGAGATGTGAGCCTTCGAGGAGGGCGTTTCCCGGGCTCCTCTTGGCTCCGCCGATGCGTGTGAATGACAGTGAAGAGATCTTAGAACACCATTGTGCTCGTAGCCAGTGATAGGCTATGTGCCCCTTTTATTTTGAATCGCGCTCGGTCAGCAGCGTCAGGTAAGCGACTTGTACGTCTAAAGACAATGACGTGGTGCAACTTAGATCTATGGTTTGTATATTATCCAGGCGAAGGCTCAAACGGAACTTTTTACGTACAATCTATCAGAGTCGTTTTCCCAAGAGCTACGTTTTGGCTGGACCTCTGCACGAAAATACGTTGCCACAACCACGTGAAAATATTAGTAAGCATTTCAATAGCTGGGAGACAAAATGTCGTGACCAAAAGACAAGACACCATTGACTTGCCTGAGTTTGTGCAGACTGAGCATCTGTTGTTAAATGCAATCGTGGCATTATAACTGTGTACGGAGTTAGTGAATCCACTGGCTGACAGCACTGACTCCATTCACACCTTACAGAGTGAACTGAGTCAGTGCCCAACGTGCGTGACGTTATTGTCGCTAGCAGAAGTAAGCGCAACGTTTGCTTTCAATCAGTTTGCTTGCTTAATGTGTAATGCTGTTGGTATCGAGTAAAGTCGTATCGAGTGAAGTGCACTACGCGTTTATTGCGACCGTCTCAGGAGTATGTTGAATTGCACTGCATGTATTGTTGTGTTCTATTCGACCTGTGCTCATTTGTGGATCAGGTGCTGCGGTGAAAAATGATCTTAACCACTTGAAATTTGCCTACGTTTGACCCAGTTGAGCACAGTTCATGATGTATTTTGTGGTCGTGGAGCGCTGTGATTTAGTATCGATCAAATCGCGCGTCATGTGCGGTTCATTAGCGCCGGTGGCACGGAGCGTAGAGGCCCACCTGACCTCTTGAACCTCTAACCGGGAAATTCGCGTGATCTTCTGCCGTGGGGCCACATTTTTGGAGATCCTGGCACGCGCGTCGCACGAACTTATGGTGAGGTCCAATCAAAATCGTCGGAGTGTAAAGAGTCTTCTGTGGTGACCAATGGGCCGCAATATTGAGCGGGGACAGCCGGCCCGCCCAACCTGACCCGAATTCCCACATTGGAAGGTTGGCGCGGCACAGCGTACCTGTGCATGCCATTTCAGTCGCTGTTCGTGTACTGGTGTTAATCATGCATGTGTGCCGTAAACTGAGCTCTTCTCAGTGGCGGAAGGGTTGAATACAGCACTCAGTGTGTGTCATAACAAATACAAGGTCCACGAAGTGTTCTGAGTTGTCTCGCTCCGTCCCGGCAGCATCGAAATGTAACGTCTTGCTTCACCGATCGCTCGCCCCGATCGACACTGCGCTTCAAGCTAGCTGTCAGATGATTTCCAGCTCCAGTGATCACCCCTTTAGTCCACGGAAAAATGTCTTCGATCCAAACATGGGAGAAGAGAGGAGCATGGATTTCCGGCAATCACCGTCGTCAGATTGGGTATAAACGGAGAGAAAGATGGAGAAGCGGCTGACGCACAGGCACGCTCGTTGCTGCCAATGCCTGAATGACGGCTTAAATCAGGGTAACAGAAACCGATTCAACAGTGATCGGTAAATTGCAGTTACATGTAAACTACATCCACAATTTTGTACCAGAACTCCAGTTCTATGGCAATTTGATAGCCTCAATTTGTGGAAATTTAGCAGTGGCTGTTTCGATTGAATCTATTTGGTGCGTAGATGGCTGTTTCTTTAGACATTTTTCATGATACTTCTAATCAGATGAGTGCTTAAGTATACACGTGGTGCAACCGATTTACCAACACAAAATAGACGATACGTGACGCAGAACTACTGTTCCAATAGCTCCATTGTTACAGCGTCGGACACGCGGACCAATATGTGACACGTATGTACTCGTGGGGGTCACGTCCCACAAAGCCCACATGTATCCCGTCTTCGACGGTCAGTTGGTAGGTGGCCAAGGGAGTCAAGTTGAGGCGGGGTGGCCATGACACGACGTTGTGGGGCAAGTTCATGTCTGTCGACAGCAACAGAATGTTCGTCCAGCTGGGATTGCTACAGACTGCGATGATGGCCGGCCCATGCTTAATATGGCTCCTCATCAGAAACCTATCACTCCACAACGGACTTCTTGAAAATTTGAATCTTTTTCATCTTGAGCTCGACGCCTCTCAATGCGCTGTTGGCCTCCGATCCCGCCATTCGAAAATCGAAAAACCGACGGCGAACCGCGCTGAGAAATATGAACACCGCGGTGTGGAAACCTGACTCGTCTGGCGGGAAAACAGCGGAGATCGCTGGCGACCGTAAATCAGCCGCTTGTGGTATCACTTTC
>NW_023596576.1:6918344-6999157 GCF_011947565.3 Pollicipes pollicipes | reverse complement strand
CGGCATAAAAGCATACGCATGCGCGCGTGCCACGAAGATAAGATTGAAGCGGAAACCCGTAATAAGCGTGCGGAAATACCAAATGAAATAGCTATCCGCCGGGCCTGGACTAGCGTGGCACATGATTGCTGTTGCTCACGTGAATTGATTACGGGCATCACAGACATGTCACTATTTCGCTTGACTTACCAGTTGATATGAACGCTGCCCGTCCCTACCGACACCTCATTGTGCATACTGGAAAGAAAGGGTCAACACTGCTCTTTGGAACAATCAGAAAATTCCGACCCCAAAAAGCAGTGTTAAGCCCAGGCAAATTCCGAGCAGCCGGAACAGTCACTCGTTGGCCTTGTTTTCGGTGACAATACTCAGGACACTGTCGTGGAAGCAGCATTACCGCCTACGCGCTGGCCACATGGTCGATGCCGAGACAAAAGCCTCTCAGGGTTGCTGTAGTGTGAATGCAAATTTCTGGCGAAAATGAAAATGTCAGCTAAATCAGTAGAGGACGGCTCCCTAGGAATGATAACCCCCACCGCACCGCCGACAGGCCACTCGGCTCCAAATTTGTGCACCCACCCGTCCCTTACCATGTTCACCGTGATGCAGCCCCCGTTGCTGCCCGCATCTCCTTTGAGTCGGAAGCCGCTGGAATGTCGGCAGAGCCAATCGGAGATCGCCTCCGCTGTCTGGAGGGTCCCGCCGACAACATCCGATTGGCCGAAATGATACACCTGGCCAAACAAACACCACTTTCGCTGGCGCCGAGCGCGCAGATGCTGATCGCCGCGTGACGCGGTCGACGCGCCGCGTGCGTCCGTCGCCTCTCGCGTGATTTGTGGCAACTGCAGCAGGCGGCTGCCGAGCGAGTCGTCAGTGGCCGACGGTATTGAACTGTCCCTGGTGCAGAAGCGAAACTTTCAAACAAGCGATGAGAATACGAATGCCATTTAAGGATCCATTATTTCCATGCAACGCCATGGAAATGCAGTTACCCTTCTAAGATGTTGGGGATCTAGTTGCATCCAAACTTAACAGTTAAGTTACGTCCACGCTGTGCCGAAGTCCTATGTAGTACGGATGTGCGTGCCGCCAAGCGGGCAGCAGGTATGCGTGGACCACTCGGGTAGTCAGATATGTGGAGTTTTCGCTGGAGCTGTGCGGGGCTTCTGTTTGCTCGTAATATTCGTGGAGAGCGCTTGGCGGAATACGTCCAAGGGTCAAATGGCCCAGCACAAAAACGGCTGTTTGTTTCCCTCTCCGCATCCGACATGGAAAAGTTGAAGATTGAGCAAAAAGGTGGCGTTTGAGAAAACAGCGACACGCAAACAATGCACCGTAATCGGGAATTTAAAAAAGGAGATGTAGTCCGAGTTTTCTTCCAAAGACCTTGCACGATGTTGAAATGTCATGTCTCCTCACCATGTTCGTTGCCGTACAAATAACAATAAACATAAAAAAATGAGCCTAACTAGCAAGTTTTAAACCATAAAACCTGCAAGACGGTTGAACGCAAAAACATTCTGCTTTGAGAAAGGCTGCACTCCCCTCCCCAGCCAACAAATTATGTAGAGCACCGCACCAAACGTCAACTCTTGATTGCACAGGATCACGAATATAGCCATATAATTTCAACTAAACACCAGAGACATAAAGGCCCAGATGCATAGTCTGTATTCCACTTGCTTAAACAAAATCAACGTGCAGTGTTCGAGCGTCCAAACCTACACGAACCTTAAACTACATCATTCAGACGGCGATGTGACCAAACACTGCAAGAACATAACACTCACCAGCTACGCGATCCTCACGGTCGAGCGTGCGGCTTTCGCTGCCGCACCGGCGTCACCCTCGGCTTCCACAGCCGCACTGTGGCGGCACGCGGACGGCCGCGACCGGGCCGCGTATCAGCGCGATCGCCGGCCAGCCCGGTCGCGCGCCGCACGCGGCGTGCCGCCGGGCCGACTCGTCTCAGCACGGCGATACACGCGCCGATAACCTGTCGGTAATGAAACCGTCCGGTGGGCGGCGGGGGGCCGGAGGAGGCGCCGATCGCCACCGCGCTAGACACGGCGCGAGGAGGGCTCACCGAGAGGGAGGCGGGTCCAGCCGCCGAGGCGCTGACGAAAGCCGCGGGC
Organism: Pollicipes pollicipes; assembly: GCF_011947565.3. Taxonomy (NCBI): domain Eukaryota; kingdom Metazoa; phylum Arthropoda; class Thecostraca; order Pollicipedomorpha; family Pollicipedidae; genus Pollicipes; species Pollicipes pollicipes. The sequence goes on along the minus strand of NW_023596576.1, from coordinate 6,997,019 downwards.
AGACGAGTCTCCCAGCACCCCCTCCAGGCGGGGTCCCTCAGAAGCCTCTGCGGGAAGACACGACGCTGCGATACTGAACGAAGCCGCTGGGCTGAGGGCGGTGAGGCACCGCGCGGGCCGGACGGCAGGGCGGACGTGTCTGTGGGCGGCGCGGGTGGAGGGAGACGGTGAGCCTGTCATCTGCGCCGGAAGCCCTAAGACTAACGTTACATATGTGGTGCTGGCGGGGTATGAAGGCACGCCGTGAAGTGTTATTCTCCCACATCATAAAGAGCCGACGTCCTTGAGTGGTCGGCAGAAACAAGGCTGAAGGGTTTAGAGTTGCAGTGCCTTATTACTATTCCATAACGTGCCGCATGTTTCATTGTAATACAGTGCAGAACATGATCCCAAATAAAAGCCGCGCGATAGTTATCAGCGCTATTGCATGCGATGTTCTCACTATCTTGTGCACCAAATTTGTCCGAAAGCAACGAACAACACCGCCGCGCTCGTCAATAGCAAAATATGGCTGCAGACGGGTCATGCACGCTCGCGGGGGACGACATGTTCTCTCCCTGAATTTCCCTGAGTTTCAATTAGTGGGAAAATATTCTACTTAGCCACTCTTACGGAAAGCTCACTGGGACTCTCAGTCTTTACTAACACCTTCAAGTCGTCACCTTGAATGATATGTGTAGATATAATTGTTCCCAGATATCATAATGCTTCCGATTTAAAATGTCCAGGACTTCAAGGATTCCAGAAGCCCGGGGTAGGTTTTTTTGGGGGGGAGGGGGGGGAGGGGGGGGGGGGGTGATAAGTAACGTGGAGCAGTCATGCCAGTCAAAGACCTGGAATACAGCCATTTTTAACGGTAGTTCAGGTACTGGGATAAAGACCGGCGAGAGTTCAGATAAGTGAGGGGCTGTAAGACCCAGGTTTGCGTCAGAAAGGCCGGCACAGCGAAGGGACTTCATATCAGGGCCCCAAGGTGCCGGAAGGGGTCCCGAGATGTCCTAAATGAAAGCCTGAAACTACCAAAATCCCCAATACGATCAAGTGACCTGTAGATGCTGAAAACCTGCAAATGGTTAAAGGGTCCCTAGTTTGCCAAACTCCGTGCGCTGAGTAAACCCCAGGTCAAGGATTCTCAAAGTGATAAAAAGGATTCTAGAGGAGAACTAAAGAGGGTTTCCTTTCTTACCCCTGGTAGCCAAAGACGCTGAGACGGTAAGAGCGCCACTAAATAGCGAATTTGCCCCAAACAGCCAAGACATTCGCATTCATGCCATAGCAGACATAAAGCAAGAGAACGAAGTTAACTTCACCCGATTCCTGGCAATTCCTTGTCTCACTGAAGCTGACCTATCTCGGCTTGACCGGGCCGTATCTCTCACGTACCGCCCCCGGTCCCCAAGTGACGTGCTCGCCTGTGATTACACTGATTCGTGCAGAATTGCCTCATATAGAAGTCTAGCATGGAACGTGATGTAGTAGTCTGATTGCAGTTCCACGAAGCGTCCGCAAATGCGACGAGCTTGTGGGTTTGCGGCTTGAGCTCGCGGGCCCCACGGTCCGGATAGCACTCTAGCTGTCCTCGCGCGCCTGGTATTCGCACGTGCAATCCCAATGCCACGCGTTACATCCCGGGGTTGATGCGTGGGCGCGCCACACTCCACGAAGTGGCTTTAAGTGCGAACGCTCACACTGTTCGTCCTAAATAAGACAAGTACACGTGTCGAACGCTTTCTGGTTAAAAATCTCGGTGGCGTCGGCTCGATGTTGATGAACTTTGATGTGATGTGGGTATGTAATGCGTGAAAACGGGAAAGGTGTAAGCTTTGGGTTGAGAGGCTTCATGTCTGCAGAGGGGTTAGAAGGGATCAACGCTGGTCCCCATTGATCACTTGACTGGTCTTTCTGGAATACACAGCAATTCCGAGGCAGATCCCTACCGCCGATAACGTCCATATCGAGGCTCATTCACGCAACGTCGACATGCAAAGAAATGAATAAAAACACTTATTCGAATGTATGTAACCATTTTCTCAAGAGTTTATCTCGCGTGTTCCTCAGAACAAGTGTTGAATACATCACGGCGACAACCTTCGTCACGTAGTCGAGTTCTGTTGCCAGCGGAATGTAACACACATCCTCTGAGCTGGCAGTTGAACTCAGATGCCGCATTCAACGTGCACATTAGGTTCGGGCGAAGAGGATTTCTCTGGCGACAAACGGTTGGGCCGTGGGGGTGAGGACGCTTTAAATTTCATTTCGTGCCATCAGCTGCGACTTTCAAGTTCGCTGTATGACGTTTTAACCACAGAGTGGAAATTGAGCGTGACAGCTATGGGGAGGCCGAAGCGCAGACATTTTCTGTGGGCTGTGATGCCATCACTTCTTGCTTTCAGTGTTTTGTTCTTTTGACTTTTACAAGCTTTGGAGGCGAGTGACATATAGGCTTTAGTTTGGGGTAAACTAGGCGTACCATTGATATTGGGTTCCTGAAACCGAAGTCCTAATCTGCGCAACCATTTGTCCCGTAGATGTGAACCGTGCTCAACTGTAGCTGATCAATCAATTGTCTCGTGGTTCCCGCCATCGTTTGTCCCGAGCTGAAGTTCTTCTGTCTATATATTATCTTCTGGCCACTGAATAAAAGGCACTCTATCTGAGCATGGAACGAGATGTCTCCATCATCCTGATAGCCGTAGGAGACGATCACAGAGGGAGACATACGTTTAAAAAATTGCAGACTTACGAGTTCTTGTCTCAGGAGAGCACGTCAGGTTCTATCACTGGCGAATATATTAGCTACCACATCTGGCACCGGAATTATGGATCCAATTTTTGACATCAAAATCGAACTCTGAGGGGTGATAAAGTCGCTTCACACTCTAATGTTATATACTTAGGATCAGTAAAAGTGATTGGCGGGATCGGGAGCTGGGTCAGAAATGAGAAAGAATCAGAGCCACATGTGAAAATGTAAAATACAATTCGCAGTACTGACGTGAACACCTGTGAGACTACCCGTTAAACTATTTTCAAGGACGCAGGTTTTCAATAATTGGCAGGATGATGCAACTATCGTTAAATGCGCAATAAAGTCACAATCTAGATGTCCCAATCTGTGATGATTCCACATGAGTCACGTTCGTTGCGGTGCTCGCCCTGCTTTCGTTCATTATTACAGATGCCTAGCTCTTGCTTCGTTATCACATATGTTTCAGCGCATATTTCATCGCTGATTTGTACATAGCCTTAGTTCCAGTCAGAAGCAGTCGGTGTAAAAATGGTTCGACCAATATTGCGTCGTCGCGGGGGGTGAAAATAGCTCCCGGTACGCTCTATTACAGAATTTTTGTTGCGAAACTGCCTCAGCCATTCGGCTGGTAGAAACACCGACACCGCTTAGCAAGTATAGTAGCCTCACGGCGGACGTGAAGTACGCAGATGATTCGCTGAGGTCATTGCAGAGGTAACCAAACTGAGTCTCGTTCGCGCAAATTCGACACACAGACTAATAAAGAGCAGCATGTGCAGTGCTTACCGAATAAATGGTAACTAAAGAGGTGCCGACGCAAAAATTTTATAGAACCATCTCATGACTGGGTGGCTGTGGAACTGTCAAAATTACTCACTTGGAAGTATGGAAATATACTCGGCGATCACTTACTCATACACATAAATGCACCAACTTTATACCAAAATATGCAAAACGAGCACAGCAACAAGCGATGCATGCTCAAAGGCACTTGATAACTGTCGGGTGCCGTTCCTGGAGTGCAGAAAAGGTGCAAAAAGGCAATTCTGACGTTGGTCACTGTCGGCGACCTTTTTGATGATTGTTGGTTGCGTATGCTCCAACGTTTACTAGGTAAACATTTATAAGGTCTTCTCGTTTCCTTCTTTCTTTTATGACGCGCCTCTTTATGTGTGACCTCATTTTGTTACGGTGCTGATATGTGCATCGATAAATGGCTGGCAAAAGTATAGGTGCATTACTACGGTGACGCCTTGCACACGATTGGCTGCGGCACTGCAATGCTGAGTTTTGCAAAGGCCATCTAGAAAACCAGCAGGAGCTCCACGTCAGTGAGCGATTCCAATGTTTTGTTGAAGTACAACTTCTTGAGACACTGAGCTAGGTGACCATCGATATTATCGACATCGAATCCGCGTCGCACGCGAAATTTCGAGAACATTGGCTTCTACGGCTCTTACAGGTACATATAAGTTGGTAGCAAATGGACAATGACTTTATTCCAAGAATAATGTTCCAAACTTTCGAGAAATATTTTTTGATTGCTAAATGATTACTTATTCGCTGAAATATTTGGCTTGTAAATTAGCGTGGACGCTTTTTTAAAGTGTGCTGTACATTTCACCTACCACATTAGCCTTGAGCAAATTTGAACGAATGATTATACAACCATATGAGGCATGACGCGTCTCATGTTATGGAGCATGAAACGTGGCACAATAGAGCAGGCGTTGCTAGAGGCCTTTGTACAAGCAAAGTACGTTTCATAAGTCGATTAGGAGAACCGTATGCCATATTTGGGCATAATAACGTACGACTTTGCATTTCACTGTCAAGCGACCTTTTCAGGGATTCAAATGTCCCGTTTGGGAAACCTTAGACAAGTGCTTAGGAGCCATTGCCCGAAAAGAGACGTAAAGCTTCACGTAAGGTCGGATCAGCTTTTGGCCTAATCTGAGCCGCACTGAGGTCTTGCCGTTGAAAGCCCGTTAGGCATTCGGGGTTCATTCAAATCCAACACGGATGTCCGTTATTGCCGTCGAGCAGTGTTCAGACTACTCGCAGACGGCAATCGATCTGCACAGTACGCCGGAGATGTTTCATATCCGGCGTGCCGAACCCTCCGCTGCCGCCCATTGTAGCAGTCTGACTGGCTGCAGCCTCGGGCGCCGACGGCGGCCTGTCTCCCTGCAATCTCGTCCTGCAGCGCCGCGTCGGCCCACGTGAACCTGGACCCGCCCCCGTGTGCCAGGTCCTGCTCACGGGGCGCGCTCGGTGCTGGGGCTGCCTGGAACGCACCGGACGTCCGCTGTCGTGTAGGCGGCAGACTGTCGGAGCTGGAGCTGCCCGGAACGCACCGGACGCCGCTGTCGTGTGGGCGGCAGGCTGTCGGAGCTGGAGCTGCCCGGAACACACCGGATGTCCGCTGTCGTGTGGGCAGCAGACTGTCGGAGCTGGCGCTGCCCGGAACACACCGGGCGTCCGCCGTCGTGCGGGCAGCAGACTGTCGGAGCTAGAGCTGCCCAGAACGCACCGGAAGTCCGCTGTCGTGTGGGCGGCAGACTGTCTGCACGCGGGGTCCGGTGCTCGGAATGGTGACGCGTTGCGCAACGAAATTCCGGTTATTTAGCAACGAAATGCGGGAAAAAATCACTACAGCTCATGATTCCGCGTAAGGTATGTAACGCAGAAATGCTGGGACCGTGTGGCGCTGGTAGCACCACCGGCTGCTTACGGTGCGGGCCATTGAAGTGTAACAGAGGCTGAGCTGACTTTGGTTTACCGTGACTCTGTGGACAATGACATGGTCAGTTTGGTTGGCTGTATAAGTGTTTCTTAATTTTGTTTGTCTTGGAAGTGACTGTATTGAGTTTTTTTTAAAGCGCTGCCTTTAATCACAGCAAATTACAGCCACTGAGTAACCACGTGGCCCAAAATACTCCCGCAATTTGTAGTACGACTATGTGGCTCTAGTTTTCCATAGGCGTGATCTTAACCCGTGTTACCGTGCTTTGCCGAACTATTGTAGCGAAAAGAAAAAATTCTGACGAAAGCTATCCAACATATTGACAAAATATCCCACTTGATCCGATGCAGGAAGCAAACTTCCCACCTACAAACCCAGGTGACATTTTGATGGGCTCAAACCACTTCAACGAAGATTGTTCTCCGTACAACAAACAATGATGGAGATGGAGTTCACAAAAGTGCGTCAGGGATACTGAGGACCCTTGGATTAAATCTAGTCAATTAGCCGCGGGATGTTACGAAATACTTTGTGATATTTTCAGTGGGTCGTTTATTGCTCAAGCTGTCGAAAGAGCTTACCTCTGCCTGGATTCCGAAAGATCTATGGCATAATTTATAACCGCTTCTCGTAGTAACTAAGCCCCAGGAATTTATGCTTAGCGAGATCTGCATACACGTGGACTCGCAATATCAATACCGAGTTCATGTTGTAAAATAACCACCACCTGCCTTGTCCTGCTGCGGTGATAGCAGAAAACTCCCGTCGGACCCAGCGGCAGCGGAGGGAAACACAATGCAATGTCGGTCCATCACTTTTATTGACGCGGGTCGCAACTGCTAGTGGTTTTGGTCGGTTACGCGCCTATTTAGTTTGGAGGGGAAGGGGGCTTCAGCGCTCCCGCTAACATGAGGTCCCATTCCAAACTCTCAGAAAGTGGACCAAACTCCGCGAAAGACATATTAGTCAGGCGTGTTTAAGTAGTAGGCTGTGTCATTCTTTTACCGCTCAGTCCATCCCCCCGCCCCCTCCCCACCTCAACTCATTTTACAAAACTGTACGCCTGTAAGTTGGCAATGGGCGTGGACGGTGACGTCACACGGCGAATCAGGTAGCAACGTCCAAGGTCGAATGGGCTTCCTCCGAGTAGGGCATGGGCTGACTCCAAATAGTGAGTGGGCTTCCACTTGCCAATGAAGAACGGGCCCCTGGGCGGCCGCAACGCGCCGCCTCTGCGCCGGTGACGGGGTAAACAGAGGGAGCACCTGGCCCGCTGGGTGGCCGCCGGAGGCCGATCTGATGAGACGGGCGCGGCACGAGATAAAAACCTGGCGCCCGCCGAATAAATAAACCCGCTGGAGCGGGGCAGCGGCCACGGAAAGGCTCCAGGGAGATTATGCAAGGCGGCGCAGAACCACCAGTGGCTTCTCTGATTCGGAACCGTCCGAGCTTCCCGTTTGACGGTCTGCTGAATACTTGAAAGACAGATGACCGGACGGGACTATTTGCTGACATTCAAAGTGAGCCGTGAGCTCCGTGGGCGTCCCTGCGGTGATTTCAATCATCACAAGCCGTTTAACAGCACTCCTGACATGGTGGGAACGGCAGATATGTCTTCCCCGCTTGTTTTTCGGGCGGTAATTCCTGTCGATGTGCATGTCATCACGATGGTAGCCATTTTTTTCCCACGTCTTCGGTAGCAAACTTTCCTGAGATAAAACCATTTCATCTGAGAACTTGCATAAGCGTTTCATGGGTCCAAAGCTGAAAATCACGCTAAAAATCTTGGCTGGCTCCAGAACAAATGCAATGGGCGATTTTTAGGTAAGCTGACTTTGGCGTTTCAGTCTATTTTGGATGAACGAAACGGCGAATGTATACTTTGCAAGCTAATTCGTATTGCTTGACACATTGTTCAGTGGCAAATGCAGATTAACAATATGAAGCAGATACCAAAAGCTTTAAGTTCTTGTCAGACTTGAGGGTACTCCTGTCAGATTTGTTTGATAAAGACACACACATACACACCCACACACCCACACCCACACCCACACCCACACCCACACCCACCCACACACACACATTCAAGGAACCGTTTGAGAACGTCTGGGTCTCAAGCGATAAGCTTACTTAGTGAAGCGCTTACGCTCAGTGGGGTGATCGATCTGCATTCTACTGACGCTCAACACCATGCACCTTGTGACAATTATTTATTTTCTATTCCCGCACACCGCCCCTCCATCAATGAGCATGCCCGAATCCTCCCGGCTGGGTGCTCTCGGGCTGCCTCCAAGAAGACGCTCAGCTCCCGGCGCGGTTTGTTGCGAATTAATTGCAAAATCCGCAGCAGCACGACGATAACGAGGCGGTTTATATGCCCTTAGGGCGTTGATCCATGCCATCTCGTTTGCCATGCTGGTGATACCGCCGCCAAAAGCTGCGCTCATCATTACGCCCACGAAAGATCCCCTCATTAGTGTCCCTCTACAGCCCAGGACACTCAAGGGGGTGAGCATCATGCCCGAGTCAAGTATGAGGTTGGCCCTGCGCTGTAGGCCGTTGAATTAAAACTAGGTATGCGGGCAGCTGCAAGTGGAGGCCGGATGTGAGATGGATGTGCTGCGTCCCAGAAGCATTGAGAGTCCTTTCGAGACATACAAGAGTAGACAGAATGGTATACCTGCGCCAGGTGGCGAGCAGGCCATCGGCCCGAACACCACCAGAGGCTTAGGTTCAGGGCAAAGCCACCAGCCGATCTTGCTGGGCACTGAAGCCCGTATTCCCGGCCGGCTTGGCAGTGTTGTGAACTTCCGCCAGATGTGCCGCGTTACACTGCCGACTGACCTGACGGCTGTGGACTGAAGCCGTAGCTCTTCAGTGGACAGAGCCTTTGTCGGCAGCTGAGGTGCGTTCAGATTGGAGGGCTCCTTGTAACGCTGCAGCTGCACTGCCTGGTGGGTGAGTCGCAATCCCACCGTGCCACCCGCTCCACCGAAGCAGGACGGCTGGAGCTGCAAGAATGCCGGCTGGCGTGCTCACAGAGGCATTCTGCAGTTTTCTGGGTTTTTTTTTAGCATTCCAGCCAAAAACATAGAGGGGCCAAGCCAACATTGGGGGGCCAAGCCAACATGGGGGGGGGGGGGTAATTTGTATAAGTTTTTACTGAATAGAATGTCTCATGGTTGCGTAGTAATCCATGCACAAGCATTGTAACCCATTAGAGCATTGCAAATATTGCATACACGCGTTGGAAAAAGCAAGGTAAGTAAACAGTGTTACTTTCACAGTAATACGCAGGGAATCCAATGGCATATCCCATCGGAACAGCTATTTCAAATCGAAATTCTCTGCTACACAGACAGATACCGAGAAAACTGCTATTACCAATCAAAGTGGAGGCATCTACCGTAAACAATACAATGTACAAAACCGAACCACAATGGCAGTAGGTGAAGCAAACAAAAAGGTTACATACCTCCTTTAAAGCCGATGATGTCCGAGGACAGATCAGGTTTTGGAGGAATTTTAGGTCAACTGCCGGTAAACTGCCCTGCCAGCTGAAGCTCCCTCCCAGCAAAGTTAAGAAAGCAAGACGCCTCGTCTAACGGCATTGGACGGCGCTACTGGTGACGGTTTTGCGATTAGGAATTCGGCTGGCGACATAAGATGCTCCATTACTACGCCTGAGCGCACGTTCTATGAAGTGTCATTACATTCAGTGATGCGTGGTGATGCTTGCGATTGATAGCCGTGTGCCAAAGCGGATCCAGGAAACGAGACGCGGCGGCAACGCCTTTCAGCCGCGCAGTAACATTACAGGTGTGTAGGATCCGTGGAACTGTAGCAATAAGTCGCTGATCAACTCACTAAAATGTAAATGGAATGAGTTATGTATGATTCCCGTCCTTTTTCGATGGCAAACAATCATAACTAGATGCAAATTCTGGTAAGGTCGTGAGTGTGTGTGTGTGGTGGTCTGGATCTCCAAACTGTCTTTGTATTGATGAAATAAGTGAATACATGTCAACAATGATATAAGATCATTTTAATCATGGAATACATTAAATTATATCAGCTCTTAACCATACAAAATTATCTTGGTATTCATTTCATAAAATTCAACCATTTACTTACAGTAATCTATACTCTTCGGTTCAAAACTACGTAAGTTGTTCAGTGCATTAGCAAGGAACATTATCCACATAGACAAGACATTGGTATAAGCCTTATTCCTCAGAGAAAGCCAGAAGACTATTCTGGTCTCTATATCTCCATTCTCCCGTTTTTCTCTGAGGAATAAGGCCAATACTACTCTCTTATCTAAAAATATGCTTGTCAATTAGACCAAATTATATTTGTTTTCTTTGAATGCTCAAAACTAAGTTTTACATAAATAATATTAAAGCACATATGCATGTGAATATATGACATATAACATGCATACAACATAAACATATAAAAAACATTTTACATAAACATATAAAGAACATTTTACATAAGCACATAACGAACATTTTACATAAAGCATGTAAGAATATAGCAACCAATTTTAGATATCATACATCGCAATCATTATAGCTTGGGTCATCATGAGATGCTCGAAACACCACGTTTAGGCTCCATGATCTCAACCAAATACCCCAAATGTCTCGCTCTCTGTCACAGGCGAAAGCAACTCAACCTCCCGCTGGCGTTGTTCGACTCTTCCAAATGGATGTACCGGTAGGAGCCGAGCCGCGCATATTTAGACAGCAGGCTTGCAGGTGGTGCTGAACTGCGACGGTGATACATCGATCCACTTTCCCCGTACAGAACGTACTGGGACAGGCTGGCAGTCCATCGTGTACGCAGTACGCAGGCGGTACGAGGTGACACGCGCCGCAGTGGTACCATGATGCTTAAACATGTCAAAGGTGCCACGGGCCTCGTGCATAGTCCAGCTGTTGCCCTCCGCCACTATGTTCTCGAGCTAAATGGGGTACGGTCGAGATTAGAACGGTCGGAGGATGGGGTACGGTCTAGATTATGTCGCACTGCATTGGAAGCGAATGCCACCACCCGCCAAAAAATACGTGTTTCGCTCAGTCACATTGCCCATAGCCGCCGTGATGTAACTCACCCTGAGCGCCGACATTACGAGAACCGATGTGCTGAGCCTGCGCTGGCCTGGTGGCACATTCTCCACGCCACCCGCCAGCCCACAGCGCAGAGTGGCTATTGCGGTCGCGCTGTTGCCTGGGGCGACATAACGAAAGGATCCACCGACAGTTGTCGGTATTGCATGGGAACTCTTCAGCTAGTTGCCAGCAGCCATCTCACCCTGGAGCCAATTCAATGCTGCCGCCGCCAGCTATTCAACACGAGGGCTGGTGTAGCGGTGACGAGTATTCGTGGCGTGCTTGGCGCGTCCGATCGGAACTTTCAGCGGCAATACCCTCGTATTGGCAGCCGACGCTTGACGTCACGCCCGATGCGCGATGACTGGCTGCGTCGGCTGCATGAGCACCAGAAACTAAGTGTCGACATTGTGGCTCGTGACATATATCAACAAATGGGTGTCATCCGAAGTTCCCCGTAATCGCCTCCTATCGCCAACTTGCACAGCCCCTCCCCCCGCCGGTACAGCGGTCTCGCGAACAGCCTCGGCTGAAAGACCGCTCCGCACGGTGACGTCCACGTCCTCCCGTCCTCGTGAGAAGGCGACGCCAGCCCGGGACGACCCTCGTTTGGTCTCGAGACCAGTCGGAAGTCCTGGGACAATCTCGAGACCAATCGGAAGTCCTGGGACATCAAGCCATTTGGCAAGATGAATGACGTACCGATTCCGAATACTGGTCGCATGTCTGGTGGGTCTGACTGTGTCCTCTAGCGACGTGTGACGTGACGCGATGTGACAGTGATTCTCGGGCGCCTAGAACTCGATGAGCAATCTCATTAGGCGTGTCATCATTCTGGTCGACTTTGCTGGCCCTTAGCAGGCCTGATACCCATCGCTGTGTCCTCTGACGTCTTCTGAAGTCCGCTGGAATGCGGCGAGATAACATTGCGGGTCCTCAACCGCCGACAAATATGTGCCGCGGAATGCGGTGGCAAAGAAGTGAACTCGGACGCGATGCTTCTCTCCATAACACTAAACGGTAACACGATACGTTTGTAAGGAGCCGGAGCCATGCCAGGCGCTACCCTTCAGCTTCCAGCTACGACACAATGACACGACGACGTGCGTGATAGCGCACAACAGGCAGAAATCCTGCTGGTGCCACCCTTCAGCTTACAGCTACGACGCAACGACACGACGACGTGCGTGATAGCGCACAACAGGCAGAAATCCTGCTGGTGCCACCCTTCAGCTTACAGCTACGACACAACGACACGAAGACATGCGTGATAGCGCACAACAGGCAGAAATCCTGCTTGTAGGGAGCCGGAGCCATGCCAGGCGCCACCCTTCACCTTACAGCTACGACACAACGACACGAAGACGGGCGTGATAGCAGCACAACATGCGGAAATCCTGCTGCAGTCTCTAACTGTGCATCGCATTGCTAGTGAACAGAGAGTGTAGATTTAAAGCCGATGGTTGAGCTTCGGATCTCTCCGGTGGGGGCTCAGTTGCGCGGCGAGGGCAGTGCGGCGGTGGAGAAGCCGGCCACAGAAGAGCAACGGCATTGTATTCTGTGCCCCAGTTTGTTTCTGTTTCCCCTACAACCGACCGTTGAGGTCGTCGAGGAAGAACTACGCTTTACGTGAGCTTTGCGTCCATTGGGACCTTCAACGTTGAGATTCCGTCTTACTGGTCAGCGTTTTCAAAGGCCGGACCGCTTCGCTCATTCCTGGAATGGCTAGGGCAGTGTTAAGCTATGCCTTTCATCGCCCATGCCGCCAGGAAGGAATGTCGGTAAAAGGTGTATTTACGCTGCTCTGTGAGCACGGATGAGCTCTCGCTGGTAATGCGATGCTCAAGTGTCGTTGGGCAGAACGCGGTAGGAATGCCAGGAAGGAATGCCGGTAAAAGGTGCATTTACGCTGCTCTGTGAGCACGGATGTGCTCTCGCTGGTAATGCGATGCTCTGGCGTCGTTGGGCAGAATGCGTTAGGCCATTCCAAGAGCACCGTTATTGGCCAGCAAGCAGGCTCACTTCACGTTGACAACAAGAATCTCGCCGACCGGAGACTGTAAAGCGTCTTTGTGACTCCTTCACAATGAACGTGGGCACCAGTATAAAAGCCATGACCTCACTCACTCAACAACTCATGACCTTACTCAAGAAATCACGGATGCTGAAGGTCTTCTAAAAATGCGGACTGAAGAATGCAGTTATCAATGCAGGTGAGATGTCAACAGTCCATAGACAAAATGCTGTCTTCTCGATATTTTTTTCGTAGTTGCAGGGTAGACAGGTAGAGGCCAAAGGAGAAAAAAAATATGCGATGCCTCTACCTGGCAAACAAATCCCATATACCGTGTTTTCTGTTCGGCTGGGTTCGAGGAGTGCCTGGCAAGAGGGTGTTACTGCATTTACATTATTTGCGTGGGTGCCTTTTTAAAGGAAATCCAGCTGATTGAAGACCAGATTGCACAGCGACGTATTAAATGGTTGAAAGTGCTTTTTAGACGGTCCAGTCACTTTCTGGATTCGATGATTGTTGACCTAAATCCTTTTTGAAATGCACAACTTTGATTAACGTCACCATTTAGCTCGCAGTTATTTTTAGTCAAAATTGGTTCCATTCACCACTGTTGCATTTCACGTTTTGCGTTAGGGCCCTTAGCCGTTAGACATAGCTGCGATGGTCTAATCTGTCTATTTATGAGTGTACATCGATGGCCAAGTGGTGCTACCATTTGCACTGACTCTGCGGAAGAGAATGCGCCCACGTCATTTTTCAGTGTAATTGCAGAATCCTATCGCTCTAGCCCATTCAATTTCGAACTTCAAACATCTCACAATGATCTGACTAATGGGACATCTAAGGGGCTTAAGGCCCCTTGGCATCCGAAATGTTGGCGCCCTTTCGTTACAGGGTTGCAGATGCCGGGTAGAAATGAAGTTTAGTACATGCATTGTTGTGGAAAACTAGAAACACGCAACATATGTGTGCGCGCAACATATGCTGAATTTGTAGCTTATAATTAACACTTCGCAGCCGGTAGTTCAAGGGGGCGTGGCGCAGATGCTAGAATAAAAGATGCATCTAAAATGTAGCCGAGTGCTATGTATATCGTTTTTCTCTCGGGAACTCTCAAGGAATTGTGCGCTGCATGACACTGACAGCATGTATTGGCTGGAAGCAAAACATTCGGCATAATGCGTAAGGAACTAGTCGAAAATTCTGGATCGTTTCTGTTTCTAACGCATGATTTTTCGTTATGAACAAGGCACGTTACCGGTTGGGGTACTACGACCATTAAGAATTTCTTGAAAGTCAAAATTCACGGCGTACCGTGTATGAAAACTATAATCCGATGCGTCATGAGAGTTTGGATTTTATGCACAAAAAATTCCAACACATCGGTGCAAGATAATCAAAGGGATGGCCCCATCTTTAAAAATATTTAAGCAAACATCGGATATGACGTATACATTATTTTAGCAGAAATCCATTTACTTTTCATATTTGTTTCGATAGATGCATGTTGCCGAAATGTCAACAGATCTATATTTCCATTCTCCTGGTTTTTCTCCGAGGAATTAGGCTATTTCTATTGTCTTATCTATAAGCACCAATTATTATTAAATAACATGACTTAAGCTTTTGGCATACTTATAAGTGAAAAAGCTGATCTGGACAACGCACTTTCTCTGCTTCGTAAATATGCTCCTCAAAAGGTGATTGTTTGACTGCGTTATCGTACCTTGCACAACATTAATCCAGAGCCAATTGACCACCATTTGTTATCGAACTCTTCCTTAAAACCATTTGGCTTTTGGTGGCAGTTTCACTGAATGTAGCGGAACATAATTCGGTTTACAGCCTTGTGAAAAGCAAGCGCCCAATATGTACTTCCTATGGGCTAGTAGCAAAAGTACGCCGTAGAGCGGTTACACTACCAACGTACTTCAGTTGGGTCTGCTTTCGTTCGACAAAGACGACTCTGTCACAGGGAGGCAGCATGGGAGCGTTCAAACATCCGAGTAGGGCGACGCCCTACGCTACAGTAGAAGGTAGCGTCAAGGCTAAGCACAGGGTCTTGCCAACCCTCAGTACAGAGATGCCGCGAAGGGAAAGATGGGATTAAGTTCAAAGTCAGGTTTGACAGCAGTTGGAAGGGAGGTGTTTATGAGTTCAGCCTCAGGTCCAGATATGGACGTCCCACGAGCGGAGGTACACGTACAACACAGAAAAAGATGCACCTAGGCACAAGTGACACACAAAGGCAAGTTACAGGGGTGTCCCAAACCAGAGGGCGCCCCAAGCTCAGTTCAGTGGCGCCCGAAAGACCAAGAGTTTAAACATTTGTGTGCATTCAATCCACAATTCATGTGAACGAGTGTATCAATAATTTCCCGGACAATTTCATGATATACACAGATGTGACCCAGGACCAGGTAGCGCAATGTCCCGAAACTAAAGAAAATAGAGTGGTGGAGAGAGTCGGGCCGACGAGTAGGGCAGAGTGGGACAGAGCGCGGAGGCGAGAGGAGGAAAGGAATGGTAGCGGGATGAGCATTCAAGGATAATGTAGTCTTTCCATGTAGAGCAGGTAGAGGGGCGCTCCATGGGCCTGTATCAAGGCCTGAACCAAGACGGAGGGCTGTCTTAACTCAGACGGACCGGCACCTTGCATGTTTAAGCTTTTAGGGATAAGTGCCGTGCGGAGCTGGAACAGAAAATCCCTCCAACGGAGGCGGATAGACTTCGAGCTAAGTGGTTGGGTGTCTGAGATAGACGACTGCGTATCTGAGATAATGGGCCAGGTATCTAAATAATTAAGCAAGGATATAAATTATCTGCGCCAGAACAGCGACTATGTGTGATGGCCAAGGGAATAGCCTCAATCGATTAAGGCGCTAAAGAATATGTTGCCGCAATGCTGCTCACAGCTAACAGCTAACTCGAGCCCATATTGAAATGGTGCAATGGATGCAAGTAATTCGCTCGTGTGATACGAAATCCAATGTAGGTAGGTCCCTCGTGCCACTTTTAGCTTAAGATCGATTGCCATGATGCTGTCAGCAACGGTGACCTTGTAGGCTATACCGACGTGACGTCAAATGCAACACCAATTCACGATTTCAAAGCGGCCATCACGTGATCAAAAGCCTACCGACTATGTGCAGACGTATTAATGCACTGGCAAGGACACCCGACGCTGCCAAATGGGGAAACGTATTAGAAAACCATGAACACGCATTAGCAACCTGACCGGTCCATACGAAGTGGGACGGATCGAAGCCTGCCTAGGAGCGTCAATTTCATAGGCCATAGTGCCCTTGCAGGCTTCATTTTCCATTTTAGGTGGAATTTGACTGAAGCCTGATCGACTACTATGAATCCTCATGAGCATGTCTGCGCCCTAAATCGGAACAGATAAGATTTCGTTTTTTTGTAAAAAGGAGGGAGGTGATCAAAATGGATTTCAAAGCGTGTGATTAAATTGGACTGGGTCCCGGAGGCTCAGTACATGCAAATCTTTGCCAATAGGTCGGGTTAAGGGGACAAGCGTTCCGTGCCCGATGCAGAAACGGCGAACATCGTATGTCTCTCACATGCCCGCTTTCGCCGTGTGATCCCATGACTGAGCTGAATAACTGAAGGGTGCTACGTAGTTTTCATTTGTGTAAGATTACCCGGCCGTTGAAAACAATGTGCTAGATCGTACCTTTTAGTAGTTATTTGACGTTGAGTGGTGAATCGTGACCCAACATTTCCTTGTCCAAACAGCTTTTTACGCTGCCAGAAAGGTCAAAATGTGTTTTAACCAGAAAGGAAAGCCAGCGAATATCAACAGATCTCGATGGAAAAGGTCATGCCGCCTGACGTACTCCATAACCATCCTTACCTTCTCGCTCAACGAGGTCAGCCACAAAATGTTGGTCGGCACCCCTACAAACCGATGGCACCTCTTCGAATATTTCACCCCCCTTTCCGTACTCTCCTACCAATATCTGATCTGCACCTCCCTGGTATGTCTGGCTTTCTGGACCCATTTCGTTCCAAGCCGCGCGCCACCTTCGTCGCGCCGTCCATGTTCGCTGACTTGCGGGGCATGCGGACCCGGGCACCCCCGGTCGGTTGACACCAGGTTTTTTATTAGAGCCCTCTCAACCAGAAATAATCATTTCAGGGCGAAGAAGGAATGGAATGAAGGAAAGTGGTGCGTCCCGGATACCCGGTCGGGGTCCCCTTCCCACGGGGCTCTCGACCCACTCGTGGCTGACGCATGCAGTTGACAGAATCTGCCGTCCGCGGGAGAGTGGATCCCGGTGGTCGGTTCCGCGGCGCATGCGCACGACAGATCGCATCTGCTGACCGTGCGTAACTGGCTGGTCGGGCACGTGGCTGGTGGGGTGACCGAGGCCATCCCGCACAGCCTACCAGCCCACCTATCCCATCTCATCCGCCGTCGGCGGGGTCGGCGGGCCGGCGATCGTATCCGCCGGACGATTCAAGCCGTGTTCGGAGCCGACCAGTGACGCCCTGCCAGCGTTGATGATGTAGTAGACCTGCCACGGACGCTAGTGTACCCCGCCAGGCGAATCGTGCCGCGGACTCATCGGGAGTATGCGGCCGTGGCAGGCGCGGCTGAGCCCGCGAGTCGACACCGCTACAATATTGGTCACATCAATGCCCGGTCGCTGACGCACCGACTGGACGAAGTAAACCAGCTCCAGCAGAAACATCACACGGGCATTCTGTGTGTGTCTTAGACATGGCTCAAGCCTGAGGTACCGGACAGGGCAGTGATATTCCAGGTTTCAGCACACTGCGGCATGACCGCGATGTCGCCTGGCTGACAACAGCCTAGCAAACCCAGCCACGCGTAGGTGGCGTCGCTGTACTCGTCGCGGACTCCGAGACCAACTCCGCGAAATTCGACATAGCTGGTACTGACCCCGTGGGGGAATCCCTTCGGCTTTCGGTGAGCGGCCCGGCCGCCACACCGTGGTGATCTGTGCCATCTACCGAACACCGGGAGGACCAACGTCGCGATGCATGTAGAGTGTTCGAGACCAACTACAGGCTGCCGTCGCCACAAGGAAAACCGGTATACGCACTGGAAGACCACACCAATCTCCTCAACCCGGACGGCCCCGGTGTACGCGGTTTCCAGGACATCCTGAGAGACATGAGTCTCGAACAGCTGGTCGTCAAGCCGACCCACCTCGCACTCGATGTCCACCTGACCGTCACGAACGTGGCCAGTCTCCGGGACTCAGCTGAAGTTCTCCCGGGCCTGTGGCGGACCACCACCCGGCGCTGCTCCGCGCTCCCGTGCTCAGAGAGCGCCGGCGGTCAGTCACCACCGCCGTGCGACCGTGGAGACGCGTCCACTGGGACGCGGTCAACCTGAGGCTGCTGCTCGCAGGTCGGGAGCCGCTCTACGCCGCCGGCACCGCCGATGACAAAGTGGATTCATTTACGGGAGCGGGAAGCACCGCAGTCGACGCTCACTGCCCGACCATCCCCGTGACGTCACGGCGACCTGGCTGTCAATGGCGGCGTGGAGATACCGAAGCCTTCGCAGCCATGGAGGAGCGCGACTGCACCCACGAAACCTAGGAACGCTGCCGTGCCACAGAGGTATGCCGAGTGTACCAGCGGGGCCGTAACAGAGTGAAGGGACTGATCACCCCGTGCGACGCTCCTACCTGTGCAGCGGTCTGCTGACAGGGCGACAAAACTTCTGGAGCCGCCTCAGGCAGTTCAAACTTAAGCCAGCGAGAGGACGCGACACACCCGAGTACGGCATGGCCACCCGGGCGGACGCACTTAATGCCCATTTTGCTGCCGCTTGCCCCACAATCGCTGCGGAGGCGGTGGTGGTGCGTGGCTGTGCGGGTGCGCCCCCGGGTGGACCGCGCCCGTACCGTGTCTGTGCCTCGGCGCTCTCCCCGCATCCAGTCAGTCTGCCGGAGCTTTCAGCAGCCATCAGGAAGATGAGCGCGTCGAGGGCTTCGGTGTCGATGGCTACCACTCCATGAAGGGTAGAAGTGTTTCCCTGTAATCGGCTTTAACATTTGAGCAACTTTTCTATCACATCACGCACTTTTCCGTTCGTCTGAAAGAACGCGCGCATCAACCCGGTGCTCAGGTTGGGCGATCGATCAGACCTGAACAACTTTCGCCCCATTTATACTCTCTCTGTAGTGTCGAAAATTACCGAGAGGGTCGCCTGCTCGTAGTTCACTTCTTACCTTCCTGACAGCACGTGCTGACACCGTCGCAATATGTTCATCGTCCACGTCACTTGACGGAGGACGCCCTAATCCAGGCTGTCGAGTGGCTGGCAAGGGCTGTCGATAACGGCCATGTCGCGTCGATAACGACGATTGACCTTAGCAAAGCCTTTCACAGCGTTGATCACGGGGTCCTCCTGAGTAAGCTGGAATGGTGTAGGGTGTTCTCGAAATGATTCTGAAACTACCTGAGCGGTCGGAAGCAGGTGGCTAGTGATAGCTCAGTTACCCTATCTCAATCCTAAGGGGTGGTCCAAGGATCCCTTGTCGGCCTAATCCTGTTCCTCATCTTCATCAACGACCTCTTCAGCTTCCTATCCCAAGGCTGCCTTCTATCCTACGCCAGTGACACCCAACTCCTTGATTCCGCCACCCGCGATGCTGTCGGTCTGTCCAGCCTGAAAACCCGTGTTGAGGAGTCCATTTAGTGTCTTCAAAAGTGGTTCCGGTTAAACAGCCTTAAAATAAACCCAAAAGAGACAGACTTCATGCTAATCGGCACCAAACCCTCCATCGCGAAGACCAGCAACTCCTCCATCATCTTCAGCGAAGTTACTGGGTGCTCTCTACGACTGCCACCTCACCTGGGAACTCCACATTTCCTCAGTCGTTTGGCGCTACAATGCAATCCTTGCATCTGCTTGTCCAAACTCACGTCATCCCCCACATCCTCTACTGCCTTTCCATGCGGAGTGGAACGGCCGAGCGTCATCTAGACAGGGTGCAAAGGGTGAGGCACTTTGGCACTTTGCAGCCAGGCTAATCAGTGGTGTCCGCCGAAGCGATCACATTTCACCCGTTCCGGAAACACTCGTCTGGCGTAGTATCGCGGACCATGTGCAGTGCCAGGACTGCCCGACTGTGAATAGGGCACGGTACGTCCCTGAATCCCCCAGTGCACTGCGGGCTCTATTCGTGACGTGCACCGATTCTTCCTAATGTCAAACTCGGGCTGTTTCGGACGGTATCGACTTGCTACATCTGTCGCGCGTCTGCGTTGCTGCCATCTCGTGGCATTTCCCATACCGCGCCGCCGCCGCATGGAGCCGGCTGCCTGCGGCGACCGTCCGCGCCCCCTCGTGCCGGGCATTCTTCCATGCATTAAATCGCTGACTCCTTGACTGAAACTGCTTCACCTGTGCGTACATGTGTATCTGTGTGCACTACTTGTGTACTTTTTTGTTCTTGCACGACTAGGCGCAGAACAATCACCACCTGGATGTGCCTTCAATAAAGTAAATGTATATGTAAGAGATGCTGGGTGCCTGCCTGCACCTGAGTGTTTTAAATCAATTGTGTTATTTTTCAAGCCAGCCGGCCGTAAATACTCGTTTACGAAAGTGTTTATTCAATAATAACCTAGATTTTCAGTTGAACTGAACTGGCATTGACTGGAATACATTGGGTTTGGTCCTGGGAAACGCTATCAGGCCATCGCCAGGCCCTGTACACATCGACTGGATCTGCCACATGCCACTGGGGCAGCCCTGCCGTGCTATTCGCACGCACAGCGCCATAAAAGGGCCACTCATCACCCTACTATTCAGGGGTGGCGGCGAATTACGTCGCGAACATGACAATGGTGAGTCCACCTGAAGGGGTGAAGCGAATTACATCGCCCCTCCGTCAACGCCCTCTTTCCTTCCGTGAATCAGTGAATCAATGGCCGTTATTAGTCACCCCCCCCCCCCCCCTGACAGACTCAACGCAGCGCTCGGTTCCAGGTGCGCGTGAATCAGCAGAGGGACGGATCGATCTTCCATGACTCGCCCACCTCCCCTTCCTCCGCGACGCACGCAGAGGGTCTTGCCGTCCTGGCCGCTCCGGCGCCGGCCGGCCGCGGGCGTCTGGGCTGGTCCTCTGGCTCCAGTGCCATCAGGTCCTCAGGTCGGTGCTCTCTCCCACCATCTCCCGTCAGCTCCGACCAGTCAGGAGGACCAGCCCAGTCGGCCGGCACTCCCTCCCACCATCTTCCGTCAGCTCCGGCCAGCCAGGAGGACCAGCTCGGTCGGTCGGCACTCCCTCCCACCATCTCCCGTCAGCTCCGGCCAGCCAGAAGGACCAGCCCAGTCGGCCGGCACTCCCTCCCACCATCGCCCGTCAGCTCCGGCCAGCCAGGAGGACCAGCCCAGTCGGCCGGCACTCCCTCCCACCATCGCCCGTCAGCTGAGGCCAGTCAGCCACGCACCGGCGCCAGCGTCGCTTCCGGCACGAGCAAGAGAGCGCGACTCGGACGCGGGCGCGTCTGCCCTCGCCTCCCTGCGAGCGAACCCTCCAGGGGCCGGCCTGTCGTTGGGATGTGTGCGGTGATCAGGAAGAGGGCGGGCGTGGCTGCTCGAGAGGCAGGAAGCGGCCGCACGCGGGCGCCTTTGTTGCCCGCTCGCGTCTCGTCCGCCGGCTCCCACGCCGGAAATTGAATGGAGGATCAGCTGACGGAAAGGGAAACAACCTGGTGATGGAGCAGTCGCAGCCAGTACGATCGGCTCTGTCAGACTGGAGTCTGGCAGGTGCCGACATCCGGCTGCCACACGAGCGACATGATGACGTGGGGTGGCCACGCGAGCAACATGGTGTCGTAGGGTAGCCACACGAGAGACATGGCGTCAAGAGGTACCCACACGAGCGACATGGTGTCAAGGGCTGGCCATACGAGCGGCATGATGACGTGGGGTGACCACACGGGCGACATGGTGTCGTGGGATGGCTACACGAGCGACATGGTGTCACGAGGTACCCACACGAGCGGCATGGTGTCAAGGGGTAGCCATACGAGCGACATGGTGTCAAGGGGCAGCCATACGAGCGACATGGTGTCGAGGGGTAGCCACACGAGCGACATGGATCCGCGGGGTGACTGTACGGCTGACGTGACTCCGCACAGTGACCACCCGAACTTGATGGTGCCGTGCAGTCACCGCATGGAAGGTGCGATGCCGTGGGGTGGCCACACGAACGGTATGGTGACGTGGGGTGCCCACATGAACGGTATGGGTCGTCGCGGTCGCTACCCAGACGACGCGACTCGCGGATGTAAAAAGCCAGCCAGATCGATGCCTTACATCCTGTTCCTATTTCTACCCCCGCAGACCTGTATTGTGTTACTGTTTTATCCGTCTTCCTGATCCGGCACTTTTCGCAATGAGCCCTACCCCGGGGTTCGTGTGCAGAGGATCAGCGGTCCGTTTTCTGCACAGCTCTGGCAGATCTGTACGGCTTGACGCTTGGCAGCAGCCCGCCAAAAAAACGGCATGATAGCGTGATGGGCTTAACAGGAAGCTACTTTGTGCTACACGTGTAGCGACGAGAAAGGTACATAACTGTAGCCGCAAAGGGTCTGATTTATGCCTGGATCCAAGGATCTGATCCTGGTTTGCGAATGACTTCGACGACCAAAATCGTAGACTGGCGTTCGTTACTCAAAACATTTCGTATCATTTGAAACGTGTTCCTGGATTTTTAAGATCCTTCTCAAAAATTACCGGGACAATCTTAAACATACTTCTTGTTGAATTCTAACGAGAATGAACCCAATAAACATGAGCACAATTGTCGGCGCATCTTGTCATGCTAATTGGTATGGAACAATGCCGTTCAAAGAAATAAAGGGCTTTTGGTGCGTCTTTCCAAAGGCTTTGGTGTGAGATGGAGCGCGCCGGCGCGCCACCGCCTCCGGACATCGCACGCAGTGTACCCCGCGGCGGCACCTGGTTAGTCAGACGCTGAGTCAGCGTGCCACCCTGCGTGCTGAGCGGAAGCCGCTGCAGGCCTCGCCACGGAGGGGTCCCGGTCCTGTCCCCATGTCACGCACCCCGCGGGGCAGCCGCTGCAGGCCTCGCCACGGAGGGGTCTCGATCCTGTCCCCATGTCACGCACCCCGCGGGGCAGCCGCTGCAGGCCTCGCCGCGGAGGGGTCCCGGTCCTGTCCCCATGTCACGCACCCCGCGGGGCAGCCGCTGCAGGCCTCGCCGCGGAGGGGTCCCGGTCCTGTCCCCATGTCACGCGCCCCGCGGGGCAGCCGCTGCAGGCTTCGCCGCGGAGGGGTCCCGGTCCTGTCCCCATGTCACGCACCCCGCGGGGCAGCCGCTGCAGGCCTCGCCGCGGAGGGGTCCCGGTCCTGTCCCCATGTCACGCGCCCCGCGGGGCAGCCGCTGCAGGCCTCGCCACGGAGGGGTCTCGATCCTGTCCCCATGTCACGCGCCCCGCGGGGCAGCCGCTGCAGGCCTCGCCACGGAGGGGTCTCGATCCTGTCCCCATGTCACGCGCCCCGCGGGGCAGCCGCTGCAGGCCTCGCCACGGAGGGGTCTCGATCCTGTCCCCATGTCACGCGCCCCGCGGGGCAGCCGCTGCAGGCCTCGCCACGGAGGGGTCTCGATCCTGTCCCCATGTCACGCGCCCCGCGGGGCAGCCGCTGCAGGCCTCGCCACGGAGGGGTCTCGATCCTGTCCCCATGTCACGCGCCCCGCGGGGCAGCCGCTGCAGGCCTCGCCACGGAGGGGTCTCGATCCTGTCCCCATGTCACGCGCCCCGCGGGGCAGCCGCTGCAGGCCTCGCCACGGAGGGGTCCCGGTCCTGTCCCCATGTCACGCACCCCGCGGGGCAGCCGCTGCAGGCCTCGCCGCGGAGGGGTCCCGGTCCTGTCCCCATGTCACGCGCCCCGCGGAGCAGCCGCTGCAGGCCGCAGTGTGGTCGCGGTGCTCTCTCCCCGCGTCGCGTGCCGGGCAGCAGCCGTTGCAGGCCGCGCCGCGCCGGGGTCGCGGTGCTCTCTCCCCGCGTCGCGTGCCGGGGAGCAGCCGCTGCCGGCCGCGCCACGCCGGGGTCGCGGTGCCCTCTCCCCGTGTCGCGTGCCGGGCAGCAGCCGCTGCCGGCCGCGCCGCGCCGGGGTCGCGGTGCTCTCTCCCCGCGTCGCGTGCCGGGCAGCAGCCGTTGCAGGCCGCGCCGGTGTGGGACGCGCCACCGCGGTCGGCTGGGATTTGCCCTATCTGCGGCCGAGATCGCCGCTCGTAAGTCCACTTCGTTAGGCAGGCCGACGGCCCTGAGTGACGGTCATGTGCTGCGGTCGGCGGCGGACGGCAGAGACGCTATCTGGCCGGCTAATGGCCGCGTTATCGCGGACAATCGGCCGCCGTCCCTGCGGTCGCCGTAATGAATTTGTAAGCGTAGCGTTTATTGGCTTTCGCGACCACACGGCGTAATTAAAGAGCTAACACGCCATCGCGTTTGCAGAGCGGTATGCGATATACACAAAGCGTCGTGACTCATTGCTGAATCAGAGGCGGCGCTAATTGCATGATGAATCAGTAACTGATTTCCTTAATTAATTTAGATGTGAAATGGCTGTGATTACCTGCGACACATTCCGAGAATGTCGTTGTGCAGGGCTGACTTTGTGCGATCTCCATTTTTGTGAGTAGCGATGCAGAATGACACCCTCAAGGCTTACTTGGTTGGCGGCTTTTCTTCCCCATCCAGCCGCGTTCTTATCGGGACTTAACTTCCAGCTAAGTATCCTTAGTGCGCGGATTCAGCTACTCCAAAACTGCAACTCCGCCGAAGAAAATGCCGCCAGCATTTGCGTGTGTGCCATTTTAGATGGCGGCTTTAAAATACGCCTGAGAAAGCCATTTGGTTTCCGCATGATCCTGGTCTGGACTAATTGGATGAAAATGTCAGTGACCCATTTCTCCTTCTAAAACTTGAATATATTTAAACATGCTTGCTAAAGCACGTGCCTGTCCATGCAACAGAGACACGCTCCTGGATGGAAAAACTTTCTGAAACGCTCCGGCGCATCCCGCCAGCGATATCGACCACCCACTGCCTCCCCGCGCGTGCACTTAAGACCGCGCCCGAAGCAGTACGTCATCAGCGTCGCAGCCGCCTCCGAGACAGGAGCGGCGCGGCGGGTCGTAATTCGGCGCGCCAGGTGGCGGCCGGACGTGACGCCGGCCCCAAACGGTAGCCGATGAGCCGGTCTGCCGTGCCGGTCCGTGGACAGACCGCGATCACCAGCGGCGTCGGCCGACTCCGAACACGACACCGCTGCAGCTCTGGCCGTCCACTCGCCGATAGCCTGCCTGGGTGGAACAACTCGTGGACAGGAAACGAGGAGACGGGCTTGGCTAGACCTTGATGTATTTAATATGTCCAACACGTGAAGTGTGGGCGTGCTCGCTCCGTCAGCTCAGCAGATATTGCGTAACAGGCATGGGGCCCGCACAAGCTGTGGGTAAATTGACCATCGTGAAACAAAAAGGGAAGCGAGAGCTCTACTTCAACGTGCATCATATTTGATTATCCACAGTCGACGCATAACAGCTTTGTTCAGACAAGGCTCGCCGCACGCAAACGGAATATATATCCACCAGAGTATGCTCAGTGGGTCATAATTCGCGATATCAGGCTTGCCCTTATTAGTATGTACCAAAGCGACGCTGTGGTGGACGTAAATCGAATGCCTGTGGCTGCCATGCGCAGAAGAACGTGGACAACTTGGCATCCGAAGCAATTATAACCATACAGTGATAGCCACATATAGCTCCGAGTTCCACACGAAATCGTCAATGGTCTGCACGTTAAGTACCGATGAAGCAACCAATAACAAGGGCGAATTCTGCGAAATGATACACTGATACACTGCACGATGTAATTCAGCTCTCGGAACCCCTAAACCGAAAGACACTCTTCACAGATCAAGACATGTCCAACATATCTGAAAGTGATCACGCTTACACGCATACTGATGACTTTACCGTGGAATAAGCGCCAGCTGCGTGGTTCGATTGGACACAGTCACGCACGGAGTCCACAGTCAGGCGCACTTCTGGGGCGTGAGTTCGGCGTGTGTAATTAGCTTGAATAATGATAGTCCAGTCCGTCTGATCTGTCGGCACTTGCCTGGTGATGGCTAATCAACACGTTGCTTCGCGTGCCCGGAGACAAAGATAGTCAGAGGACAGGTTTAGTGTAAGCCTGCCCTGCCTCAGAAAGCTTTGATGGGGGACGAAGCAATCCCTGCATGTGCACATTCCTGCGTGTTGTACGGGGTATCGCCTCTGCGTACAATGACATGCTTAGAATAGAATACAGTACTGAAGATGTGTGTGCATCACCAACACCGGGATATAACTGTATTACATTTGGCTGACAGAGAAATCGTCCGAGCGTTGTGTAGTGGGGCTACTTTGGAGGATATACCCTAGGCTTGGCCTGGGTGCAGGGAGGATGCTTGCAGCTCCCCTTTCGTCTCAGTGATTAGCCGTGACCTATTAGAAACAAAATAAATAGACTTATACCTCCCACCCTTCTCCTCAGTCTTCAGTTTGAATTGATGACTGAAATACAACATTGAAGCACAATGAATGCAAAACAATAAATACACCGTGAATTCACTATATTTCGGCAGGCATGTGCTCCTGAAGTTTTAGAACTCACATGTTACGGTGAACCGCAACACACAGCTCAAAGCCAAGCAAAAATCAGGAAAGTTAAGCCAAAGCATCTTGTATTCGAGATCTTTTCAGAAATAGTGACCTTCGCCATTTCCCAGCCAATTACCGGCGAGTCAAATATGGACAGTTCTAAAGTTCACTAGCGAGTTGCAGCCACTGCGCTTGTTTGTACCGCGCACTTTTTCAGGTCTTGTTTCCAGGTCTTTCAAGCCAGCGTCCTAAAACTAGGTGGATCTGTGAGTTGCACGCTGGAGTGGGTGACCGTTTGCGCACATCGGATCACGCTGTTGTCTATGTGATTGATTGTTTTGTCCTCCGTCAGATATGTTTGTTTCGTGTCACTGCAACGCCGCGTTGTGGATTTGCACTGACACGTGCACTTCAGCACCTATGTTGTCACGCGATTTGAAACGCGACGTGTTCTATATTATTTCAGTGGATGAGGTGCAGTCGTGTTAATATTGTTACGACGTAGAAGAAAATAGCCGAACCACGCAGCTTGGTGACAAATTCCCTATTTTGACAGCAAAACTGTTAAAAAACCTGGTTTCTTGTTCAAGAAATCTGCATGAGCCTGCGATAAGTAGTTGGAAAGGTTGATTGAAAGTTGGAAGGAAAGTTGGAAAGAAGCCTCTAGCAAGCATGATGGCCGGCTCAGAACAGGCCAGGTCGAGAGAAGCGAGCTGCCAGCTGCTTCCTGAGAGAACAAAGAACCGCGATAAAAAACAATGCTTACTCTGCAAGCCTTCATAGTATCATAACTTGGTGCATTGAGCTAGTTTCAATTGATTGCTTCGCGCAGACATGGCTAATCGATCCTGGGACGACAAGCAATGACGATTTGGTGGATCTATCTGGAACGGTCCGAAAACTATCCCAGGAAGTCGGCAGCTGTGAGTCGCTTTTAACCTTACGCCGAACTTGGGATACGCGATCTGTGTGGCTCTATTGCAGATCGCATAGAGTTACACGGATCACAAATATTCCCCCACTACGCAAGCTGACAGGAAATCAGCGCGAACGCCGAAAGTGCTGATAATTTCACCGTTTTTGATCTCATATAGACCAGTTTGTGCGACGAGCCTCACTGGCCCTGTGTTCCCTCTTGTCTCAGTAATTAACTACTGCAGACTATGAATCCTCAACATATTGCGGTGAGTTCCGGTGAGTTTGATGCGGGTGAGTTGCGCGCGGCGACAGGGTGTGATGGCTTCAGGAGGGCGGAAGACGGCTCAGCTCTCCAGGCGCCGGACGTCGCCGGCTCACGAGAGAACCGGGCCGCTGCCGCCGCTTATTGCAGAGCAGCTGGGAGATCATTTCTCTGCGTCATCCTCCGTGAGATTTAATGCTGCGACCGAGTCATCACCGAGGAGCCGGCACCTTATAGAACGCCGGCTGAGAAATAACGCCTGAGGCGGCTGCGAGGTCGGGGTCAAGGGTGTTTTAGTCAGGCTGCAGCGGCCCGCAGTGCCAGCTTATTAGAAATATGAAGACACCACTCAGTGCCAGGCCTCACACAAACTGTAGGGACGTCCCAAAAAGAGAAAAGATCAAAGCCGTTTCTGAAGCCAGGTCCTTCCATGCATCACTAGCGGTTAAAGACCAACTTCGACGAAAAGTGGCTGGACCGTGGCACACCCGGCTTGTCCTGTCCCAGCAGCCGCGGTTTCTCGCGGCAGTAAGGATTACATGCGAAGGAAGACTTGAAGGGTAAGACGACTGATTGGTGAGACTGAGTACGACTGTTAAGGTAGGATCAGATTTCTGATCAGGCTAGGCCAAGGTGAGGTCGGCTGGCTCGATGACAATTTCCTACTCTTTCCAGTCACGTGTCCAGGAAGTGAACTATGATTACCCGTTCCACTGTCATTGGCTCGGGAATTGCGCCAGTTTAATCGAGTAATGTCACACATGAGTGGCTCAATTTCTTTCCAATCGACACTTTCCGACTGACCGACCTTAAATTGGTTGTCCCCTCCCCAGCCAGCTTGAAGGAGTTAGCGAATGCGTCAGCGGCTTGTAACTGGGCAATAATAATCACACCCTGAAAAACGTTATAATAAGCCAATTTTACAGGGCTATTATTGCGTGCATTGCATAATTGGCTGACATGAAACTGATAAGATGGTATCGACCACACCTATCCAAACGACATGTTTCCCTGTAAGTAGTTTGTCTTTGTTTACGCTTGTTCCCAGCCAGTTTTATGAGCTGAAATGGTCTTCGCTAACTGTTATGAATGTAAGGCGCTGTCATGACATGTCTTGTGTAGGTTCACGCAGCATTTACATCACAAAACAGCGACGTAAATAAGGTGTTTTTACGCATGGCTTGAAACAAATTTAATGTACCTGCAACATTCCACAATGCCCGTTCAACTTCGCAGACTTACTCTGCGGCTTGCCATTCCACCTCTTTTTAGCGAATGGTGTGTTCATTTGGTCCGGATGGGTCTTCACTGCCGGGTAGCCGATTGTTTGAACTTGTTTTTGGTGGGTGTGGGTACTGAAATGTAATGAATGTGCATCCAAGTGCAAAAAAAATGTTTCCGATGCTCAAAAGCAAGGGTTTTCTACTGCCGCAGAGATGACCGTCTTAAGCAGCCATTACCAAACCTTAGTTACCAAAACTATGAGAACAGTAACAACGGAGCGGAAGGCGCTTTCCTCCCTTTCTCCTTGCACAGTTTAAGGAGGTACATTAACAGGCAACAATAATGAATTTCATTTCGCTCGCAGCCTGTTCTTCTGCTTTTTGCACGCGGTCATGCTGGCGGCTGCCTGAAAAGCGGCGGTGTGTTCCATATGCATGCAGCGCCGTTGCCACCGGCCCTCCAGCCTTGAATCTTCGACTTTTCGACGGCCTCGGGCGTTCTGAAGAAACAAAGCGTACGGAGAACACGTCCTGTTTTGATCGCCCTGCTCAAAAAACTTGATGCTTGATCAACATCTTTACTCGCGATGCCTGCGTTGCCTTGCTCAACGTATGCATGATCATAAAATTATTGTGATCGTAATCTGTTTACTAACTGGATCACCTAAAAGAGTTCATAACGATGTCCAAGAACTCTCTTCGATGCAAGCGTAGTCAATTCATCATGCCATCTGCAAGAGCATAGTATCTCAATCAGCTAGAGGGTTGCTTTGTGCCACCATATTCTAGACATGTTTGCTTGACGCGGGACAACTTTTTGGTGTGTATGACCATGCTGGTCTATGCTCACCTTGCTATTCATTTATGTGCGTTTTTTACGCAAGGTGGCTGTCTTGAGGTGCTACGGTTAAGCTACTTCATTGTTTCATCACCACTATTTTCAGCATCATTCTTTCAAGGGAACTTTAACGACTTTCACAAAAGTTTATAGTCTTGGCAGACACCAGACGCCAAAAGCATCACGCATCACCACACTAAACTACGAGCTGACAATTCCTAAGACTTACGAAGGGCTCTCAATCTGATGCGGTGGACCATTATGGCCCACACCCGATTGATGACTCTGAGACATGTTTTGCAGTGGACGTGAGGCCTGTATCTGTGAATAAGTGGCACGTGCTGCGCCCTAGCTTTTGTTGAAGGTTCCCACCCTTGTACGACACCGATGTGCGCGCGCGTTGAGGAAGGAAACTGATGTGCACTACGCGAGGATCAAAAATCCAGACACTGCTAGCGTTCGAGAAATAGTGGCAACGTTTCAGAGGCCCGTACTTCACGAAATATCGCGAATATATCAAGGTTGCTGTGGGATTTCTAGTGTGAGAAGTTCCAAGCGGAACCCAGATCTAAATGCACGACTGAGTGCTGGTTTGATGCTCATAATTAAACGGAAATAGCTGGGCAAAGAAAACCCCTAGTCTCGTGATGCCAAACATTATCTAAGAATGATGGAGATCAGCTCCCGGCTTTGGGCCTTCCACGAGTCCCAGGGCCAAAAGCTAGCCTCCGATGTCTCTAGGCAGAGTTTGGTACCATGAAATTGTAGTGTGTCATTGCCCTTCTGAGCCCAATTTTAAACGAGACCAATGAATGTTCAAAAGACCAACTCCAAGGCTATCCAAACAAACCAGCCCCTTGCCTTCTTGGATAGGAACACACCGGAGAGAGACAATCTCGATCAAATCAGCCTCCTTAGCTTTTGTATATACTGCGACACTCACTCTACAGGACATCTCATATTTTCCCGATTTAGTGGCCTGGAGTTCCAAATCTTAGAGCAGATCACCTTATCCGAGCTGGCCTCGGCATCGGGCTAGCACGACTTACGAGTCTGTTATGCCTGCGTCCTCGCTAATGCCAGCTCACGAATCATCAGGGAGTCACCCTGGCTTACTGATGACATAAGTATCGATTTTCCTCATCATCACTGTGCGTCAGAACATCCTTCCGAGTGAGAGTCGGTGATGCAATGACATTTTCGGCTGTCTGCTGCGCGGCCGAAGCCTCTGAGAAAAGAGGTGCGGAGTTCGATTCTGCGCAGTGCAGACCCTCTTTGCCGGGGCAAAATATGGGCGACGCCTTACGGCATCAGCAGCTGAACGTGTCGAGAAGCCCAGTGACAGCGACATATTTCCTGGTAGGTTGGCTGGGGTCAACATAGCACACATTTTCTAGAAATGTTCGAAGGACTCGTTTATCACCGGACAGTTTTCCCTCATCTCTCGTTGGGCAAGGTCAAGGAGAAGATTGTGCAAGTATCTGTACTGCAACAAGCTTAAATTGCTTTGTCTGGAAGACGAAACGAATTTGTTCCTCGCTTTTCCGGCAGTTGAACATTCAAATTGGTAGCATCCATCCCGCGACTTGATGTTCGTCTGAACAGAAACTCATTTTTAAAATCACGTCCAAACTACAGCCAGAGAAGCAACCAGAGAGATAGACCAGCTGTTCAGATTAGATTAATCCAAGCCGGCAATACCGCTGACTCTACGAATTGAAAAAATATATGGCTTAGTTCAAACATGTTCAGGCGTTCGGAACATAGATGTTTATGTGGAGAGGTGCACCTTATACGGAACATAACATCCTAGACCTGGATCAACACAAACAGATCCCATTCATGATCAATTTGGCTTACACAAGCCAAGTTGCTCGATACTGTTGTAACTCTCACCTCGCTTGTGCACGGGACAGTGCAACGCGATGCATGATTTGCTCACAATAGCTATTCAAAAGTTTGTCTTCGCGAAGCGTACCCGAACTCACTCTAGAGCGACTGTAGGCACACGCCGCCGGTGTACGGGTCAGACAGCGACTGTAGGCACACCCGCCGGTGTATGGGTCAGACAGCGGCTGTAGGCATGCGCCGCCGGTGTACGGGTCAGACAGCGACTGTAGGCACACCCGCCGGTGTATGGGTCAGACAGCGGCTGTAGGCATGCGCCGCCGGTGTACGGGTCAGACAGCGAATGTACGCACACGCCGCCGGTGTACGGGTCAGGCAGCGACTGCAGACACGCGCCGCCGGCGTACCGGTCAGACAGCGACACGACTTTTGGCGGCCGGCGAAACGGCGCCCGTTAAACAGCGGGGCCGACACAACCGCAGCGGTTTGCTGTTTTGCTGTTCGCTCAAAGATAACATGCTGTATGACAAGTCGGTCCACTTTTTCACGTGCCTATTACTGTAGGGGCACGGCTTGATACGCGTTTGCACGGTTCTGTTTCAACTAAAACTTGCTTTCTCCTGACCGTCCCCCTGCAGACATTATCCACGAAACCCGTCACGTCTTTCAGTTGCATGTGAAGCTTTGCACGAGGCAGATGTGCCTTATCAGATGCGCATAAAGCACCGCGCCATATCCGTACATCCGTCGATTGCTCACACAGCCGGGTTTTACGTTATTGACTTTAGCTGTAATGAAGTTTGACTGTCGATCAGCGTCCATGCATAAGCATCGAACATCAAACATCAGCAGGACAAGCCATGCGGAAATCTGTCCCACGAACATCGTAAGCCCTTGACGACAAGGCATATATGTTCCTGAATTACTGCGGCAGTCGGGGGCCGCGGCGGATACTTCAGGTAATGACTGTCCGATAAGGGCAGCCTACCCTGCACCGGCTTACCGCCGGCCGGCCCCTGAGCCAGCCCCCGCCAGCGAGAGCCAGAGGCCTGCAATCTCCTGCTCCGATCGGCAAAAGCTCTTCAGGAGATGCCGACGACCAGCCATGCTCAGTGTTGACGTCACACCCCGCCGTCGCTTTATCCCGCTGGGCATGAGCTCGGCAAAAGCTTCCGGGAAACTGCTGGCGATCAGTAATGCTGAGTTTGGCAGAACGCCACGGTCGCTTGGTCCCGCCTGAGAAAGGATGTGACTGTAGTGCCTGTTTTCCAATTCATCTCCACCTCTTTTTTCTTGCCTATTCAGAGTGAGTAAACTCGACATATCGAGCTGCGGTGTACGGCGTCTTCAAAAACGACTGAGTTCCAAAAGAATTGGGCTCCGTGATACAAATTTATTTCGGCGCGAGGGACGCATGGTCGTTATACACCAAGTCGGAAATAGGTCCAGTATATAAAAAGTATCTTGATTATCTAGGCCTACGTGCAACAGACCTCCTCCTATGACAGCCGTTTGTACCGCCTTTGTGTTTACATGACAGTGGCTGGGTAAATGGTGGCACAGCAATAAACCCCGCCTTTGATTTCATACTTGCAACAGCCAGGTGCCCAAATTCTGTACAAGGGTCCATGTTTCGTGTCCCAGCCAGCAGATGCGGGCCGGAGCCCGCCCACGTGTCCCGGACCCGCCGCCCGCCGGTGACCTTCTGGAGCTGGGCCGTCGATCACGACCCTACAGCGCGGTCCGGTTCCAGCTCCACGACGGTCGTTGGTCCTGACACGACCTGGTACATCTGACCCGAAGCCACTGCATTCCGGTGATCCCGGGCGGACTAGCCATCGGCCCCGGCGCGGGACTGACGTCGTCGGTGGCGACGCGCCGTCCCCAGCCGGCCGCTCCGACGCGGCCGCTGCCAGCGTTGATTGTCGGTAATTTGTGGAGCGCTCCGCGCCGTGCACTCGTCGGCCCAGCCAGCTCGGCGATCCGGCCGGCGGCTGGACGATCCGCAACAAGTGGGTCGTCGCTCCTCGCCCTGTGAGGTCGGATGGTGCGGACTCCGAGGCCGCCGGCCAAAACTCGGAAAAGGTTGAACGGTAGCTCGTGGTGTTCTCGGAGATAGTTGGAAATAAATGTAAATGAAGTGCGCCAATTGGGGGTTTCTAGCTGCTAGACCCATTTGTAGAGATTGTCGCGCCCACTTCATCTTGCAATGACACTCTGTGGACCCGCTGGCAGTGGTGCTGTATCCCAGTTAGAAAAGACACACTCTTCACAAGTTTCGGTCCAATAGATACAGTCTGCACCCAGAAGCCACTTCAGGGAGAACTTACTTGAATACAAGGGACTATTGCACAATGGGGCGGCGAATCTGCGCAAGACAACCGAAAACGAAAAAGCGCGAGGAAGGAATAAGCCAACATGGCCAACACCCCCTGAAAGCGATGGCGAGCCTGCTGCACACCTGGGTTCTGGAGTTAGGCCTCGCGCGCTGTACTTTAAATCCAAGTGCAAGCAAACCTTGTGAGTGCGTGCCTTCTGAAAATAACCCGCGTAAATGTGGGCATCGCGGGAAAGGCATTTAAAAAATATGCTCTGTGGACAAAGGCCCTCTGAATTCGGTCCATTCTGGAAAGCTTGTTGAACTACGCCCCCCGAAAACAGACTTTCTGAAAGAACACTCCAAGCGTGAGACCTTTGAACATTGTCCTCTTATAAGCAGACCATTTGAAAACAGGTATTCCCTGCGCAAGCGCTCTGGGCGTGAACATTTTGAAAATAGGCATCCGGAACAAAGGTCTTCTGAAAATCGGTCTCACGATACGAGACCGCTATCTTCTGAAGCAGGGTCTGCTCAGCGGCCCCACAGGTGTCAGGGTGTAAGTACCTTAGCCACATCAAGTGTCACCTGTAGCTGGCTCGCCCCACTTCAGAAGATTGGACATACTTTGAAGCTATTGGCCCATAGCGGGCAAGCGTTTTCATCAGCTCAGCCTTCGCAGCCCCACTTTTAGCAATGTTCCTTCCTGTTAGGCTCGCCTGCTTTAAGCTGCACTATATTACAGTCCAAACTGTAACATCCGGCATTTGTTTTCCGTGACCGCTGTCCTGCTGAAGGTCAGCTGGGTCCCGTCGCCTCACCTGCCTCATTTTCGGAGCCCGCGTGTGTGGTCGTCGTCAACGCGATGAAATCTGATGTCGGAGTCGCTCGGCTGGCACTGAAGTCGGTCTCGAAGTCGATATCACCAGCACCCGCGCCGTGAACCGAACAGAACACGCGCCAGCTGACCTCGGCTGACTTGCCTCCGTCCGCGGCTCCAGCCGAGCTCGTTTGCTTGCCGGTGGTTCAGCGAAGTCTCGGCCCGGCTTAACTATTCGCGTCGTGTTCACAGCGAGTTGCGAAAATAGGCGCGGTTAGTGTACGTGACGGAACACTCGCCGCTGTGGCGCCTCGCGCGAGGAACGGAGCGCGAGTGCTGCCACCGGCCAGGCGGCACACGATCCGCTCCAGCAGCTGTCTGGGCCCGCCCTGCAACAGCGCTTGCCACGGTCGCCCCAGAAAGGTCACCGATTTAACGGTTGGCCTGCGCTCCAAGCCCCGGATTGTTGAGCTCACTGTCACTCAGTGTGAGCGCTCAAGAGCTGCCAGCCGTCTGTCCATGACAAGCCGAGCCGTATCTGACACAGCTGGGTTCTCGTCCCCTGGCCCTGTACTTCGCTGTCCTTTTCCGTCCCTGTCCTCGTCATTCCCTGTCCTTGTCCGTTCCTTTACGTGTTCCTCCCTGTCCTTGTCCTTCCCTGTCCTTGTTATTCCCTGTCCTCATCCTTCCCTGACCTTGTACTTCCCTGTCCTTGTACTTCCCTGTCATTGTCCTTCCCTGTCCTTGTCCTTCCCGGTTAACTTATTTGATAGAGCGCTAAATTCGCAATCAGAAAATCCCAGTTTGAATCTCAACAATTTAAAAGGGTGAACTCGTATACTAACGCGTACGTGACGGGAGCCAATTACCATCCAGTACTTCTCAGAACTCAGTAGCACATGAAGACGGCGGGGGTATTAGCTGGTTGAAAAATTGCATGCATACCAATACACCAGACGACGGCGGTAATCGGAACAATTATGCCATCCGTAACAATAGGCCTCGCCTCCACCCATCCGCCAAACTTCAGTGAATTGGTTCACCTCAATGAAGGTAATCGACGAGCGGCACGCTAATTTCAGCAGCGTCAAACAAGACCTGGAGTTCAGAGATCTTCCGCAAAATAGTGTAGCACTACCCAGTAGAAATTGTGTGGCGATGTTCAAGTGTTAACGAGTTAGCGCGCTGGATTGGGAGACAGATGGGGTCATTGGCGAGTCACCTGTGGTGCTGACGAAGGACCTCTCGAAAGAGAGGCACACACACTTTGACAGACGCTACCTGGGGAACAGACTTGAAAACCTGACTGTGAAGAAAGTGGGTAAACTTTTCAATCACAAACACGGTTAGACCATTACATGTGAGCGAGTCAGCATGCATTCAAAAGCGAAGGTTATCAAATTCGTACCGTCATTCAACGTAAAGGGGAAACACGACATCGACTCCAATAAAATTGCAATGCCATCAGCCGCCGAAAGCTTTCTTAGCATTTTGTAACGAAACCAGCTGTAGATGCTCAATGCTAAAACGCGGAGTTTTTGCCGTGCTATAACTGAACTGAACGGGATATTACTTTATTTTCATGGTAACCAATTTTAGAGGGTGTGAAACGCCCTCGAACCGAAATTGCTTTCAGCTAGGATGAAAATTGTTTTCGTGGTTTGAGCAACAACACTACGGTTTTATTATCTTTGACACCTTTGTCCAGGCACTTCGAACAGCGGCAAGTGTATACGTCTGGTGCCAGAAGTCTTTGTACAGTAGAAATTCCTTATTTTTCAGAAATCAC
The DNA here is from genome assembly GCF_011947565.3 of Pollicipes pollicipes. NCBI lineage: Eukaryota > Metazoa > Arthropoda > Thecostraca > Pollicipedomorpha > Pollicipedidae > Pollicipes > Pollicipes pollicipes. Next base: position 6,960,688 of record NW_023596576.1, on the reverse strand, counting down.
GTTAAGCCGAACAACACAAGACCACATTTGTGACCAGGACGCTTAGGGGCTAACGGTAATACCCAATATCTAGCAATGTAGCCAGCAACAGCACCACTGCTGCCCTACGAAGTCAAGCGCCTTCAGACAGCATACGTGACAATATCGATGCACCCTCCGTGACCTGCAAGGCAAGCGTCGATCCTGAGGACACGCTTCCGCATAACGTTCCTGCAGGTCACTGCTGAAAGAGACCTCAATAGCTGTCTTGAGTCGCTGGTTACTGTCTGTGCCAAAAGCGCCGTTTCGCGTAGCCCCAGAAGAATTCCAAGTGGCTGAGGTCCGAGAAATGAAGACTACAGGCATGCCACGTTTTCAGAGAGATTGCTATTCTTGGAACGTCTTTATGAGCTATTTCTGTTCCGATCGCTTCATAAAGAGTGGCACCATCTTACTTAAACCACTGTCTGTTGAGGCCAACACGGTGGTTTCGGGGGGTGGCGATGAATTTGCGGTGTTGCCATAATTAACATAATTCATTGTCGCCGCCTTATTACTGTTACCTTGAAGCCAAAATAGTTAAGTTGTGGCATGCAAGCTCATGGCAACCGAACCAATGCACTTCTCGCTATGTACGGGCCCATGGGCGCTATGTTTTCGGGGTATTCGTTCCCCCAGAAGCTGCCCTCATGGCTGCTTAAGACACCACCGAGGTGGCGATGCGCCACGTCGGAAACCCACGCCTTATCAGCCCAATTGTCATCCGCGTTCATCATCTCAGCCACTGAGCCAATAGCACATACTGATGCCCGCTCCCCTGTCGGTGTCAGTCAGCAGCTGTTGCATCCGCACTTTGTTCGGGCATGTCTTGAATCCTTTCACAGGGCACGCTGGGCGGTGGCACGCTGGAGTCTGAGCTATTGCGAGCGCCGCCCGCGGTGGCTCGCGCAGCCCCAGCCCACTGGGTCCCTCAGCACCTCAAGATCTTCTTCTGATCGACTAGTTATGGTACTTACTGCCTTTTTCAGGACGTCGGCGCTCCTATCTCTCGGAACTTCTGAGTGTTGCGAAGGATGCAGACTGTGCTGAGTGTATGGCTTGCTTGGAACCTCCGACGGCAAGGCCGCTGAAGTCTGGTGACTGAGATAGCGCGTAGGAGCCGTTTCACCAACTGCACATACTCCTCGCTGTACTAGGTACACCATGCTATTCTTAGGCTTATATCACCATTACACAATAAACTTCCAACAATGGGCTCAAAATGACCGCTGCATCGAAGCGCCCATAAACCCAAGCATCATCAAACTCCCCACGATGTAGTTCATTTGATGGATAACTAGTTAAAACTTGAGGGAGCAATAGCGAGTTACTTACCATAGATTTATGGTCGAGTGATTTTATTTCTTTGAGCTATTCGACGAGGCCGAGTCGATTCTAATTACTCTGAGAAATCAGAGTATAAGACCATCGAACGATTTAGAGTGCAACTGCAGCGCACGAAAGCACCTGCAAGTTAAAGCTTCGGCAAAGGTTGAATGGATCGACAACAGTTTTCAACTCCTGGCCAAACCCTTCTTTTATTTATTTCTGCCTTGGGAGTTAACCCAGCACAGCCAATCGCCAGGGCTTTTCTTTTCATCACTTCGCGTGTACTGTCCATGCGTTCTTTTAGCGTGCTTCCTGGCAGGGGTCAGGGTTCACCGTAGACATCAACTGGCGGATCAAAACGATTAACATACTTGGATGGCCCGGTAGCCCCCTTCTCGGGATGCCAGGGGCCATTCCCTGAGTCGAAGCGCCGAGCAGGGGTACAGGATGCCGCCCAGTAGAGAACTAATTTACACATCATCAGCCCCCCCCCCCCTAACAGGCTGGCGAACGCCTCCTCCAAGTCAGTACAACTATCTTTATCAACACACGGTGGCCTTGGATGGGCTGGATGTTTCTTTTTGGTGCCCTTCCAGCCTAAATAAACTTATTTCTGATGTGCAAAGGGTCCTTCCCCAATTATACAGAGCCTCTGCTCGCCGACCTGTTACTCTCCAGCGAAGCCCCTTTCCAAGTTAGCAGGATATCTTTTGGACGGCATGGGCCTTTTTAGAGCCCCCGCTTACCAGCAAAGCTGTTCCTCTACAACTAACGAGCAGGATGGAAGGAGCCTTTTTATAGGCAAGAAGGATATCTTTCATGCTCGAGCGCAGCCGTTTTACCAGCCGACGGGCAGTCACTATCGGCCAAAAAGACTTTCTTCCAAGCGGAGAGGGTGTCCTTCCGCAGGTCAAAAAAGCCCCTTTCGGTATGATATGTTAAATGACAAGCGGTCAACTTCTTGCAATCTAGCACATAGGTCTGAGCATTTATTCAAACCACGGCACGGACCCCTGTTGATAGCATGCATTAAGTCCTCTCGTGTATTCGGGGCAAGCGTTTTGGATTGCCGCTTATTTTAAAGGCTGCTTCAGAGATTGTAATGCACAATGCGAGCGTCTTCCACAAGGCCTCTTGGGACCTTTGACCGCAGAGGACCCGCTCAACGGCCTGAGGAGCCCGCTTGACATCCGGGCGGGGTGTGGTGTCACTGGCTCCTCCTTGGCTACGCCACTGGCAGCCTGACACGTGGCATGATCTGCAATGACGTCGGAGGGCTTTGGTGCGCAGATCCATCTAAGAGGAGACAAACAGACTTTTCATACAGCGGATGTTATGCAGTCAACTATTTATGCCGGGGAAAAATGACGGCTGAAAAATGGACAATGCAAGGTGTCACAACCTAAATGTCACAGTTGTTAAATGCCAGCCAGACATAATTTTATATGACATGGTGTAGGAATTCACCTAAATATAGCATTTGTCATATGTTAGGCTTCCAGTGCTAAAAGCTCCAGCTGTTATGTTAAATACATCCTTTTTCTAACGAATATTTTGTTTCATTTCACAGAGCAGACTGCTAACACACGTCAAAGGCGAGATGTGCATGCTTCTTGTGGCAAGAACAAGCGGTGGTACTGATTGAGTGCGCTCGCCAGTTTCTGACAGCATCGCCCGTAAAACACAGAACACAGGCAAGTTCGAGACGGCTTCGACGAGCCCCAGTCCGTGTTGTGACGCGAGCTCACAGCCCTGACAGCACCCTGGCAAGGGGAGACAAGCGGCCTACGCTGCACAGCCAAGCCATGCTTGCCCGTGCCAAACCCTGATCCTGCACGCTGTTAAATGTATACGTAAACCCCCCTGCATAGATGCACCATAAAGTTTGCCTTTCGCATTTACACCACTGGGAATAATTGACTCCGCGTGGCTGCACGCGGGAAGGAAGGGAGCACACGGCCACCGGGCCCGCGCCAAAGGTCAAGCCAGAGGTCACGGGCGAACTCCTGTCCATTCCACTCACATCACTGGCCTTCCCGCAGTTCCGCGGGAATTATTTATGAGAGCCAGGAGGCTGAGAGTACGGGACCAGGATGGACTGGGACAGAAATCGGAATCTGCATGCATTCGTCCCAGCCATGCTGAAGTGGGGTGTCATGCTCCGCCTTTGGAAGTCTCGCTCCCACAGGGAATATTAATAATAAAGACACCAGTTTTCGGAAGTACGTGGTTTACTTGTCCTTGGTCCCTGTCCTTAAACACCTTGGATGCCCATCCTCACTGGTGGTTGTAAACTTAGTGTGCTTGCGCGACGATACGCCCCGATGACCTTAGCAGCCTGTAGGGCGTCCTCAATTACGCTAGTTTTACACGGATTTTTTTGTGACGCCACTTACGATTGCCACAATTAAGAGAAGCTTTTACCAAATGCATGCGATTTTGAACCCCGAAATATACCACGCAGTATGTAAAATGTGTAAAGATGACAACCCTCCTGCAGTGCGAAACATAAAAATGGAGGTTCGTCTGATTCCTCCTATATATATATATATATATATATATATATATATATATATATATATATATATATATACATATATATCTGTGTGTGTGTGTGTGTGTGTGTGTGTGTGTGTGTGTGTGTGTGTGTGTGTGTGTGTGTGTGTGTGTGTGTGTGTGTGTGTGTGTGTGCGTGTGTGTGTGTGTGTGTGTGCGGCGTGCGTGCGTGCGTGCTTGCGTGCTCCAGGACGCGGACCGGTCGGCGGCCGGTCAGCTGGCGGCGGGCCTCGGCAGCGGTGCTCCAGCGTCGCTCGCTCTGACGGCACCTCGAGAGGCCTCGGCGCCGCCGCCGACGCGGTCGGCCGGTGACTCGCACCCAATCACGGACCGAGCCGTCGCATTCCGCAGACGGCGCAGCGAATTGTCGTCGGACAGTCGCGGCGCCCGTCGCGCCGGCCGGCGCTGCTAGACCTCTCAGGAACGGCCGCGAGCGCTCTCGGGTCAGACGGAAGAGTGCGTGCTGTGTGTGGCTGCCTGTCGGTTATTCATGAATGGTATGGGTACTTGGGAGAACACGTTTTGATGGAATTTGGCAGCATCGTTTCGTACCTTCCGCTAGGCCGGCTTTTCTTTAATATGTGAGGGGCTGGACAAGACGAGACTTGTTAAGAACGACAGAAATGTTTGAGCAATCCACCCAAAATAGGCTCATATACCATCGAAAGAAATACCTCGCTCGATGTATTGCCATTAAATTACTACTTTGAAGTCATCATGGACTATCGTCACACTCAGGCAACAAGTTAAGAAAGGCAGCCCCAGCTCGCACAACATCGAGATGCAAAGTATACATGCAGGCTTCTTAAAAACACACGGCTGTATGATGGATGGGAAGGAAGGGGAAGGGGTGCCTTCAGTCACATAATCGGGGAGGTTCTAGCTGTGACATACGCAAACCCATTAACGCAAGGCATGCTGCTGCTCAGCAAAGCAAGCAAGCTGCTCAAAGTATGTCATGAGCGGTAATTTGCTGGCCATGGGACTCCGCGCATATGTCCTAGCGCAGCGTTGCTAATGAATATTGCTACCACCACTTGCGACCGTCTTTACTTCCCGGCTTATGGCAAAAGTAACGGTGTTAGAAACCTGTAGGTCTAGTTTGATAGTGTGTGAGCTCCCTTTCCCTTAAACCGCTGCAGCGAGCCACTGCAGTGCACAAGCTTCTTTGTAATTTCGGAAACTATGTAGCCCGTCAAGTACGATGTCCGCATAAAAAGCGAATGAAAACATGTGTGACGGAAAAAGTCGAACAAAGAGTCGAGAGACAAAAACCCGACGGAGAAAGGAGTCAACGAAGATCAAAGTCGAATTGGGAAAAATCGGAGGACAAAAAGTTTACAGGATTAAAGTTCAACAGGAGTGAGGGCTAAAAGTCAGCAGGCATCAAAGTCGAATCTAGAAAAATTAAAAGGACAAACTGCAGACAGGAATACAATTTGAATTGCAAAGATGTCGAAAGGGATGAAATTCGACCAGCAAAATAGGTTCAAAAACACTTGACCAGCAGCAACCAAAATACTTGCTTGTGGGATCCATGCAAAATCGATCTCTGCCAAACCTGCACAACTGGACGCACCATATGTGATTGCCTCTTGCAGTGGAAAATTTGGTGACCTTAGGTCAGTTCAAAAGTCGTAAAATGTCACAAATTCCAACATTTTTGCTTGCGGACAACTCAGTTGTCAGTTCAACTAACGTCAAACGCTGTCGGTCACACATCGATCTCGATATATAATCTGAACCCGCTTGCCAGCTTGATGAACGTAATGCGGCTAGCGGAACGACCAGCTGCACTTCTGGAGAAAAGGCAGTGATTATGTCAGACATCAATCCATAGTCATTTTCCACGAAAATTCTGAGCAATTAGTTAACTGCGTAGGTACCTATGTGATACTTCAGAACAAAGTGATGATCCTTATCTTGAAGTGTATCATTGTCTCTGAACAAGCTATTGGCTTGCGTCACACAATATCTTTCTGGAATAGATGAAAGCGTAACATGTTCTCAGATTTTGGCTTTGTGACCGTGAAATGAGATTTTCCGCAATTTTGTCTAATTTTGAGACATCATTCTGACCTGGAAGATCGTCTGCAGACCTAAAATATAGGAGTGAAATTCTGTTGGCTTGCTCTCATAACGAGCGAAACTCCGTGTTATTCTACAGTCCTAGGTCAGCTGGAGGCCGAATGGATCTTTCAGTTCGAACGTTAAGCTTGGCACAGTGTTACCAGAGGGTGGGGGTGGGGATGGGGGCGACTTTTTGCCCGACGTAACCGGTGGAGGGGGGATTGAAAAATCGCAAAAACCAACGTGATATAAGTTAATAACGGTTCCTTGCTGTTCATGACTTTACAAAAAAATTGATAAAAAACAATGACGGTTCTTTGGAGTCAATTCCATGTTTTCTCACTGGTGTGCATAGTAGACCGCACGTTGGCCACCTGCTGCGGTGGTGACTGGTTTGGTGCGTATAATTACGACGCACTAGCCAGTGCTCCCCCTCCCTCCCCCACACCGTCCACTTCTTAACATTCTTGCGCATATGTTTTTGGGTCCCACATTCAGCAAGGGTCGCGGCCCCGTACTAGGTGGACTACTGAGCTAACGGCCTTTACATTGACAGCATGCTAGTTCCACCGAGATCGGGTGGCAGCGTGACCTGCGCCTTTCGCGCGGCCCTGCTGCCGCTGCGCCTGCCAGACTCGGCCACCAGCGAGATGCTGCTGATCCGGCTGCAGCATCGGTGACTCTGGCCGTGTGTTACCGCCCTGCCGATGACGACGCGACGTTTGACCTAACAGCTGCTGCCCTGTCAGCAGCGCATCCGCTGAACTGCAGAGCCGTCGTCGTCCGAAATTCAAACCTCCCTGAAATATGCTGGACACCGGCAGCTGGTGGTGCCGTTCCCGACCTGCGGAGAGCGTCGAATTGTGACACCAGATTCGTCGACACGTGCAACTTGCTGTTGCGTCCGAAACGGTGGGTTTGCTAACCCACTAGAACAGAAAACATTACGGACCTTGTACTGTCTTGACGCACGCCGTAACAGGTTGACGTGCAAGACGGTCTTCTAAACTCAGACCGCAAGGAGACTCTCTCCACCCTCAGTGTGCTGGTAACCACTCGGCCTGTGGTCAGTCGGCGCGCTGCGTTCAATTATAGGAGCGCTGGGCTCGGCGATGTGCACCGGTGCCTCTTCCTCATCCCGCGGGGCTGCTGTATAACGTCAGAGTTAACCAATTAGTGAACACATTTAACACGCTGCTTGAGTCGGGCATCTCCGACCACGTCCCCAGGGCAATCCCCCGGCGCCGGGTGCACCCTCCCCCCCCCCCTTCCCCCCCCCCCCCCTCCTGGTTCGACGGTGCGGTGCGAGTTGCTCTCCGGATGAAACAGGCAGCTTTCCGACGACGACGACCGCGGCTGAGTTTGCGGTAAGTAGACGTTATTTTAAGTCTGTGTCCAAATCCAAGCACTCGCAATATGTACCTTAACTTACTCGCGACTTCAGCACCAACTCCAAGCGGTGCTGGTCATTTTTAGAATGTGTCATGCAGAAGTCATGCATATCGCCAGTCTTGTACAACTCTGAACGTACTCTCGTGTCGGATGACAAGCTCGCGCTGCGGTGCTGAGTGGCGCCTTTGCAATGAAATTTGCTAACCTTCGGGTGCAAAGCTCTCCAGATACGCTGTGCTAACTAGTCGAGCCACTGAGCCAGCTAAGAGCCTCTCAGGCAGCCGTGCGATCCGTGATAACTAAAGTCGGTCCCAACAAGGCCTGTGGGACTGACAATATCAGTGTCCGCACAATCACCGAGTGCGTAGACGAGTTAGTCGCTCCACTGGCCCAGCTTTGTAACCTCCCGATTAGTTCTGGCGTCTTCCCGGGGAGGTGCAAAAAGGCAAACACTATACCGATTTTCAAGAAGGGCGACAAAAAGAGACCGTCAAATTGCAGAAGTATGTCCGTTTCCTTTCTTCGGAAAGAAACTGGGACGGATCGTATATAATACGTCTTATATCTATTATTATATATTATATATTATATTATCTGTCTCGCCTTATCTCGCCTGCAATGTGCCCTCAGCAACATGGTTTTATTCCCAGACGTTCGCGCAGCACGAAATTATGAGCTTACTTAAAGCTGTCTTGGGAGGCCATATCGGACCGATGCCAGATGGATGCCATTTACACGGATTATTCGGCGGCTTTTCAGAGCGTTAGCCACGAGCTTCTAATCCACAAGCTGAAACATTCATACCACTTGAGGGAATATGCACGCTGGTTTGTCTTGAATCTGTCTGACGGACGTCAGAGGGTTATCGTCAACGGGAACAATTCCGCTAGGGAACTGGTGACCTCCGGCGTCCCGGAAGCACCACTCTTGCCCCCCCCCCCTCCAAACCTCTTTTTTATTGTTCATTTAAGGGAGTGTACCATATTTCTACGGGTTTGAACTGAAAAGGCCGTCTTGAAGATCATTCGACGCTGTCTACAGCTCTGTTTTTCTTAACGGGAAAGGGCTGTGGGGAAGCAAAAGGAGCGTTCTATATATGTATGGGGTTTTGAACTGGAAGAATCAAGAACATCATACAGTGCGGTTTACAGCCCTGCCCTTCTCAAGACCTAAACCCGTCTAGCTTCTGAGCTACATGCCCGCGAAGATATATAGACCATTTCAGGGAGACTGTTTCAAGACCACCCAGGCATCCATGACGCCATAATAACGTCATTCAGCTCCTGTCATTCCATTGGCCATACGGTGGTCAAGGCCAAGAAAATATGATTGTTGAGTCGTTCATATCTGGCGTTCGTGAGCAGGGTTTCCAGATATATCGGCCGTCAATAAGCTCTCAATCAACGTTGTGCAAGGTACGATGATGTAATCAAACAATGACGCATTGCGGAGCATATTTGCCTTACAGAAAAATTGTGTCGTCTAAAGCAGTCTTTTTCATTAAACAAACGCATCATTGTTCATAAGTAAGCAAATTTTATCACATCTGATGCTTTCTTTAATATCTTCAAATGCGAGACATTCTTTTCAACGATTTCGCGTCCATCATTAAACCCGGCTGCCTTTTGTATGCCGCTGAGGTAAACATTTTCCGCAAAGTTGCGTCCCCGGCTGATGGCCTGCTGCTGCAGGAGGATCTCGATCGATCGGCAGCGTGGCCGGTCAGTTGGAAGCTGACCCTCAACCCAATAAAACGTAAAACCTCCACGGTGACGTTCAGGTGCGCTCCCGTCCAGATGAAATATTTTATCGATAGAACGTAGCTTGAAGATGTGTGTAAAATTAGGAACCTTGGGGCAACCGCGAACACCACATAACCCTTGTTTTACATGCCGTTGACCAAGTCAGTGGGGGGCAATCGAGCACTTGGTTTCCTTATTCGGTCCTTCCAAGTTGGTACCAGCAGGTCAAAATTCAATCGAAGCGCAGTGACGGATGCGTATTTTGCAAACATGTGATCGGTTTAAGAATCTTGCAGCGTGGTCTGGACGGGGCGGCCCATTCCCCCTCAGTTCGGGTCTGTAGAATGCCGCGCGAGTTGCCAAACGGGTTATTTACGCATTCTCCAGGCAAACAGCTTCTCTTTCTTATTACAACCGTCTGCTCCACTCCAAACTTCACTCCCTAACGGCTCGAAGAGTGCAGCATGATTTAGTCTATCTGAAAAAAACATCTTCCAAGGTAAACTGGACTCTCAAAACTTGCTGAGCTGTTTTCCCTTGCTCGTGCCACCTTGATCGACCGGCACCGGAACCCCGCTCGCTGTACCTTGCGCTGGCGTACAGACGGTACAGAGCGGTCTGTCTGGCGTGCAGACGGTACAGAGCGGTCTGTCTGGCGTGCAGACGGTACAGAGCGGTCTGTCTGGCGTGCAGACGGTACAGGGCGGTCTGTCTGGCGTGCAGACGGTACAGAGCGGTCTGTCTGGCGTGCAGACGGTACAGAGCGGTCTGTCTGGCGTGCAGACGGTACAGAGCGGTCTGTCTGGCGTGCAGACGGTACAGAGCGGTCTGTCTGGCGTGCAGACGGTACAGAGCGGTCTGTCTGGCGTGCAGACGGTACAGAGCGGTCTGTCTGGCGTGCAGACGGTACAGAGCGGTCTGTCTGGCGTGCAGACGGTACAGAGAGGTCTGTCTTGCCGACTGCCAAGCGCTGTGAACACTTTTTTTACCAGCAACACTAGTGCGGACGTCTTTCATGACAGTTTTGCATCTTCAGACCCCAAGTGATCAAATGCGTTTTAAGTCTGTAGCATTTTCACTTAGCTTTGAGGCACGTCATCATTTATGGATGTTTATAATAATGTGCATTGTGCATGCATTCCATTTCATTTTAAGGATTTCGCCTGTTAGGGGAGCACTGCTCTGTTGCCAGTAAAAACAAGTAAATAACCGAATAGATGCAAACGCATGCCCCGGCGGTAGCTTCAAGTCGGTGGGCTGTGAAACACCGCAGCTTTCAGGCAACAACCTGTACTCGTATACCGAAAGATCGATGTTCAAAATAGTTCAGTTTCTACCCTTCTGGCATTCCAATATACCTAACAGATTGGCTCTTTCCATCACCACGGAATTACACCCGTTGATACGCACGGACGAATCTTTCCCGACAGGCCACATGATATTACTCGATGATGTTCGAGAATAGCACAAGGCGGGGGTGAACGCGCAGGCAGTCTTGGTTAGGCAGTAAGGGCACAGGCTTGACGAAGGGCCCTATGTCGATGAAAGGACCCGCCAAGGAAAGCACAGGAAATGGCCCACTTAAGCTCAATGGACACAATTGTCGTCGCTTTTTTCTAAAACAGGTAGCGCTAAGGGGTTTTGCTGATTTTGTCCGGGTTCTACTGAGATATTGAGAACCCCGTGAACGCACATTGTAGATCGAAATGAGAGCCAAGTTTTGGATTGACATGACGAACCTATGCTCTTCTAGACATGTTCAATCTGTATTCTGAATTGAGTAGCGAAAAAATGTATGTAAGACACTCATGAGCATGCGTGCATGCAGCTCCCGGCGTTGCAGTCTCCCCAGGCTGCGCGATGTTGTCTCCGCGGTTCATACTAGGCGGCAGTTAACGGGCGGATGAAAATAATGACACATTTTAAAAGTGCATTAGTACGTTTTAGGACAAACGTTAAAACGTTTGGAAGGTATTTTAAGATGCATTTCATCCGTGCAATCTTAAGATCGACAGCAGGAACGGATTGGCATTTCCAGCACCCGAATTAGTGCCGAAATCTGGTGGTGAAACCGGAAAAGTAAACGCAAAAATCCCTCTTTTCCGTGGTGCTGTAACTGTCAGTCCGTTCAGAGGACATCCTCAAAATCATAGAGGCGAAATATTGGCCCAGTCCAGTCTTTGAATGACGCGAATTGATTTTGAGGAGAGAAAAACACCATTTCACGGCGGCCGTTCTGGCGCGGCGGCCGTTCTGGCGCGCGCGGGGCCTTCCGCCTGGTGTTGCCTGCCGCGGCCAGCGCCGCTCGGTTTGACGGAAACCGCACCCATCGGTATTCTTGCTCCAAATGTTGCGAGCACGCAGGCTGCCAATCCTTTTAGGTAATTTGTTTCACTGGTCGATTCTGTAATAGACTGGACGTCCTCCGTCAAACACGGACTGACCTTTTTCCACGTTGTACTGAATTTTGATCCTCTCTATTGAACACCGAGGAGACCCCTTCATTTCCGGCTAAAGGGTCCCGTCGGTGAAGTATGTCCTCAGGCAAACATGGATTAAGCTTTTCCATTTTTTCATTGGATTTTGATCCACTCCTTCAAACACTGAAGAAACGTTCTACCCTTTCCGGGTAAGGGTGAGAGATTAGGTGTGTGATTTGATTGATTATGATTAGGTAGTGGGTGGGGAGATTAGGGTGCGCAATGTCTTTCTCGTTCAGGGGCTTAAGGGGCACTCCATTCCCACCGGGACCGGCTACCATTCTGGCGACACGGGGGTGGGATCCTTGGTCGACCGGAATCCTTTAAAGGGATGCATCATGCACTGGTACGCTCCCTAACGCGCGAGGTCCTCTGACCCGGGAAGTTGTCCCCAGGTCGCCACAGGAGCCTTCATTGACGCAAAATGATTTTTATCTCCACAGTGGTCCAAGAATCGGCGAAGAGACTGCGGTTCGGCGTATTGAACCCCTGGCTGAAATAAATGGAGGGCCGTCCCCAGCACTGGGCCCCCTGACTGACACGGGCCCTCCATTATCTACTTGTGGACTGTCGTGGGTTTTCACATATACGAATGGAGAGCCGTCCCCGGCACTGGGTCCCCTGACTGCCACAGCGCCTTCCATTATCTACTTGTGGACTGTCGTGGGTTTTCACATATACGAATGGAGGGCCCGCTCGGCACTGGGCCCCCTGACTGCCACAGGGCCTTCCATTATCTAGCTGTGGACTGCCGGGAGTTTTCACACATACGAATGGAGGGCCCGCTCGGCACTGGGCCCCTGACTGCTACAGGGCCTTCCATTACCTTGTTGCGGACTGCCTTCGTAAGTTTTCACACTGTCAGAAAACCTCAACCAACGTGAAAGGCCTTCCGGCATTCGGGGTCCCGTCCGCGTTTCCTGTTCAGCAAATGTTCTACTGGCCAACTCGGGGCTCCCTGCACAAGCAAGAGCTTCTGCTAGACGCTGTGGGCCCTGACGAATACAGGCGCTCCCCATTTTTCAGGGGCCCCGATCAATGCAAATATCGGGCATCAGCCTTGTTCCTACTTTGGAAAATGGCCCCCAAAGCTCGGATCGGCATGAAGCCGATTATCCGGTATTGGTGGGCCCCTTAACACGACCTCCGGCCAGCCCTCCGAACCCTTAGATCGGGCCTTTGATCGTCAGTCTTGAGGAGCATGGAGCCTGGGGCCTGGGACCTAAAGGGATGGTCTCATGTGCTATGTGCTCTCTCCCCTGCCTGCGCCACTGGATAAGCGTAACCTTACGCTGACTCCCTCAAATCTGTTTGGCGCATTTTTAAGTAGCGGGAAGCTAGTCGTTATCACCCATCGAGCCATAGGCTGCGAGCATGCCATGAATAATATATCTGCAGGAAGGCAAGGCCGTATGGCAGGCAGCTCGGCCGTGGCACAGTTATAGCTGTTGGCACGTCTCCTCGGCATTAGGCATGAATTGGGTACTTGATGGCCCCGGCTATCGCCTGGTGCTGGATAATGAAACCGCAAGTGCAGAACTGGCGCCTGGGACGGCACCTGCCCAACGTGTTCAGTGACATGTAGGACAAGTGTGTACATGATACTGCTCAAATGCGAGAAGGTGCGGAACGGAAGCAAACTAGCCACGGAGATGGGAGCAAACAGCGACGCCTGCCAACACAGTGTATTCGAAGGGGAAGTCGATGCATCACAGCTGATGCAAGGTGCGACATTTCTCAGAACGCCAGGATTGATCCCCTGGCAGATCATGCGAATTCCTGCACTCAGCGACAATGCATTTATGGTAGGGCCCACGAGCAATGATAGCACATTGTCCTGCAAAGTGCTACGTCTTTGTTTAATCTGATGCGGCAAGATACTAAAACAGGCGATTCATGCTTTGGGAAACGCTAGAGACATAAGTGATATTTCTATGATTTTCGGAGCGACGTGCACCGAAGTTCTTCGCACTACACTAGTCCGTTGTAGGCGGCTTGTTAAGCGCAACTGACGCTTGCTAAGCCTGCTAACGCGCATGTCGTTATAACACAGCTGAATACACAAATAGCGTAATCAGCCTGTGTTCACGACTTAAACCCGTCATGCGTCATCGGCTGCATCCAGCGGCACTCCGGCCGCCGCTGGGCCCGAGTGCGGGTTACGTTCCCGCCGGACACGTCTCGGGGGACAGCCTGCCGCGGCCGAACCGGACGCTGAGCAAGACGGATGCGGCCCCGGCCAGCCGGTCGTCCCAGCGGCGCAGTTCACACGGACGCGCGCCAGCCCGCCGCGCCTGTGTGCACCGTGATGGCGACGTCGGTCGCACGGGGACTGGGATTGGGAACGCTCCACTGCAGCCGATGGAGTTATGGGAGAGGAGCTCCACACCGCGGCGGCGTTTCCTGGTGAATCTCCACTTTCGAGAGCTTAATGGACCCAAGGGTGGCGATGTTAATCAATCAGGGCAATCAATACAACTTAATGATTGCAGAGATCTTAAGAGGGGATTATGAATGCAAATAGCGCTGCGCAGGTCGATGGGTTTTACCCTGGTTTTCAAAAAGTGATAATGATGTAGATTCCATAGTGACTCCTTTCGCTACAGACTTGTGAGATGCCGCCTGACAGTCAGAAGTGTATTTCAGCGACCAATCGTGGACTATTCATTTGTAAAGCGTACGCCACCTTAGAATGACCCCTATCGGTTACACTTTGAACCGTTCATTCCAGGTCGAAGCAAGGCATGTATACGGCAGCCAAAGTTCAGATCAGTCCGTTGCACATGTCATAACACGGTATTGCGCCTGGCAGCCCGGGAGGCTTGTCCCAAAGAGCAGGTCCTAAAGATGGTCCACACTCTATCCCCATGGTACACCGGTGATGTTTATGACCTAGTCGCAACCTTACTTTCCCAAGATGTTTTGTAGGGAAATGAGCATATTAACCAGTTTGTTGTTGAACGCAACGTTTTTTTTTCTTCACAGGAGCCATCGACGAACCGCACTAGCTGAACTGCGATCACAAGCTGTAAGTCGTCCGTGAAAGCGTTAGCATACACGCCGGCAGAAACCGTGTCCCAGCATATACTGACGGCATATTTCCATTCACACCTCCCAGCCGTCCCGAGAGCACCGGTCGTGCCATGGCGAACATAACATCATTCGATGTCTACACAAAAGCCTATGCGGAGTGGGCCAGCCGAATGCGTGCTTTACATGACCTTTGACAAAACGTTTGCCCGTCGAAATAATGCTTATGTTGTCGGCGTTTGGCTGAGTTCTGAGTCCGAAGCACAAAAAACGCGCAAAAATAAGACTATTGGCTACGTTGATCCCAAACCAGCGCGAAGATGTTAACTTCGATAGATGTGTTTGGGCCAAGCTTAGCGGTTAGGTGACGTGCATTCTCGACGAAGAACAAAGTCACCTGTTGTGATGATCAGGAAGAAGGAAGGAGGAGTCCGGTTCTGCTGCGACTACCGAGCGGTGAATGCAGTCATCAAGCACGATTCGTACCCCCTGCCAAGGATCGGAGGCCTCCAAGGGAAGCCAGGGTCCATTCAGGACTCGACCAGCGATCTGCCTACTGGGCTGTGCCCATCGCTCCGGAATCCCGAGAAGTAGCAGCGTTCATCACCGAGTATGGACTCAAACAGTGGACACGTCAACCGTTTGAGCTTAAAACGAGTCCGGGGATGTTTCAACGGATCATGGAGGATGTGTTGGAGGGTTTCAGCTGGGAAACAGCAGTGGTTTACTTGGATGATGTCCTCATCTACAGCTCCTCGATGTTGGAGCATCTAAAGGTGCTGAAGCAGCTCCTGGACCGGTTCCGCCAAGCAGGGTTGAAGATGCATCCCAACAAGTGCCCGGTGGCGGTCACGAAAGTCATCTTCCTGGGGCATCAACTCGACGAGATGGGGATCCGTCCCACAGTAGACAAGGTAGCGCCAAGGAAGTGCGTCAGTTTCTGAGTCTGGTTGGCTGCTACCGACAGTATATCCCACACTTCGCTGACAAGTCAGTGTATCTGACCACCCTGCTGCAGAAGGAGACGAACTTCGAGTGAATTGATGGCTGCGAGATCGACTTCCAGACACTGAAGAAGGATCTTCAGTGGTACCCGGCGCTACAGTCTCCTGACCCGGCGGATCAGTTCGTTTTGACAACCGATGCGAGTAACTTTTGATGGGGAGCAGAGCTGAGCCAGTCAAAGGGTGTGGTTGCTTTCGCTTCAGGGAAATGGACGCCAGCGGAGAGCAACTGGAGCGTTGCTGAGCGCGAACTGGGGGTGGTGGTGAAGGCGACGTCGAAGTTTCACCACCATCTGGTGGGAAAGCCGTTCCTACTGAAGACCGATCACGAGGCAATCAAGTTCCTGCACCGCTCGAAGTCACCTTCAGGCCGTCTGTTCCGGTGGATCGAGCAGTTGCAGCAGTACGACTACACCGTGGAGCACGTGGCGGGTCGGCTGATTCCGCATGTGGACGCGCTGTTCCGCAGGTTCGAGACAGACACGAGGAAGCACCAGCTGCGACCGACTGCGCCGGAGTTCGCACCGGAGGAGGGCTTGAGAGTGACTCCAGATGTAATGCTGCGCCGCCCAACAGTCGTGGACGCGCAAGAGCCATCCACGGAAGGCGAGGAAGGTGGCTATGCTACAGAAGACGTCCTGGACATCAATCATCTCGATGACCTGGCTACAGCGACACGGACAGATCCTGTGCTGTACCAGCTTATCCGCCACCTGAAAAAGCAGCCAATGAAGACGGGCAAGTTGACAGACACCCAGCAAGCAGAACTGAACTTCTACACCGGACTGCTTGACTTGCGGCTACACAACGGCATGATCCTGCGGAATTCGAACGGACATCAGAGAGCGCAAGTGATCCTGCCGACAAATGTCGGACAAAGAGCGATGCACCTGGCTCATGACGTCCCGATGTCAGGGCATGGAGGTGTGAGGCGAACACTGCACCGTGTGACAGCCGGTTTCTTCTGGTACAACGTACAGCGCGAGGTGAGACGGTACTGCGGAAGCTGCACTTCTTGCTTGAGAACGAAAACGAAGTATGCAGGCCACAAGGAATGAAGAGGAACCATACCAGTAGAAGGCGAGCCGTTTCTACTCTGGTCACGGCGGACATCTTAGAACTACTGGAAAGAGACCATGCTCACAGGTACGTTTTGGTCATGACTGACCAATTCAGCAAATTTGTAGAAGCATTTGCATTGAAGAGACAGACTGCAGAAGAGGTGGCGCGATGCGTCGTACAAGTCACCTACCGGTTTGGCGTCATGGAGACTCTGTTGACCGATCAGGGACGGAATTTCGAGAGTGTCCTCATCGAAGGAGTCTGCCAACTGCTGGGCGGGAAGAAGTTGAGAACGACAATCTACCATCCATGTGGCAAGGGGCAAGTGGGGCGAATCAACAGGTCGTTACTGGAACTTCTGACTCACTACGTGACTGATAACCAACGCGACTGGGACCTGTGGCTGCCGGTGGTGACATATGCTTACAACTCTGGTTGCCACAGTGCGACAGAATTCTCACCGGGAGAACTGGTCTACGGGAGACCAGTGCGAAATGTTCTGGAAGACGAATTCGACGTAGACAGCATCGAGGATCAGTCTCATCGCCAGTTCTTGGTAAAGCTGAGAAATCATCTGAAAAACGCGCATCAGAAGGCGTTGGACCTGATTCAGCGAAAGTAAAGTCTTCGTACCGAAACAAGACCGGCAACCTTTCGGCCAGGCGACAGTGTGGTGTCGTAACTTCACAGCAGGAAAAGGTGTGACCGGAAAACTGAAGCCAAAGTTCGAGGGGCCCTATCTCGTGCTGGAGGCCCGACTGCCGGATTACTTGATGAGGAAGGGGTGGAAACAACGGCTCGTACACGGCGGACATCTGAAAAAGACAGAAAAGCCCAGATCCGAGAAAGAAATGGCCGTGGTGGAGATTGAAACTGGAACTGACTACATCGACGCTGGACTGAGCTATACTGGAAGGAGATAGCCTGACCGGAGAGACAGAGGTGACGACAACGACGACCTTCGACGGCGGCCGAAGAGAAGCTTGGACCGAGGCTATTCAACTGGATGGACTTGCTTGTATCTAGGATGCAGTGCCGGAGAGCGGGGAGCAGCTGGAACGAGAAGCGGACGACGCGGAGTTCAGCCAGACGGAGCAGCTGGAACCGGTCGCGGTGACGGCCGGAGATGTGACGGTCGACCAGACGACGTCAGTGCCTAGTGACGCGCTGGAGAAAGCGGATGGTCGCAGGAAGCCGATAGACGACCTGGGCGGAGTGGAACGGGACCGGCAAGCGGCGTCACAGAAGCCGCTAGCACAGAAGTCGTCCTGTCCGGTTGTGCCCTCTGAAGCTGACGATGAAGCATTGGTGGCGCCACCTGGTACGGAGTCGGCGGAAGAGGCGATGCCGGTGGTAACCGGGTCAACGCAGACGAGACTCAGTCGTGAGGTGCGACGACCGAGGCGGCACCTCGACTAGTCAGGGACCCATACAGGGTACAGGGTTATTTCGTCTAACGCAGGGATCGTGCTGATTTGTGGAAGTTTGATGGTTGTGCTTTTTGTGATGTGTCGTAGCATTGTGAACGCAGCGGTCTGAGATACAGAACTCTACCAAGTGGGGTTATTTTTCGCACCCTACGCCTAGTTTAAGGTGAGGGGATGTTAGGACCAAGTTTAGCGGTTAGGTGAGGTGCATTCTCGACGAAGAACGAAGTCAGCTGTTTGTGATGTGCGGTAGACGCTGTAGTTTGTTGTGCACCACTTATGCCTCAGGTTTTGTGAACAGCTGGTCGGCAGACGAAACGGGGAAGTGTTGCCCAATAGGCGAGCGCGTGACATTCCGCGGAGGTTTGGAGAGCTGTCCGAGGTGATATGGGCGCCCGGCGAGTTTTCGCGGGGAGTTCGCGTTGGTTGGTGTACGGAGGAGGCACGCTGTGAATAGAAGGCCCGCGGCAGAACATCGCAGTTTCTTTTCTCGGAAGGGAAACGCAGTACGGCAGCTACCAACGAAGTCAGTTAACTAGGCGTTTCAGATAGAATCAGCCCAGACAGATGAGCCAAATTTGTGTGGGCAAATCGCAGGTGAAAGATGTTGGAGAAGTGCCGATAAGTGAGATGCCAGTGCAGTTTGAGGACGGTGATACGACTGTCATCACGCGGCACTCCCTGGAGAGCCATGAGCCAGCCTCACATTGCAGCGCTCGGTGGCCACGTTGCTCAACAGGACTGCGGCCATGAGCCCCGCCCGACACCTCTCGACGCAGTG
The DNA here is from genome assembly GCF_011947565.3 of Pollicipes pollicipes. Classification (NCBI taxonomy): domain Eukaryota; kingdom Metazoa; phylum Arthropoda; class Thecostraca; order Pollicipedomorpha; family Pollicipedidae; genus Pollicipes; species Pollicipes pollicipes. The sequence continues at coordinate 6,941,797 of NW_023596576.1, read as the reverse complement.
CGACAGTGCGAATGCACTGTCGGGTCCCCTGCTCTCGACGGACCGCTACCAGCGCCACCTGTCCGGGCCCGCCCACCGACTCGGTCAGCCAGCAGAGCTTCGCCGCTGGGCGATCAGTTCGGCTTAGCTCACTTCCGGCCCGTCGTCCGGCCAGTCACGCTGTACCCGCCCCGCGGTGATGCCGCGGTCCGATTACCCATTCTCTCCCTTTCCGAAGCTCCCCATCCAACACTTTTCTTCACCAATATTCTGACCCAGCCCTTACCCGGCTTTCGGTTGGTCACAGCCCGTACTGACCATCAACAGCCTGGGACAATCCGTCCCGGCCCCGATCAGCCCGTTTCCCTGTGCCGCCCTCGCCTCCGTTCCGTGGCCCGCAAACGCAGTAGCGACGCGACCGACGTGTATTGACCACGGTCACGGTACAGTCTCGCCTAGCTCATTTCTTCTTGCTGTCCTGCGAGGTCTGCGAGTCGCGCATGGAAGAGCGACGGCGGCGCGCCTCCTTCTTCTTCTCCGTGGACTCCTTGGAGCGCTGGGCCAGCAGGCGCGCGTACTCGGCCGCCTCCACATTCCGCTTCTCGACACGGCGCTTCTTGAGCGCGGCGCGGTGCCGCTTGCGCTGTAACAGGGCCGGGCGAGGTCACGGCGGAGCGGATGTAGACGGCACGGAGCCCGGCGCCAGTGCACGCGACCACAAGGCGGGACACGAGGTCGACCGATCTCACCGAAGCAGGCTGAGAGAGCGGTACTAGAAACGATTTGCTCGAAACGGTGCCACATTCCAATAGGCAACAGCGCGAGAAAACGCTTCGAATATAATGGCAGTGCAATATGAGCGTAACAGTGACAGCAGGACAAGGTCATGATAGAACGTCGTGCTCAAAGCTCCACCCGCGCCCAGGCCACTGGAGAGCGTGCCTACATGTGGCAGCTCGCCCCTGCCCCGGGCTTTAGGCCATCAGAGCGAGACAGGCCACTGGAGTGTGCCTGCATGTGGTAACCTGCTCCCATCCTTGGCCTTAGGCCGTGAGAGCATGACAGGCCATGGGAGAGCATGCCTGCATGTGGTAGCCCACTCATGTCCTGGGCCTCAGGCCATGAGAGCATAGCACAACACCCACCTGCAGGCGGACGGGGGTGATGAGCCGCTGGATCTTGGGCGACTTGAAACGCTGCTTGGCGTTCTCCTTGCCCTCCTTGGGAGGCACAGGGCGCTTCAGCACGTACTGCCGCACGTCGTCCTCCTTGGTCAGGTTGAACAGCTTGCGGATGTTGTTGGCGCGCTTGGGCCCGAGGCGGCGCGGCACGGTCACGTCCGTCAGACCGGGGATCTCCTGCCAGCGACACGGTGATCGTCAGACCCGGTCTCTGCCCAGCGCGGCGTACCACACGCCGGGGACGGGGTCACGCACCGCCAGACAGAGCGGTGCAACCCACGCACCGGGGTACTTAACTAAGCATAGGGCGCTGTTGGGGCACAAACACATACAGAATGCGGTGTCGGCAAACCATGGCACGCATCATGGGCCATTAACACGGATGATAAGGAACAGTCCCCGCGGAACTGGACCCAACTGCCAAACAGACCCGAATGTTAGAGTCTAACATACCAGTCTCCAAGTCCACACATGACGCTGGTGATTCCAGGGATCACACATGCAGAGAAAGCTAGTTTGTAACAACGCATATTTGCTCGGAACTTTAACGATACCAGTCGGATGTCCCCCCGACCCCGCACACCAGACACACGGCACCGATATTTGCCCAGTGCAGTCGAGCGTGGCGCACCTGTTCGCCCTTCTTGACGAGCACCAGGGAGATGACGGAGAGGGTGGAGTCCACGATGCAGCCGCGCACCGACTTGCGCTTCCTCTCTCCCTTCCTGCGCGGGCGGTAGCACGAGTGGCCCTTGCTCAGCAGCAGGCGCACGCGGTCTGCAAAGACAGGGCAACGGGTGAAGTACTGTGCGCTTCGACGCGGTGGGCTATCAGTGGCTGCTGTTGCAACATGCTGTTCCAGAATGCTATCAATGAGTGTATGTCGCGCACTGCGTTGTCACCTAGTGTAACTGATTTAATGATGCCTGCAGACTGAGGTCATATGGTAAGTATCCTAACCTCACAATTTCTGACTCACTGGTGCCTGACGGTGCAGGCGTCCGAGTATATATAGCACGTTGGAAAACGCCGTTATCGATTCTCGAACGGAGCCAAATGGCGTCTAAGAAATCTAGTCCTACCCTGTAAATGGCTTGTCCTGAATCACCGTAGCTTCTGCCACATCTGGGATATCACCATAACAGCACAGAACAGACCGAAATTCACATTTTACTGACTGAGCCCTAATCAATCAAACTGCTTAATGGCATGTTGTCTGAAATCATTTATTTCGAACAGTTCGTATAGGTAACTTAAGGGTCAAGGCACTTGTATAGCAGAGCAAGTTGAGTGTATCCCGAACCCACCATCTGCCTTGAACCGATCGATTTCATCGAGCGATTTTGCCAGCAGCACCTGCGCCAAATACCATTGTGGACGAGCTAACATGACGACGGGCGTCACATGACCGCCCCATGCCACGTTGGCCCTCTTGGCCATTCATGACATGACCTTTCCTGATTAGCCTGCCCAGACAATGTGACTGTTTGGTGACCAACACCAACCGTGGCTGGATAATGGCTCATATTTACCTCCACCCAGGGGGCGATAGCTCTCCCTACAATACCTACAGAGCATGCAACCCCTCAAATGAAAAGGGGCTTAGCTCGGGATCACTTACAGCATCATACTAGATAGCTCAACAATTTAATGAGACATCTATTCATATCCGGAATCTTGATGGGGTTATGTCAACTAGTGTGCCACAGCTCTCCCCACCCGGCTTCTTCTCCCCGAGAATTAACAGATTCATGTCTGATTATACTTGTCAGCATTTTACTAGGTGCATCCAACTCACATTGCAGACTGCTCTGTCACATTCTGCCTTTTTCAATTATGGTGATGAAGTAGAGGTCGTACTTACACAATAGTTAAGCAACATTCTTCTACCACACTCTGTGCTCTTTGCGTATCAAAAATGTATTTTGATACATCATACTTTGAGTTCTATCTGCCCTCGGCAAAAATCTCAAGCAGCCTTTGAAGCCAGGTTGTCTGATTAAAGGCAACAGCACTCAGTGCAACTAATTTCTACAGATAACTGCTGACACCGCATCATGGCGAATCTGATTTACCAAGGTTCCCACACATGATATACATTTGATTCTCACCATCAAAAACAGTCAGATACTATGCACCACAATTAACTGGTTGGGGCCATTCAAATGACTGTTCAGTGAGCATCCAACCCTTAGGATGGTGCAACAACTAACGATGGAAACAACTTTGCAGCTTAATTGACCATCTACACAGCACTGCAGCAGTATGCTGCTGTGCATTCAGTGAGCTCTCTACAAACTTGATGGTTTTCTATTGGATAACATATGTGACTCAGGTATATTGTGTTCTGTGATATAACATTGCTGGGGCAACACCACAACCCATGATAATGTTTTTGTACTTGCAATTGTTGTATCACTGTACATGATGTTTTGTGTCACACCACTCAACTTTGTACACTACTACAATTGTGTGAATGCCTCAGGCTGTTGTCATATCATGTGCCACAGGGAGGCTTATCCAAATTTCAAGGGAAGTGGAGATTGGACAGCCTGATTTACCATTCAAGAGTGGTTAGAAGTCATACTTAAGCATTTCTAATATGTTGAACCTTTACCAGTTTCAAACCCAAGCCCATTTTCGTTTTGCACATAAGATCATTCAGGGGCCAACCGGACATGACCTCTCAAGGACATTCCAGTTATCACAGCATAACTAGGAAGTTGATTTTTTGTGACTAAGAATAACCTTGTGTAACCAGGAGGGTTGGCAGTAATTGCAAATGTATTATATATATGGTGATGATGTTTAAAAATATCTCTTACATATTATCTTTTTACTGCAAAATACTGAAGTGGTGATGGGTTATTTTGTTTACCTAATGTATAATACAATGATGCACCATGCACTATTTTATCACTTGTCACATACACATGATCAGGTTGTCATAAAATTGCTAATGTGGCATGTAGCGGCCTGACCATTGAGGACTAACAAGGATATCAAGAACTTGAACAGAATTGACAGTAGCAACCCAGCATTTAAACATAGACCAAATCACTAGCATTGACAGGAACAATCTTTACATGTATATATACACATATATACATGTACACACATATACTAGCAGCACATGTAGCTGCACAACTTAAAGCCACATGCTAAAGATAGAAAAATGACCCTGACTACAGGCCAAGAAAACCTGAGCTGTAAAAATACTAGTCCCTAAAACAAACTTAATCACAATTCACAGGCATTCCATTAATGAACACCAACATTCACAGATGAGCTTGATTGCAGCAAGCCTTTAGTAAAACAGCACACCAAAACTTACTTGTAGTCAGGACACCCTGCTTCATGGGGAATCCCTGCTTGTCATTGCCTCCTGCTATGCGGCAGATGTACCCCTTCCACTCATCACCAATGGAATCCATGTCCACGGTGGCACCAATGCGCTTCTCATAGAAGACCCGCACCTTCTTCTCATCGTCAATTTCAAAGAGCTTCTGTGACCCCTGAGGGGGGTATGATACGTTGAGCTGAAAAGGGACAAAAAGGGAAAAAGGTTAAATCTTGCTCCTGCCAATACTGTCATGAGCACCAAAACAATGCCGGGCCATATACAATAAAACAGATACACCAATTTGCTTGGTTCCAAATTACGATTCAAGCCTCCAGCAACCATGCAATACCCTCACTCCATACAGACTGGCATCGCATCGCGGCATTTCCAATGACGAGCTTTTTAAAGCCAAATATAAGCTCTGGCACCGAAGGCGTGCGCCCTCAGCGACAAAAACAGCGCACGCATTCCCCACGGAGATACAGCAACAGAACACGCGCAGCCCACCAAATCGTCAACACAATAAATGAGACAAAAACATTCATTGCAAAAGCTGGCACAGCGAAATATCACTGCTCTCAGTAAGTACATTCACGCGCTTTTTCCTTACCTTCATGTCCGACTGCCAGCCGGACCGACGGTGTTCACCGGAAAAGGGACAGGATAGAGAAGCGGAAAATGAAGCCAAATGTTTTGGACTACTGTAAGTCAATAAGTGCAGTCGTATCTTTTATGAGAAGAACCAAATTTCCAAAAATAATATTATCTATCTGGTTTTTTACTCTGCCTACTGTGACTCAAATCAAGAAAGTATAAAAATAGTGCAGAGCAAATGCATGGAGGAAATCGGTCGCCAATTCGTGAGCATTCGTAATTGGTTGCACGAATAACGTCTCGTGCCACAATTATACCACTTATACGATTTCCCTTGGCTTTAGAATATAGGGTTCGTAGCTTTAATGATATCTAAGCCGCAAAGGTCTTTGATTTGCGAGTTTACGATCATTTTGACTAAGATGCGTTGAACGCCAGTAGTCGAATTTTGTCACCATACCTTTCGTTAACCGAACTGCAGGTGTGCAAAGCGCTACCGGACATATTGTACTAACTTGTTTTAAGCACGGCTAGCTGTCATCATTACCCTTTGAGTCTAGGCCAGGCCAGAAGCGTTAAATGGCAGGAGATGTTGAGTTGCTGGTTTCGTTTTGCAAGTGGCACACGGATCTAAATCCACGGCTCCAAAAGAACATTTGAATGAGGAAAGGAGCTTACAAGGAAAAGGCAAGTCCATCACCTTAGAATCCTACGTTTTTTAATTGGACTGACCTTTTCAGATGTAGAAGACACTTCATTAAATTCCAGAGGCTGGGGTGCTAGGAAGTGGAGTTTGTATTCTGAGATAAAGCGGTGTAGGTGTCGCTAGCAAAATATGGTTTCTGGGTATAGATGTCGCTTAAAACCACGGGCTGATGGCATGCGGGCGATTAATTTTTTGTTGGGAAGCGTTAGCATTTCTTGGGCTTGAATGCAGGGCCGAATCCAGAGCGGGGAAGGGCATGGGACCATGCTCCAGCCCCATATGTTAAGCTACCGGGGTATTCTAGGTTGTTTAGGGGCCCTTCACCCTCACGCTAGTTTCGGTTAGCCCACCGACACAATCGTGATATGTCCATCAGCCCTCTACATTGGTCTAGGGTCCTTCTAGTTCCCTGTCACTTGTTGAGGGCTATATGCTCTTTTCGGGGTTCCACCTCACTTCGGGCATACTCGATCGTTCGGGGTACTCCACGCTGGGTCTTGGGTACTCCGAATTTCTTTTCAGGACCCCACGCTCTTGCCAGAGGCCCTATCTATCAAGCTGCTCAGACACACAACACTTTTCGGGAGCATTGCACATTGGGTCCTGGGTACTTCCTATCTGAATGCCTCATATGCCGGGGTACACTTGTTTCCTCGAGGGCCATTCATATTGGTCTCTGGTCCTTTCCACTTGCTCGGAGGGCTCTGTGTTGTTGCTGTCGTCCATATGAGGTAACGCACCGAGGCGCTCGATACTCAGGGCCCTCTGCATTGGTCTAGCGGTCTTTCCCTTTGAGCTCGCCCGCGGAAGACCCTTCACTCCTGGCAAGGCCCTTTCTGGAAACCTGCTCGGGCACTTTCGATCGCACAGAGGCATTAATTCACGTACACTGGTCTTGGGTTATTCCCCTATCCTCAGACGGTTCTGTGCTCTGGCCGGGTCCTATATGTTAACCTGCCGGAATACCCCCGATCCTTCAGTGACCCCGCCATGTTAGTTTCAGGTTCTCTCGCTTTCTCTAAGGACCCCACACTGTTGACGGGAGCCTCTTTGTTGGCCTGTCGCATTCCTCGATCGCTCAGGTGCCGCCCCGATTGGTCTTGGTTTTTCCCCGCGTTAAAGAAACAGGGCTTACGCCAAAGACGGGACCTAAATCTTAATGATGATAATTGGGGTTTTCACGTCTCACCGACTGCCAGGGACATTTCGAGACGGATGCCTTGATAAGATGTCATGTGGGATACGGAAGTGGCGTGGCCGGGGCCCGAACCCCAGACCGACAGGTCCAGAGTCGAACGCCCTAGCCATTGCATTTCTACCGCCCCGGAAGAAAGTCTTAATCTACAGGGGCACTCTTGATCGATCCGTGGTCCTCCACATTGGTCGTTGACTTTTCCGATGGAGACAGACGGAGCGTTTTCTGTTTCCGAAAGCCCCACGTGGGCTTGCGGTCGCAATGGCGTTTCACCTACTGCTGTGTACGGGCCTGACTAACTTGATTCATGCTCACGGGTACGAGATCACAGGAGGACGGTTTCTCTCGCTGCCTTAGCCTTAGAGCAGCAGTTTTATGTGCGTCGATGAATTTTTACGCGTGATTGTCGAACATATTTTCACGCTTCACCAACGTCTTGCATATCATTTCCGTTGGTTCCCGGATCTGTTACACTTATTTCACTTGTGTATCACGTTCTTAACACACTTTGAATGTCAGAATATTTTGTTCTCCTTCGCAACAGCTAAAGCAAAAAGTCTGCATTAGTTATCAGACAGCAGCTCATCATACCGGTTAGCCGGCAAGCCGTGATACGCTAGGAATTAAGCTTGTGCGCGATTTTGATGGTATCTAGCAGTCAACTTTAATGTATTTTGCCATGCTTTTTTCCAAAATACTTAGTCCCAAAATGACAAGATACACCGTGATCTGGAGAAAATGAACAAGCTCCATGCATTTGCAAACGTAACACATCTAGTTCTCTCTGGCTACGCAAAGTGCGATGGATTTCTGTTAGCAAACTAGCACATATGAGAACTTTAAACTCTGATGGCGGAAATCCGAGGATTTTTGGAGGAAGGGGCTCCAAACTCTAGGGAAACCTACAATTATGCGTGCCCGCCACCCCTCGACGAAATCCTGGATGCAACCCTGCTTGAACGTGCAAATGCATAGGCATGTTAGTAGACAGAAGTACTAATAACTATGTTTTAAGTCTGCATCAACCGCAGAGGTTATTTACGCCGGAGGGTTAGCGACCATCCGTGAATTACGTTATGCATGGAAGGGCATGGAGTTTTGGTAGAGCATAGCTGAAGCGCAACAAGGGAAGAGGGAGGTTCTGAGCAGCGTAACATTACGTTCAGGTGTGCCTGCAAATCATGTTCAAATCTAACAGTGCGCTACTGGGATTCCTGCCCGTAAGGAAAATCTCATAGATCTCCCGCAATTCGGTTCACGCCCCAACATGGTATGAACGACATCGTTTGCAGCATGATTTGTCGCATACTTGAATAAATAAAGGGGAGGTCACTTAAATGGAAATGTGAACGTGGGATGAAGGAATGAAGCCGAGCGACTCTGGATCCGAGTGCAGGCTAATGTGTTCCGTGACGAAATGCGATATATTCTTCGCCCAGATGAGGGACAGAAAACATGTAAGGCTGCTTCATTCCGCCGATCATGCGCGTCCTAATATTGAGGTGCAAGAACATACCACAAAATGCACAAGGTCCAGATGGAGCCAGTTGGCTAATCCTTCTACCACCAAAACGTCTTCTCACGAGCTTTACGTTGATGAAACGCAGCCCGAAGACCACATAGTGAAGTAGCAGACACTATGGTCAGACTCCAACAGTGATAGGGAGTGCCTAAGGAGCGACAGCGCATTCATGATAGGGCAGAAAGATGTGGCCTTTATCAGTGAGTCCCCGGAAGAAAATGCCCGCTGCCCCCAGCTCCCCAGCTACCAAAATGTTGAGCAGTAAATTCAACATTGTTTGAAGTGACCATAGTCGATTGAGTTGGTCTGTATCACACCAGCAAGAACAGGATAGAACGAAACCCCTACATAGGTCTACATAGCGCCACCACCCGAGCGGTACACCTAGGGCTCATCGAAGAACAGACCTCGGACGCTTTCTTAATGGGAGTGTTCCACATTTGTAAAGGGGTTTAAGCTGAAGTAGCCATTTTGAAGATAATCTGGTGCAGTTTACAACCCTGCCCTTCTTAAGACCTAAACCCCTCTAGCTCATGAGCTACACGTCCGTGAAGATGTGCAAACTTTTCGGGGAGTCTTTTTCAAGGTCACCCAGCCATCTATGACTTCAAAATAATGCTCAAATCCTGCCGTACCCATTATCTATGCGGCGATCAAGGCCGACGAAAAAATAACTTTCGGGTTGTTCATATCTAGCATTCGTGAGCACGATATCCAGACACAACGGCCGTCCATTGATTCTTAATCATTGTTATGCAGGGTACAATGGTGTAGTCAAACAATGACACATCAAGGAGCATAGACTGCTCTAGACACCACATTCTCACTAGATAGGGAAAATGTGGTGTCTAGAGCAGACTTTTCCACTTAAAGTATGCAAATACTTATAAGTTAGCCTTTTTCATCATAGCTGATGTTTGCTTCAATATCTTCAGATATGGGCCATTCCCCTCAAAAGCCTTCAAGTGGTTTACATCGAGATGGTATGACACTGAACCTTTCGGGCAATGCAAAATGCTTCAAGGAGGCGTGCCACATTCTGAAGAACGTCACCAGTGTGACACAGCGTGCATACCGAATGTATTACGCGGCGGTTTCTTCTACGCCGAGCGCCGTGGTTCGGATGCTTCTGGGATAGACTAGCCAGCTTGGTCAATAAACCCACCAAGAAAACCCTCGGAAGATCTCCCCTGATCTCCGATGAATCATATACGTTCCTCGCAGAGATCATGGGCGTTTTGAACGATGGACCTCTGACCTTCTCGTCAGATGATATCTATGCCCTGACGCCCCCGACGCGGTCAGGCCTGATGATCAGTCGCCGCACCACCCACCTGTCAGAGCCGTTTGCAGCGGACAGCGAGCGACCCGTGTCGGATGATGACACATCAAGCACTAACGACCTCCGGTGGAGTTGTCGTCGATGCTTGGGGATTCTGCCCTACTTCTGGTGACGCTGGTGGTTTGCATGTCTGAAGGCTCTGCGAGAATCTCCCCAGAGGGCACGGGACGCGGCAAACATAGTGCAAAATGGAGATGTTGCACTAGTTCACGACAACGGACCATGTATTTTTGGAGCATTGGCAGAATAATGTCACTTAACAGTGGACACGGTGAAACAGTCCGATCCGGCATTTTACGCAGCAGTACGTCTGCGACTGTGCGGCCAGTAACACGTCTGTGCCCACACGATGAAAGTTGCACAAAATAGCGGAACAGGCGAACATGATCGCCTCCCCCCCCCTTCCTCTCGCCGCATCTATCTGTGGCTTGATTTTTACGGACGCGCGCGTGTGGGTCACGAGTGGAGAAATCTTGTGGCTTGTGTTAGGCATGAAACAGAGAGGAGCCAAGGAAGCACACCACGTGAGATCGCGTAGTCGTTGATAAGATAATAACTCACCACGACATTTTTTGGCACCGTTATTAACTGTCGCTGTCTGCGGTGACATTTTCTTCAATGCCCTCACGGGGAAGTCGGGAAGGGAAGCCAGCGGCGTCTTGAAAGTGAAAAAGTGAGCAAACGAGATGTAAAAAGGTAGCATTCCAACCAACTTGTTTGTATTCACTGGAAGCTTTTGGGATAATATCCACCTCTTCTTCAGCCTTGGCCAGACGATGACACTCATGAAAACAGACTCGGACACGTATTAAGAATGCGTGGCAACGTCTAGGAGAAATATACTGAAATATCGTCGAAACTGTGAGTGCATTGCATGTGTTCTTTGTCAGTGGTGTGCATCATTTATCTGCGGCTGAAATTTAAACTGGTCTTTTTTGCTTTCGTTGCCTCAGATGGATGGACATGTTGAATTGTATGTAACGTCTTGAGGTTTTCCTTAATGCGCGCCTGAATTCGTTTTTTTATCAATATGATTGTCTAACCAAGAGCGAAGAAAGGATAGAGGTTATCCAAAAGTCTCGTTCATTACAAGCAAGCTGGATGGAACGCTGTTTTTTAAATTGACGATGGCCCATCTCATTGATTTTTTCGCACATAAAGAAACGAGAATAAACTAGGATCACTGCGAATTTATCGCGCCAGTGCAGCGCTGGTATGACTGGCACGGCCAAGCGGAAAACATTTAACCACAAACACGACAGCATCGTGCGTCAATGCTCCGCCTGAAGGCCTCCATCCATCACCTGGCCAGAGACCACCAATGGGAGCGGGCATGACAACCGGCAGACCGCACGAATGAAACTCGACTATTAGCATGAAATATCACCCTGCCGCTGACACAATGGGCGCAGCGCGGGCTCATGCAAGGCTGCACGGAAGCCGCGGAGGCACGTGCCCGCGTGGCGGCACGAGCGCTGGGATCAGGTGCGCGGACCCAGGTCGGGTCGCCCCTGCAGGACGGTCCCAGAATTTGCCTGAGTCATGCTCTTTCTGGGTCAGGAGGATGCGGCATCGGATGTTCATTTTGCTGGTTTGAGTAGTGACTGCTAGCGACCGAGGTGGATGCAAGCTCTTACACATTTGAATCAAGGGTGGGGATAGGGGTGGTGTTAGCAGTCGGGTTCAGAAGAAGGGTCCCTGGAGGCAGGCCCAGTGCAAGGACTCCAGCAGGAGACATCATGTAGCCAGGTCCAGCTCCAACTCCGCGGACCAGGGCCATTCACGGGCTCCGGAAGCCGTGGTGAGTGCAAGGGCTCCAGTAGTCAAACCCAGTGTAATAGCTTCATTAACCAGGCCCAGTGCAAGAGCTCGGTGACCCAGCCCAGTGCAATGTCTCCTGTGACTTAACCCAATGCAAGGGCAACGGTGACCTAACCCGATGCAAGGGCTCCGGTGTCTAGCCCAGTGCAAGAACTCCAGTCCAAAGCCTTAAATCTAAAGTCAAGAGTCTAAAGGTTCCGGTGACCAGACCCAGTACACGGACTCTGATGACCAGACCCAGTACACGGACTCTGATGACCAGACCCAGTGCACGGACTCTGATGACCAGACCCAGTTCACGGACTCTGATGACCAGACCCAGTACACGGACTCTGATGACCAGACCCAGTGCACGGACTCTGATGACCAGACCCAGTACACGGACTCTGATGACCAGACCCAGTGCACGGACTCTGATGACCAGACCCAGTGCACGGACTCTGATGACCAGACCCAGTCCAAGGGTCCGGTAGCCAGGCTCACTTCACGGGCTCCGGCGGCCAGGCTCAGAACAAGTGCCTGGGAGCGGCTCCCGCTGGCGCGATTGTTGGTCGGCGTTCTTCTCCGGCGCTCATACACGTTACAGGTGAGCTCAGGTGGTTCTGCAGGCTCTCGGAAGCACCAGAATATTGGGGAAAAAATTAAAGTTGGCGTGCCGTTTACAAATGCTAACTTCTCTTTAATCAGATGAAGGCTGCAGGGCTTAATAATATGACTGAAATGTTCAAAATGAGCACTAACCTCGCATGTGTGTAACTGAATGCCAGCCCTGACATTCGCAGCGTGTGCGGTCTGCCTGCTTTATGCTGATGGGAGGCTCATTAACTGCGTAGCGCCGTTTCGAAATAGGATCTCGTCTGCTAGGTTAAATTGGGATTAATGGTGATGATGTACGCTATTAATAAGCCGGATGTTACAATAGCACCACCAGCTCACATTGCTAGCCAAGCCAGGGCTCGTAAGGGAAGTGCATAAATTTTATCTATGCCTGCCGCAAGTGTAGACGATGTGGGGCTTTTGCTTCCGCTGCGTTCTTCAGCACTGAAAAGCTATGGTGAAAATGAACTGCAATTCGCGATCCTCAAACAGCTTCTCACGAAATGAGCTGTAATTCATAAGCCTCAAACTGCCTCTCATAAAATGAACTGTAACTCACAAGCCTCAAGCAGCTCCTCGCGGGACGCTGCTACAGACGGAGCAGGCAGAGCACCGCGCCTGCAACGGCTGTTTAAAGCCAGCGTCGTGCTGCTGTCGCGGACAACAGAATACGTGTCATAATATATGAATGTCGACGGTAGGTCGCATACACGGAAGCGACATGACAGCCATTGGACCGCTGACCCTACGTGACACAGCGTATGCTAGAACCGGCTCTGCGCAATCGTTCTGCCGTGGCGGGGCAGTCGGTTCGTAACAGCCCTTTTTTGGACAAAAAAGGAAGAACGTTCGCGGTTTTCGACGGGAACCTAATTTAGCGTCAAATCTCCGGTGCACGAACAACAGGGATAAGCATAAGCAAGTCTCACGCTTTGCTGTCAGCGGTATCGAAATAACCGTAAACGCTAATTCTGGAGGTGTTCATGTTGCATAAGGGCGCAGCTATTCTTCCGTTCACGTTTGCGGTGCTTTATGGTACGGAATCATGGAACTAAATCCTGAACATAAAGAAGGGGTCATTATGACGAAACAAATTTTTCAAAAAAAATGTTTACTAACTTTTTATTTGGGCTCGACACAAACAATGGTTTTGCCTGAATTTATAATATTTTTCTTGCATTCCAAATGTGATACCAACTTTGGTCCCCGTGCAATAATGATAGCGGAACAAGGGCTAATGTGCTACACGGAGTGGGTTTACTTTAAGCTTTCTTGGTTATCAGAGAAACCGGGATTACCCCGCGAGGAACTCGGTACAGGACTCACAGATGAGTACAGGCCGGGTTTTGAGTCCAGCCTCAGTTCAGGCCAAGCTGAAACTCACCTCTGATTGTAGATTGTAAGTTGTGTGATTGTAGATTGAGTTTTAGCCCGGGGGGGGGGGTCATATATGAGTACAGGCTAGCCGGAGGCCCCACGCACGTTCAGGCACGGCCGGAACTCACGTCTGAGCGACAGCAGAGCTGGGATTGACATCTTCTGGAGATCAAACATGAGCGTAGCTGGACTCTAAACAAATGGTTGGTACGCAATGACACGTTCTACGTTCGATCGTTCTACCAACGTTCTAAACATTCTAACCAAAACAAAGAGGTGTTTTCCTAAGATTAGTGTTTTTGGTACGAATGTTTGACAATGTTGGTTAGATGTCGAGGAGGCAGGGGCAAACATCAAGGACTTTGGTCCTTCGAAAGGCATGCCATGATGGCAACTGACTATTTTCTGGCGTCTCACCGTCGAAGACCATTTCACCCCCTTCAAAGCTAGGCAAAGCTCAGTGTACGCACTTGAGTGTAATCCGACCTGGAACATATCCATGACTGAAGGTTAGGCTGGGACTGATGCCTTAGTTAGAGCGCGTTGACCTGGGAATCACACTTGAGTGTCAAATGCTGGGCTGGAACTCACACCTGGGCGTGGGGCGGGCTGGAACTCGCACCTGGGCGTGGGGCGAGCTAGAACTCGTACCTGGGCGTGGAGCGGGCTGGAACTCGCACCTGGGCGTGGGGCGGGCTGGAACTCGCACCTGGGCGTGGGACGGGCTAGAGCTCGTACCTGGGCGTGGGGCGGACTAGAACTCGCACCTGGGCTTGGGGCGGGCTGGAACTCGCACCTGGGCGTTGGGCGAGCTAAAGCTCACTACTGACCTCAGGTCAAACTTGAGCAGTTTTGTGATTGCCGAGGCCGGGACTCTAGTATCTGATACTCCGGCCGATGGGCCTGGCACCTGCCCGCAGGCCAGGCTGGGCTCACACCCGAGCGTGATGCAAGCTGCCCGTGCGCCAGGTATGATGGGCCTGGCACCTGCCCGCAGGCCAGGCTGGGCTCATGCCCGAGCGTGATGCAAGCTGCCCGTGCACCAGGTATGATGATGCAGGAAGCCGAGCGCACCGCACATGAGCCCCATATGTGGGTCGCACGTTCCATGGGCGCCGGCCTCGCGTGTCTCTCGGTGCTGCCAGATATGAGCCGCCGCCGCGGCAACGCTAGGGAGCGGCCAAGGGAGCCGGGATCTTCCGTGGTGGCTCCGCACAGTCGGAATCTCCCGCGGCGACTCCGCACAGCCGGGATCTCCTGCGGCAGCTCCGCACAGCCGGGATCTCCTGCAGCGGCTCCACACGGCCGGAATCTCCTCTAGTGGCTCCCCATGTGGTCCGGCGCCCACGTGGCTCCTGCCACAGTAGCAACGTCAAATCCGTCTTCAGCTGGAAGGGGTGAGTCTTGGTTTCTCTGTCACCGTCTGCGTGCTGTGCGGGAGCGGCCGGCGGATCCAGAGCGACCGCCCCGCCCGCCCGCCCCCCCTTCTCCCCCCCACAGCTACGCGTGCCGACGTTCTCTTACGTGCCGTCGGAAGCTGGCATTCTCGTCCCTCCAAGTCCAGGAACGGCTTTTGTTATGGTCTTGCTTCTTATGAAGGAAATAGTCCGAGTTTCTAGTGTTGTTTCCTAGAGGAAATTTTCCTGCTGTGTCGTTGGCACTTTGTGTTATGCATTGAAACTGAAAGCATGCTTAATTGGTTTTCTTGCAATGGAGCTCGTCACCCATTCTTAGGAAAATTACCTCATGGCCAGGCAAAAACGTCAGCTACATTTCCTACATTCTTTTAAAAGAATGATGAGCATGCTTTCTTAACATTCTGGAACAAAGATGTGAAAGGCCATGCACGAACCAAATATTCCAACACGCCCTCTCCTTTCCCGCACCCAACCTTTCTCTTCCGCATAGCGCAGTGTTGTGATCGGAGTGGTACGTCCAAGTCAACCGTTCTCCATGTTAGTTTATTGACCAGTTCCATCCGGGCCACGGGGTAGTTCCAACCCCCGCGTCGCTATCGACCCTGACCCCCTCGCCCACCCGGGACACCGCGCGGCGCGTCCGCCCGCGTTCCGTCGCACCGCTCCTGCTGGGGGAGGGGGGAGGGGGCAGGTGATTAGCGCCCCCACCTGACGGCGGCCGTTTGTTTTTATTGGTGGCGCGGCGCCCCGGGCGGCTCCCACAGGCCGGCCGGGCTCGGTAATGGCCGGTGGTTCGCACCAGTATTCGATTTGAGCGGTGTTGTTTTTGTGGCCGGCGGAATCCAGCAGCCGGTGATTGCCCACATTGTCCTGGGCGGGAGGGGCGTCGCCGACGGAAGGGCTGAGGAGCTGCCGTCCTCCTCGTGTTCATGAGGACAGCTATGCGAGCAGCCTGAGAAACCGCCGCGATGCATATGCGGACGAGGACCGTGGTGCCATGAGGCATAATTTATTATTGCTCGGAGCTGTCGTAATTGCGGTAAGATGCCGGGAGGACGCCCGCACACCGCAAACATAACGCGGGAGCGACTTAGAGCCGCGTGCCTGGACCGTCGCGCATCTCATACGGGTAAGAACGCGCACACTTCGATTGCATTTGCGTCGTGCCTATCAGCCTATGCATGTACACACATCCCTGTGTGGAACGCCGTCTCTACGGGTAAGAACGTGTACACTTCGATTACATTTGCTTCGCGTCTATCAGCCGTCCATGCACATACAGCCCTGTGTGGAGCGCGATCTCTGCTCGTACGCATTTGATCCCGATGTGACATACAGAGTACATCAACCGAAGTCGATGTGGTGATGCGTCTTCGTACCGATTAATTTATAGTTTGTTTAAGCTATTTGCTTCATTTCATTAATACGTTAAAGTCATGTGAAGCCGCTCGATACATTTGCGACTTTTTCCATTGAATCATTTACTCTGTGCGTAGGTTAAGTGCGCGGGCTCATTCGACATTCGCTTAATATCGCATAGTAAAGCATTAAGTGCTAGGTTCTGTAAGTAATTAAGCAAGCACCACACGCTGGGTGCGTAGCACAGACGTTCTCAGAACACCTTGGACGAGCGGGGCTGGCAGGCTGCGGCGTTGGTGCAGTGCTGCTGATCAGCATCGGTGGACTCTTGAGACATATCTGCCATCTGGCGTGCTGTTGGGGAGAGTCTGACATATATCCCTAGAGGAATCTGGTGTGTATATAGATGACTGGCAATATGCTGGAAGACAGGCTGAGGCGAAAGGTGAGCGCAAAAATAAGAAGGAGCGAGGGGAATGGTAGTTATATATCCGAGAGTGGAAATGCTGAGAACGGTCGGTGCAGTGAAACTAGCACAACGGTCGCGGCTTTCAAGGGAAAATGATAACATATGACTGTCTTAGCAGGGGTGGGCGTGGCCATTATCGCGCCTGCCATGCCACACTATCCACTAAACACAAATGCTGAGAATTTCGCACCGCAGGAATCAGCCGATCTCGAATGGCAAGAATTTCATGGATTATCAACTATATTTCCTTAATATACGTTTCCAATACACGTGCTCACGCCTCCGTGGAACGGCAGCGCGTTTTTCCCTTTCGCTGAAGGATAAAGCTGAAACACGAACTCCAAACTAGCTCGCATTAGGCGCGTGGAACAAGGGCATGCAGAGGGCAAACACGCGGCAGGAGCAATAGTAAAGCGTATCCAGTTGTACCACAGGCCACCTGAGTGACAGCCAGCCCTCGCATTCCGAGCACGGTAAACAGCAAGTGTCCCCGTCCGTGCGGCACACGCCGCTCCCCCGTGCCACGTGCCGCACGCGCGTAGTACGCGGCGGCGCCGGCGGCAGCTGGCTGGCTCTGCTGCCGCGTGCCGCCCCAGACTTGCGCAGCTGCGGTACCGTAGTTCGGGCGTCGGCCGCCGCGCGCCGGCGGCGCCACTGTTCGTCCGCAGGGTCCACGGCCGGCGGCTGGCGCGCGCCAGTGAGAAACGGCCGCCGCACGCACGTGCGCCGGGGATGGAGGGACGGCGCCGCCGGGAGCACGAGAGGAGGTGGGTGCCGCCGCCGCCGGATGTTTGGTCTAGCGGCGCTGTTGTCGGCAGGGCGCGGTCGCCGTGGTGTCACCAGGCAGGTCCAGCCGAGGCCGCCGGCGGCACAATGAAGTTGACGTGTCCGGTCTTGAATGGGGAGTCGATTGTGGCCGGGAATGTGTCGGCAGGGTGGCGCCGTGAACGGGCACGGTATTGTTCGGGGCGGAGACATGGGGGACGGGTATGGACAGCGACGTCGTGCACACTGTATGCACCGGCGACGGAGGGAAGGCAGCTGACTGCGATGCTATCCACGTAAAGTGCAGTTATTGCTGTGTCTAACGTACACTGGCACTGCCACCTTTGCATGGGTGTCTTACAATGTGGGACGGGCGGGCATGACATGAGTGATATTTGTCATGCGTAGGTCACCTGTCGTGCCTGACAGCCGCGCCCGACTAGCTGAGTTGGAGTAATGTGGTGTCATGGGACTGGCTAGCACCGTTGACTGGCTACAACACGTTTGATGCTCTTGACATTTGAGAGGAAGTGTTCCACATTTGTACAGGACTTTGGACTGAAATAGCCATCTTGAGGATAATTCATTGCACTTACAACCCCTGCCTTCTTAAGGCTTAAAACCCCCTAGTTTCTGAGCTACACGCCCGCGAAGACGCGTAGACTATTCCATGCATACTTTTTCAAGTTTACCCAGATGTCCATGACGCTAGAGTAACGTCATTCAAACCATGCCATTCCACTGGCCATGCGTCGTTAAAAGATGGATGAGAGCATGATTGCCCAGCCGTTCGTACCTGGCATTCGTGAGCACGATTTCAATATATATATATATATATATATATATATATATATATATATATATATATATGTGTGTGTGTGTGTGTGTGTGTGTGTGTGTGTGGTGTGTGTGTGTGTGTGTGTGTGTGTGTGTGTGTGTGTGTGTGTGGTGTGTGTGTGTGTGTGTGTGTGTGTGTGTGTGTGTGTGTGTGTGTGTGTGTGTGTGTGTGTGTGTGTGTGTGTGTGTGTGTGTGGTGTGGTCGGCCGTCAATTGGCTCACATCCGCTGTTGTGCAAGCTGTGCAATAGTCTGGAAATCAGACCAGTAATCAAACAGCTTAAGAAAAGCGTCATAACCGGGCACGTGGATGCAAGTCTGCACCTTAAACCCTCGGATAAATACGCAAGAACACTACGAGAAAGACCAAAACAAGAGCGTTCATGATATCTGGTTCCGCACCCAGCCAACACCGCCGCATGCAACCTCTATGAAAATTTAAAAACTGCAAGTGATTGCTGTCACACAAGGGTTCCGGGACGCAGGCAAACAATGACGTATTGAGCGTGTTTACTGCATAAAGACATTTTGTTGTCTAGAGTAGTTTTTTCCACTTTCAAGTATACCAGCAGCGATAAGTGCGCTTGTTTCATTATATCCGATGTTTGCTTCAATATTTTCAAATGTGTAACATTTTATTTAAACTGAATGTTCTGTTCTCATAGCATTCCCTTTAAGTGAAATGTTCCTCATTTTAAGATATTAAGGCAAGCATCAGATATGTTCTTATACCTATTGGTGTGTTTAAAAGGGCAAGGACTGCTCTAGATAGCGCAATTTCTCTGTGTAGTAAATGCTCTTCTCAATACATCATTGTTTTATTACGCCATCGTGCCTTGCACAACATTGATTGAACGCCAATTGGTGGCCGTTACAGGTTGAAAACGTCCTTACTAACCCCACTTATGAACGAATCGACAATTTTATTTTCTTGCCCTTAATCGCCGCATGGCTTATGGGATGGCAGCATTTGAGAGACGTTGTTGTGTCGCCAAGGATGCCTGGGTGACCTTGAAGAAGTCTCCCCAAAACGCCTGCACGCCTGCGCGGATGTGTAGCTTAGAAATTAGAGGGGCTTATGTCTTAAAAGGGCAGGGCTGTGAACTATACTGAATGACCTTCGAGATGTCTATTTCAGTTTAAAACTGCATACAAATGTTGAACACCTCATTTAAGTCGGGAGTATTAGATACCCCACGCGATAGACCACGGTCCATTGTTCAAATGGTTGGTTTGTAACGACAAATAAACGATCTGTCAGCCGTCGGGTATAATCGGGGGCAAGGGCCTTCGACTGCTGTTCAGAGCATGTTAGACGAAGAGAGCGACGAAGACAATGGACGACGAACGACATTGACGAGCAGATCGGTCGCGATCTAACATCATCACGTTCTGAGTGTGGATGTCATTGAAAATGATTTCGAAAGCGTACAACGCTATCTCATCATATCCCCCATAACTGTGAGTCACTAGGATAACTTAAGACGTGCCGTCCCTGCACGGGCCCCGTGCGTTGATAGCGGCATCAACGCGACGGGCAGCTGCGATCAGCTGCGGGCCAACCACACCGAGCCGGGCACACGGTCGACATTCCTGGCACATGCGTTCCAATGCTCCGGCTGACATATTTACCCGACACGGGCGGGTCAATGGCCGGGCTGGCGCGGACTGCCCGAGCGTCGGCGTCACATTAACGAAGCCGAAATGTCACGAGGTGCTCAGTCATCCAAACCCGTGCCTGAGAGCGGCGCCGACGGTCTGAATCAGGAGCCCACTCGAACCCGATGACGCCTGAAGCGCCTGACCCGCCAGGCGTGCCATAACCGGCACTGTAAATCACCGGCCCACTATCAGATTCGTGACAACACGCCACAAGGGTGCCCGCGAGGAGGCCGAGCCTGAGCAGGCCGGCGGACCGGCTCGGAGACATCGCAGGCGAACGCCGGTCACCGCCCTTGCCCCTTTCCCCGCCGAGGTGGCTGGCTCGAGTCAGCAGTGCTACTGATCGGAGACACGGCAGGTGGACGCCGGTCACCCCCTCCCCCGCCGGGGAAGCTCGGGTGAGGAGTACAACTGATTCGAGATACCGCAGGTGGACGCCGGTCACCGTCCTCCCTCGCCAGGGTAGCTCGGGTGAGCAGCACTGCTGGTCAGAGACACCGCCGGTTGACACCGGCCACCCCCTCCCCGCCGGGGTAGCTCGTATGAGGAGTACAGCTGATTCGAGATACCGCAGGTGGACGACGGTCACCCCCTCCCCCGCCGGGGTAGTTCGGATGAGCAGTGCTGCTGAGAGGCTGCGTCGTCTCCCCGCTCCACATTGCTATCGTGCGGTAAGTAAATCAGAGATGTAGGTCGACTCGCGTGCAGCAAGACAGTTTTCTGTTAATCCTAATGCCTTCCCTGAGTTTGGCCGCAATCTCTTTGATTCTCGTTATCGCCGGCAGCTCTTCAGCCAGCCAAGCGTGCTGGACACGCCCCTCATATCCCAACGAGCAGCTGATGTGACCAGCGGTTTGAGTCCCCCTACTCAGAAGCTCCAGGACATGCCGACCACTGGCGCGCCCTTGGAGAGTGGGGGACAGCCTCAGCCCGGCGTCACGTCGCTCGCGCCCGGCACTAGTTTGATCCAGCCTGAGGTTCCGGTTAATGGGGCACGTTTACTGCCTTCTTTGTGCCGCGGTCTTAATTGCTGTTCGGCCGCCTGGCGATTCTGATTCACGCCCCTCCAGCACATGCTTGGCCTCCAGACCGACACTCTTCCGCCGTCCGAGTGGGAGGGGGATGGGGAGGGGACCGAGCGCGGCGTCTTCGTGACTGGCGTCGGTCAAAGTCGCATCAGGACGGCCCAGACATGTCGTGGTTTCAGACAGAGCGTGGTTTGTGATGGACAGATCGTCCGTAACTTCTGAATACCGTCTGAGACTCGCGAGCAAAGCACGAGACAGCACGGTAACCTCCATGTCACGAGGTCGCGAACCGAGGACGGAAAGTGACGCTTCCATTGCGGCGCGGCCGTGTTGCACCATGCGCTACTGCCGGAGCTTAGGCAGCTCCCGGTCCCCGCGTTCAGATGAGATTTACAGCGTCACATGCGGACGGCACTATGGTTCATTACGCTCTGGGATGTATGTGCGTGAGTGTAGTCTGCCACTGCCTTTAGGAATGTAATTTGTATGCATGGTCCCTTCGCATTCACCTCCATTTTTACGTCGAGTTTTGTCTTTTGGTGATTTGGGGGGGGGAGGTGTAGAGCTATGTGTGCGTTGTGGACTATCCTAATATACGTCTAGTGTCCGGAATCTGACGTGTCTAATGGACTGCTCGGTCACTATCCCGACACGTCGCGCCTCCGAAGGCGCACCAGCGGTGCCGTCTGGGCTCTGCGTCTGGGCAGTCGTGGGTCGCACCTGGGCACGGCGGCGGTAACATGGCAGCGGCCCCCGGGGTGCCATCACGTCCCTGTGTCTGACAGGTTATGGCGTTACGTTTGGGCGGTGGCGGGCGTCGGGACACAAGCAGCGGGCACCTGAGGTGTGCCAGCGAGGGGAGCGGGAAGGGGGCTATCCACACCCATCCGACGCCCAGTGTCCGTATCGCTAGGGGCGGGTCGTGCATGAGCTTCACGACGCCAGCCAAGTATGTGGGCTGATGGGTCATCATCAGGCTATGGAGACGTCGTTTCTGCTGTGCAGGCACACTCGGCTCATGATGTTCGCAGAGCCCGGAGACTCATGGCTGGGCCGCATTCCGCTGGCAAAAAAGATTCGGCATGAGCCTGGGGGACGTGTCTGCCCGCCCTGGCTGCTCGATTTCATTCAGCACCGGGGACGTGTCTGGACTCAGCCCCGCGGGGCCGATTCCGATGGGCTGGGGGACGTGTCTTGCCGCATCCGTCTGGCCGATTCATGAGCGGGGGGGACGTGTCCTGCCGCCCCACTGCCGATTCCATGAGCCGGGAGACGTGCCGCCGCATCCTGCCGATTCCATGAGCTGGGGGACGTGTCTGCCGCCCTGACGCAGATTCCATGAGCTGGGGGACGTGTCTGCCCCGCTGCCGATTCCATGAGCCATTCCATGTCTGCCGTCCCGCTGCCGATTCCATGAGCCGGGAGACGTGTCTGCCGCCCCGCTGCAGATTCCATCAGCTGGGGGACGTGTCTGCCGCCCCACTGCCGATTCCATGAGCCGGGAGACGTGTCTGCCTCCCCCGCTGCCGATTCCATGCCGCTGTGTGTCCGCAGCGGCGTGTCCTGGCGGCCGCGGGCCGCACTCCTCGGCTGACGACGCTGGTGCGGAGTGGCTCGACCCCTCGGACTCCGGAATCGATATCGATCGCTGGTGCCTGCCACCGGTGCGCGGGGCATACCTGGCGCGCCGTCTGCCCCTCCCCTCGCCATCCCCTCGCCCCCGCACCTGCGCTCCACGGCTGACCGCCCGTGCCGCCCCTGCGGCACGCGCCCTCCCCCCACCCTCCCGTCCCGTGCGAACCAGCCGGAAGGAGACGAGCCACTGCGGGCCGGCCGTGATGTATGCCTGCCCGGGGCACTGTTTCCGGCGTCTGTCGGACGGCGACGCCCGCCGGACGGGCTCTGGTTCCGGCCGCAGTGTCCGCGGACACGGGCCATACCGCGCGATCTCCGTGGACATGCGACATTGTCGGCGCGTTGTCTGACGACTGGGGGCTCGGGCCCCCTTAACCATGCGGGGATTTTTGCGTTTATATTTCCAACGCGCTCTGCCGCTGGAAATGACTGGGATACGAGGTTCAACACTTGACTTCCGTACCTCCAAGACTCGACCCCTTTCAGATGCCGAACAATGGGGTCATCAGTTTCTCGATGAGATGGCGCCATCACCGAGACAGATTCGAGATCAGAATAGACCAGCTGGAATTTCCCCACGGGTCCAAAGTCACGCGACACGTGCGAAGGCGCTGACAAAACTCG
>NW_023596576.1:6897053-6918244 GCF_011947565.3 Pollicipes pollicipes | reverse complement strand
CTCATTCAAATGTTTTTTTGGAGCCGTTGATTTAGATCCGTGTGCCACATGCAAAACGAAACCAACAACTCACATCTCCTGCCATTTAACGCTTGTGACCTGGCCTAGACTCAAAGGGCAACGATGAGAGCTAGCCGTGCTTAGAAAAGTTAGTATAATATGTCCGGTTGCGCTTTGCCACCTGCAGTTCGGTTAACGAAAGGTATGGTGACAAATTCGACTACTGGCGTTCAACGCATCTTAGTCAAAATGATCGTAAACTCGCAAATCAAGACCTTTGCGGCTTAGATATCATTAAAGCTACGAACCCTATATTCTAAAGCCAAGGGAAATCGTATAAGTGGTATAATTGTGGCACGAGACGTTATTCGTGCAACCAATTACGAATGCTCACGAATTGGCGACCGATTTCCTCCATGCATTTGCTCTGCACTATTTTTTACTTTCTTGATTTGGTCACAGTGGCAGAGTAAAAAACCAGATAGATAATATTATTTTTGGAAATTTGGTTCTTCTCATAAAAATACGACTGCACTTATTGACTTACATAGCCAAAACATTTGGCTTAATTTTCCGCTTCTCTATGCAGTCCCTTTTCCGGTGAACACCGTCGGTCCGGCTGGCAGTCGGACATGAAGGTAAGGAAAAAGCGCGTGAATGTACTTACTGAGAGCAGTGATATTTCTCGTGCCAGCTTTTTGAGTGGAAATATTTGGCTCATTTATTGTGTTGACGATTTGGTGGGCTGCGCGTGTTCTGTTGCTGTAGCTCCGTGGGGAATGCGTGCGCTGTTTTTGTCGCTGAGGGCGCACGCCTTCGGTGCCAGAGTTTATATTTGGCTTTAAAAAGCTCATCATTGGGAATGCCGCGATGCGATGCCAGTTTGTATTGAGTGATGGTATTTCATAGTTGTTTGAGCTTGAATCGTCGTTTGCAACCAAACAAATTGGTGTATCAGTTTTATTGTATATGGCCTGGCGTTGTTTTGGTGCTCAGACGTATTGGCAGGGGCGAGATTTAACCTTTTTTCCCTTTTTGTCCCTTTTCAGCTCAACGTGTCATACCCCCCTCAGGGGTCACAGAAGCTCTTTGAAATTGACGATGAGAAGAAGGTGCGGGTCTTCTATGAGAAGCGCATTGGTGCCACCGTGGACATGGATTCCATTGGTGATGAATGGAAGGGGTACATCTGCCGCATAGCAGGAGGCAATGACAAGCAGGGATTCCCCATGAAGCAGGGTGTCCTGACTACAAGTAAGTTTTGGTGTGCTGTTTTATGAAGGTTGCTGCAATCAAGCTCATCTGTGAATGTTGGTGTTCATTAATGGAATGCCTGTGAATTGTGATTAGTTTGTTTTAGGGACTTGTATTTTTACAGCTCAGGTTTTCTTGGCCTGTAGTCAGGGTTGTTTTTCTATCTTTAACATGTGGCTTAAGTTGTGCAGCTACATGTGCTGCTAGTATATGTGTGTACATGTATATATGTGTATATACATGTAAAGATTGTTCCTGTCAATGCTAGTGATTTGGTCTATGTTTAAATGCTGGGTTGCTACTGTCAATTCTGTTCAAGTCTTGATATCCTTGTTAGTCCTCAATGGTCAGCCGCTACATGCCACATTAGCAATTTTATGACAACCTGATCATGTGTATGTGACAAGTGATAAAATAGTGCATGGTGCATCATTGTATTATACATTAGGTAAACAAAATAACCCATCACCCACTTCAGTATTTGCAGTAAAAAGATCATATGTAAGAGATATTTTTAAACATCATCACCAATATATATAATACATTTGCAATTACTGCCAACCCTCCTGGTTACACAAGGTTATTCTTAGTCACAAAAAATCAACTTCCTAGTTATGCTGTGATAACTGGAATGTCCTTGAGAGGTCATGTCCGGTTGGCCCCTGAATGATCTTACGTGCAAAACGAAAATGGGCTTGGGTTTGAAACTGGTAAAGGTTCAACCTATTAGAAATGCTTAAGTATGACTTCTAACCACTCTTGAATGGTAAATCAGGCTGTCCAATCTCCACTTCCCTTGAAATTTGGATAAGCCTCCCTGTGGCACATGATATGACACAGCCTGAGGCATTCACACAATTGTAGTAGTGTACCAAGTTGAGTGGTGTGACACAAAACATCATGTACAGTGATACAACAATTGCAAGTACAAAAACATTATCATGGGTTTTGTTGTGTTGCCCCAGCAATGTTATATCACAGAAACACAATATACCTGAGTCACATATGTTATCAATAGAAACCACAAGTTTGTAGAGAGCTCACTGAATGCACAGCAGCATACTGCTGCAGTGCTGTGTAGATGGTCAATTAAGCTGCAAGTTTGTTTTCATCGTTAGTTGTTGCACCCTCCTAAGGGTTGGATGCTCACTGAACAGTCATTTGAATGGCCCCAACCAGTTAATTGTGGTGCATGTCTCTGAATGTTTTTGATGGTGAGAATCAATGTATATCATGTGTGGGAACCTTGGTAAATCAGATTCGCCATGATGCTGCGGTGTCAGCAGTTATCTGTAGAAATAGTTGCACTGAGTGCTGTTGCCTTAATCAGACAACCTGGCTTCAAAGGCTGCTTGAGATTTTGCCGAGGGCAGATAGAACTCAAAGTATGATGTATCAAAATACATTTTTGATACGCAAAGAGCACAGAGTGTGGTAGAAGAATGTTGCTTAACTATTGTGTAAGTACGACCTCTACTTCAATCACCATAATTGAAACAAAGGCAGAATGTGACAGAGCAGTCTGCAATGTGAGTTGGATGCACCTAGTAAAATGCTGACAAGTATAATCAGACATGAATCTGTTAATTCTCGGGGAGAAGAAGCCGGGTGGGGAGAGCTGTGGCACACTAGTTGACATAACCCCATCAAGATTCCGGATATGAATAGATGTCTCATTAAATTGTTGAGCTATCTAGTATGATGCTGTAAGTGATCCCGAGCTAAGCCCCTTTTCATTTGAGGGGTTGCATGCTCTGTAGGTATTGTAGGGAGAGCTATCGCCCCCTGGGTGGAGGTAAATATGAGCCATTATCCAGCCACGGTTCGTGTTGGTCACCAAACAGTCACATTGTCTGGGCAGGCTGATCAGGAAAGGTCACCTCATGAATGGCCCAAGAGGGCCAACCTGGCATGGGGTGGTCATGTTGCACTCGTTGTCACGTTAGCTCGTCCACAATGCTATTTGGCACAGGTGCTGCTGGCAAAATCGCTCGATGAAATCGATCGGTTCAACGCGGATGGTGGGTTCGAGGTACAATCAACTTGCTCTACTATACAAGTGCCTTGACCCTTAAGTTACCTATACAAACTGTTGAAATAAATCATTTCAGGCAACATGCCATGAAGCAAGTTGATGTATCAGGGCTCAGTCAGTAAATGTGAATTTCAGTCAGTGCTGTGCTGTTATGGTGACAGCCCAGATGTGGCAGAAGGTATGGTGATTCAGGACAAGCTATTTGCAGGGTATGACTGGATGTCTTAGACGCCATTTAGCTCCGTTCGAGGATCGATAACGGTTGTTTTCCAACGTGCTATATATACTTGGACGCCTGCACTGTCAGGCATCAGTGAGTCAGAAATTGTAAGGTTAGAATACTTACCATATGACCTCAGTCTGCAGGCATCACTAATCAGTTACACTAGGTGACAACGCAGTGCGCGACGTACACTCATTGATAGCATTCTGGAACAGCATGTTGCAACAGCAGCCACTGATAGCCCACCGCGTCGAAGCGCACAGTACTTCACCCGTTGCCCTGTCTTTGCAGACCGCGTGCGCCTGCTGCTGAGCAGGGCCACTCGTGCTACCGCCCCGCGCAGGGAAGGGAGAGAGGAAGCGCAAGTCGGTGCGCGGCTGCATCGTGGACTCCACCCTCTCCGTCATCTCCCTGGTGCTCGTCAAGAAGGGCGAACAGGTGCGCCACGCTCGACTGCACTGGGCAAATATCGGTGCCATGTGCCTGGTGTGCGGGGTCGGGGGACATCCGACTGGTATCGTTAAAGTTCCGAGCAAATATGCGTTGTTACAAACTAGCTTTCTCTGCGTGTGTGATCCCTGGAATCACCAGCGTCATGTGTGGGACTTGGAGACTGGTATGTTAGACTCCAATATTCGGTCCGTTTGGCAGTTGGGTCCGGTTCCGCGGGGATTGTTCCTCGTCATCTGTGTTAATGGCCATGATGCGTGCCATGGTTTGCCCACACCGCATTCTGTACGTGTTTGTGCCCCAACAGCCGCCCTATGCTTAGTTAAGTACCCCCGGTGCGTGGGTCGCACCGCTCTGTTTGGCGGTCCGTGACCCCGTCCCCGGCGTGTGGTACGCCGCATCTGGTGGGGACCGGGTCTGACGGGCACCCGTGTCACCGGCAGGAGATCCCCGGTCTGACGGACGTGACCGTGCCGCGCCGCCTCGGGCCCAAGCGTGCCAACAACATCCGCAAGCTGTTCAACCTGAACCAAGGAGGACGACGTGCGGCAGTACGTGCTGAAGCGCCCTGTGCCTCCCAGGAGGGCAAGGAGAACGCTAAGCAGCGTTTTCAAGTCGCCCAAAGATCCAGCGGCTCATCACCCCCGTCCGCCTGCAGGTGGGTGTTGTGCTATGATCTCATGGCCTGAGGCCCAGGACAGGAGTGGGCTACCACATGCAGGCATGCTCCAGTCGCCTGTCATGCTCTCACGGCCTAAGGCCAAGGATGGGAGCGGGTTGTCACATGCAGGCACACTCCAGTGGCCTGTCTCGCTCTGATGGCCTAAAGCCCGGAGCAGGAGCGAGCTGCCACGTGCAGGCACGCTCTCCAGTGTCCTGGGCGCGGGTGGAGCTTTGAGCACGACGTTCTATCATGACCTTGTTCTCCTGTGACTGTTATGCTCATGTTGCACTGCCATTATATTCCAAGCGTTTTCTCGCGCTGTTGCCAATTGGAATGCGGCACCGTTTCGAGCAAATCGTTTTTAGTAGCGCTCTCTCAGCCTGCTTCGGGTGAGATCGGTCGACCTCGTGTCCCGCCGTGTGGTCGCGTGCACTGGCGCCGGGCTCCGTGCCGTCTATATCCGCTCCGCCGTGACCTCGCCCGGCCCTGTTACAGCGCAAGCGGCACCGCGCCGCGCTCAAGAAGCGCCGTGTCGAGAAGCGGAATGTGGAGGCGGCCCGAGTACGCGCGCCTGCTGGCCCAGCGCTCCAAGGAGTCCACGGAGAAGAAGAAGGAGGCGCGCCGCCGTCGCTCTTCCATGCGCGACTCGCAGACCTCGCAGGACAGCAAGAAGAAATGAGCTAGGCGAGACTGTACCGTGACCGTGGTCAATACACGTCGGTCGCGTCGCTACTGCGTTTGAGGGCTACGGAGCGGAGGCGAGGGCGGCACAGGGGAACGGGCTGATCAGGGCCGGGACGGATTGTCCGAGGCTGTTGGTAGTCAGTACCGACTTTGACTGACTGAAAGCCGAGTTAGGGCTGGATCAGAATGTTGGTGAAGGAAAGTGTGAGGGAGCGTCGTAAGGGGGGAGTATGGGTGATCGGGCCGCGGCATCACCGCGGGGCGGGTGCAGCGTGGCTGGCCGGGCGGTGGGTCGGCGGCGAGCTGAGCCGAACTGATCGGCCAGCGGCGAAGCTCTGCTGGCCGAGTGAGTCGGTGGGCGGGCCGCGGCAGGTGGCGCTGGGGGCGGTCCGTCGAGAGCAGGTGACCCGACAGCGCACCCGCACTGTCGCGCTGCGTCGAGAGTATCGGGCGGGGCTCCTAGCTGCAGTCCTGTTGGGCGGCGTGGCCGCCGAGCGCTGCACTGTGAGGCTGGCTCGTGGCGCTCCAGGGAGTGCCGCGCGATGACGTTAGTCGTATCACCGTCCTCAAACTGCACTGGCATCTCACTCATGGGCACTTCAACATCTTTCACCTGTGATTTGCACCTGTGATTTGCGCACACAGATTTGGCTTAGCTGTCTGGGCTGATTCTACATGTAACGCTTCGTTAACTAACTTCGTTGATAGCTGCCGTACTGCGTTTTCCTTCCGGGAAAAGAAACTCCGATGTTCTTCTGCCGCGGGCCTTCTATTCTCAGCGTGCCTCCTCCGCACGCCAACCAACGCGAACTCCCCCGCCAAAACTCGCCGGACGCCCACATCACTTCGGACAGCTCTGCAAACCTCCGCGGAATGTCACGCGCTCGCCTATTGGGCAACACTTTCCCGTTTCGTCTGCCGACCCGTGAAACTAGCTGTTCACAACACCCAAGGCACAAATGGTGCACACCAAACTACATCTTCTTCCGCACATCACAAACAGCTGACTTCGTTCTTCGTCGAGAATGCACCTCACCTAACCGCTAAGCTTGGTCCTGACATCCCTCTCGCCTTAAACTAGTCGTAGGGTGCGAAAAATAACCTCACTTGGTAGAGTTCTGTATCCCAGGCTGCTGAGTTCACAATGCTACGGCACATCACAAAAAGCACAATCATCAAACTTCCACAGATCAGCACAATCCCCGCGTTAGAAGAAATAACCCTGAACCCCAAAATTATTTCTACGTATGGGTCCCTGACTAGTCGAGGTGCCGCCTCGGTCGTCGCACCTCACGACTGAGTCTCGTCCGCGTTGACCCGGTTACCATCGGCATCGCCTCTTCCGCCGACTCCGTACCAGGTGGCGCCACCAATGCTTCATCGTCAGCTTCAGAGGGCACAACCGGACAGGACGACTTCTGTGCTAGCGGTTTCGGTGTCGCCGCTTGCTGGTCTCGTTCCACTCTGCCCAGGTCGTCCATCGGCTTCCTGCGACCATCCGCCTTCTCCAGCGCGTCACTAGGCGCTGCGTCACTAGATGCCTCGTCCAGATGTCGCTGTGCTCCGTCTGGCTGAGCTCTGCGTCGTCCGCTTCTCATTCCAGCTGCTTCCCCTCTCTCTGGCACTGCATCCTGGATACAAACAAATCCGTCTATTTGAATAGTCCCGGTCCCAGCTTCTCTTCGGCCACCGTCGAAGGTCGTCGTTGTGGTCACCTCTGTCTCTCCGATCAGATTATCCGCTCCGTTCCCTCAAGTATAGTTCAGTCCAGTGTCGATGTAATCACTTCCAGTTTCAATCTCCACCACGGCCATTTCTCTCTCAGATCTGGGCTTCTCTCCCTTTTTCAGATGTCCGCCGTGTACGAGTCGTTGTCCCCACCCCTTCTTCAGCAAGTAATCCGGCGGTCGGCCCCCAGTACGAGATAGGGCCGCTCGAACTTTGGCTTCAGTTTTGCGGTCACACCTTTTCCAGCTGTGAAGTTACGACACCACACTGTGTCGCCTGGCCAAAGGGTTGCCGGTCTTGTCTCGGTGCGAGGACTTTACCTTCGCTGAATCAGGTCCAACGCCTTCTGATGCGCGTTTTTCAGATGATTTCTCAGCTTCACCAAGAACTGGCGATGAGACTGATTCTTGATGCTGTCCACGTCGAATTCGTCTTCCAGAACAGTTCGCACTGGTCTCCCGTAGACCAGTTCTCCCGGTGAGAATCCTGTCGCACTATGGCAACCAGAGTTGTAAGCAGATGTCACCACCGGCAGCCACAGGTCCCAGTCGCGTTGGTTATCAGTCACTTGGTGAGTCAAAAGTTCCAGTAACGACCTGTTGATTCGCCCCACTTGCCCGTTTGCAACATGGATGGTAGATTGTCGTTCTCAACTTCTTCCCGCCCAGCAGTTGGCACACTCCTTTGATGAGGACACTCTCGATCCTGAAGTTCCGTCCCTGATCGGTCAGCAGAGTCTTCATGACGCCAAACCGGCAGATGACTTGTACGACGCATCACGCCACCTCTTCTGCAGTCTGTCTTTTCAATGCAAATGCTTCTACCCATTTGCTGAATTGGTTAGTCATGACCAAAACGTACTTGTGACCATGGTCGCTTTCCAGTGTTCTAAGATGTCCGCTGACCAGTGTAGTAACGGCTCGCCTTCTACCGGTATGGTTCCTCTTCCTTCCTTGCAGCCTGCATACTTCGGTTTCCCTATCAGGCAGGAAGTGCAGCTTCCGCAGTACCGCCTCACCTCGCGCTGTACGTTGTACCAGAAGAAAACCGGCTGTCACACGGTGCAGTGTTCGCCTCACACCTCCATGCCCTGACATGGGACGTCATGAGCCAGATGCATCGCTCTTTGTCCGACATTTGTCGGCAGGATCACTTGCGCTCTCTGATGTCCGTTCGAATTCCGCGGGATCATGCCGTTGTGTAGCCGCAAGTCAAGCAGTCCGGTGTAGAAGTTCAGTTCTGCTTGTTGGGTGTCTGTCAACTTGTCCGTCTTCATTGGTTGCTTTTTCAGGTGGCGGATAAGCTGGTACAGCACAGGATCTGTCCGTGTCGCTGTAGCCAGGCCATCGAGATGATTGATGTCCAGGACGTCTTCTGCAGCATTGCTACCTTCCTCGTCTTCCGTGGATGGCCCTTGCGCGTCCACAACTGTTGAGCGGCGCAGCATCACATCTGGAGTCACTCTCAAGCCTCCTCCGGTATGAACTCCGGCGCAGTCGGTCGCAGCTGGTGCTTCCTCGTGTCTGTCTCGAACCTGCGGGACAGCGCGTCCACATGCGGAATCAGCCAACCCGCCACGTGCTCCACGGTTGTAGTCGTGCTGCTGCAACTGCTCGATCCACCGGAACAGACGGCCTGAAGGTGACTTCGAGCGGGGCAGGAACTTGATCGCCTCGTGATCGGTCTTCAGTAGGAACGGCTTTCCCACCAGATAGTGGTGAAACTTCGACGTCGCCTTCACCACCGCCCCCAGTTCGCGCTCAGCAACGCTCCAGTTGCTCTCCGCTGGCGTCCATTTCCCTGAAGCGAAAGCAACCACGCCCTTTGACTGGCTCAGCTCTGCTCCCCATCAAAAGTTACTCGCTTCGGTTGTCAAAACGAACTGGTCCGCCGGGTCAGGAGACTTTAGCACCGGGGTACCACTGAAGATCCTTCTTCAGTGTCTGGAAGTCAATCTCGCAGTCATCAGTCCACTCGAAGTTTGTCTCCTTCTGCAGCAGGTTGGTCAGATGCACTGACTTGTCAGCGAAGTGCGGGATATGATGTCGGTAGAAGTCAACCAGACCCAGAAACTGACGCACTTCCTTGGCGCTGCTTGGTCCGGGCCAGTCCTTCACCGCTTCTACCTTGTCTACTGTGGACGGATCCCCATCTCGTCGAGTTGATGCCCCAGGAAGATAACTTTCGTGACCGCCACCGGGCACTTGATGGGATGCAGCTTCAACCCTGCTTGGCGGAACGGGTCCAGCAGCTGCTTCAGCACCTTTAGATGCTCCGACATCGAGGAGCTGTAGACGAGGACGTTATCCAAGAAGACCGCTGCTGTTTCCCAGTTGAAACCCTCCAACACATCCTCTATGATCCGTTGAAACATCCCCGGACTCGTCTTAGGCCCAAACGGTTGATGTGTTCACTGTTTGAGTCCATACTCGGTGATGAACGCTGTTACTTCTCGGGATTCCGGAGCGTTGGGCACAGCCCAGTAGGCAGATCGCTGGTCGAGTACTGAATAGATCTTGGCTTCCCTCGTGGCTTCCAGGAGGTATCCGATCCTTGGCAGAGGGTAGGAATCGTGCTTGATGACTGCGTTCACCGCTCGGTAGTCGCAGCAGAACCGGACTCCTCCGTGCTTCTTCCTGATCATCACAACAGGTGACTTTGTTCTTCGTCGAGAATGCACCTCACCTAACCGCTAAGCTTGGTCCTAACACATCTATCAAAGTTAACATCTTCGCGCTGGTTTCGGATCAACGTAGCCAATAGTCTTATTTTTGCTCGTTTTTCGTGCTTCGGACTCAGAACTCAGCCAAACGCCGACAACATAAGCATTATTTCGACGGGCAAACGTTTTGTCAAAGGTCATATAAAGCACGCATTCGGCTGGCCCACTCCGCATAGGCGTTTGTGTAGACATTGAATGATGTTGTGTTCGCCATGGCACGACCGGTGCCGTTGGGACGGCTGGAGGGTGTGAATGGAAATACGCCGTCAGTGTATGATGGGACACAGTTTCTGCTGGTGTGTATGCTTTTCCTTTCACGGACGACTTACAGCTTGTGATCGCAGTTTAGCTAGTGCGGTTCGTCGATGGCTCCTGTGAAGGAAAAAAAACATTGCGTTCAACAACAAACTGGTTAATATGCTCATTTCCCTACAAAACATCTTGGGAAAGTAAGGTTGCGACTAGGTCATAAACATCACCGGTGTACCATGGGGATAGAGTGTGGACCATCTTTAGGACCTGCTCTTTGGGACAAGCCTCCCGGGCTGCCAGGCGCAATACCGTGTTATGACATGTGCAACGGACTGATCTGAACTTTGGCTGCCGTATGCATGCCTTGCTTCGTCCTGGAATGAACGGTTCAAAGTGTAACCGATAGGGGTCATTCTAAGGTGGCGTACGCTTTACAAATGAATAGTCCACGATTGGTCGCTGAAATACACTTCTGACTGTCAGGCGGCATCTCACAAGGCTGTAGCGAAAGGAGTCACTATGGAATCTACATCATTATCACTTTTTGAAAACCAGGGTAAAACCATCGACCTGCGCAGCGCTATTTGCATTCATAATCCCCTCTTAAGATCTCTGCAATCATTAAGTTGTATTGATTGCCCTGATTGATTAACATCGCCACCCTTGGGTCCATTAAGCTCTCGAAAGTGGAGATTCACCAGGAAACGCCGCCGCGGTGTGGAGCTCCTCTCCCATAACTCCATCGGCTGCAGTGGAGCGTTCCCAATCCCAGTCCCCGTGCGACCGACGTCGCCATCACGGTGCACACAGGCCGGCGGGCTGGCGCGCGTCCGTGTGAACTGCGCCGCTGGGACGACCGGCTGGCCGGGGCCGCATCCGTCTTGCTCAGCGTCCGGTTCGGCCGCGGCAGGCTGTCCCCCGAGACGTGTCCGGCGAGAACGTAACCCGCACTCGGGCCCAGCGGCGGCCGGAGTGCCGCTGGATGCAGCCGATGACGCATGACGGGTTTAAGTCGTGAACACAGGCTGATTACGCTATTTGTGTATTCAGCTGTGTTATAACGACATGCGCGTTAGCAGGCTCAGCAAGCGTCAGTTGCGCTTAACAAGCCGCCTACAACGGACTAGTGTAGTGCGAAGAACTTCGGTGCACGTCGCTCCGAAAATCATAGAAATATCACTTATGTCTCTAGCGTTTCCCAAAGCATGAATCGCCTGTTTTAGTATCTTTGCCGCATCAGATCAAACAAAGACGTAGCACTTTGCAGGACAATGTGCTATCATTGCTCGTGGGCCCTACCATAAATGCATTGTCGCTGAGTGCACGAATTCGCATGATCTGCCAGGGGATCAATCCCGGTGTTCTGAGAAATGTCGCACCTCGCATCAGCTGTGATGCATCGACTTCCCCTTCGAATACACTGTATTGGCAGGCGTCGCTGTTTGCTCCCATCTCCGTGGCTAGTTTGCTTCCGTTCCGCACCTTCTCGCATTTGAGCAGTATCATGTACACACTTGTCCTACATGTCACTGAACACGTTGGACAGGTGCCGTCCCAGGCGCCAGTTCTGCACTTGCGGTTTCATTATCCAGCACCAGGCGATAGCCGGGGCCATCAAGTGCCCAATTAATGCCTAATGCTGAGGAGACGTGCCAACAGCTATAACTGTGCCACGGCCGAGCTGCCTGCCATACGGCCTTGCCTTCCTGCAGATATATTATTCATGGCATGCTCGCAGCCTATGGCTCGATGGGTGATAACGACTAGCTTCCCGCTACTTAAAAATGCGCCAAACAGATTTGAGGGAGTCAGCGTAAGGTTACGCTTATCCAGTGGCGCAGGCAGGGGAGAGAGCACATAGCACATGAGACCATCCCTTTAGGTCCCAGGCCCCAGATTCCATGCTCCTGAAGACTGACGATCAAAGGCCCGATCTAAGGGTTCGGAGGGCTGGCCGGAGGTCGTGTTAAGGGGCCCACCAATACCGGACAATCGGCTTCATGCCGATCCGAGCTTTGGGGGCCATTTCTCAAAGCATGAACAAGGCTGATGCCCGATATTTGCATTTGTCGGGGCCCCTGAAAAATTCGGAGCACCTGTGTTCGTCAGGGCCCACAGCGTCTAGCAGAAGTTCTTGCTTGTGCAGGGAGCCCCGGAACATTTGCTGAACAGGAAACGCGGACGGGACCCCGAATGCCGGAAGGCCTTTCACGTTGGGTGAGGTTTTCTGACGGTGTGAAAACTTACGAAGACAGTCCGCAACAAGGTAATGGAAGGCCCCGTGGCAGTCAGGGGGCCCAGTGCCGAGCGGGCCCTCCATTCATATATGTGAAAACTCATGGCAGTCCACAAGTAGATAATGGAAGACCCTGTGTCAGTCAGGGGGCCCGGTGCCGGGGACGGCCCTCCATTTATTTCAGCCAGGGGTTCAATACGCCGAACTGCAGTCTCTTCGCCGATTCTTGGACCACTGTGGAGATAAAAATCATTTTGCGTCAATGAAGGCTCCTGTGGCGACCTGGGGACAACTTCCCGGGTCAGAGGACCTCCCGCGTTAGGGAGCGTACCAGTGCATGATGCATCCATCTAAAGGATTCCGGTCGACCAAGGATCCCACCCCCGTGTCGCCAGAATGGTAGTCGGTCCCGGTAGGAATGGAATGCCCCTTTAGCCCCTGAACGAGAAAGACATTGCGCACCCTAATCTCCCCACCCACTACCTAATCACAATCAATCAAATCACACACCTAGTCTCTCACCCTTACCCGGAAAAGGTAAAAGGTTTCTTCAGTGTTTGAAGGAGTGGATCAAAATCCAATGAAAAATGGAAAAGCTTAATCCATGTTTGCCTGAGGACATACTTCACCGACGGGAAGTATGCCGGAAATGAAGGGGTCTCCTCGGTGTTCAATAGAGAGGATCAAAATTCAGTACAACGTGGAAAAAGGTCAGTCCGTGTTTGACGGAGGACGTCCAGTCTATGACAGAATCGACCAGTGAAACAAATTACCTAAAAGGATTGGCAGCCTGCGTGCTCGCAACATTTGGAGCAAGAATACCGATGGGTGCAGTTTCCGTCAAACCGAGCGGCGCTGGCCGCGGCAGGCAACACCAGGCGGAAGGCCCCCGCGCGCGCCAGAACGGCCGCCGCGCCAGAACGGCCGCCGTGAAATAGTGTTTTTCTCTCCTCAAAATCAATTCGCGTCATTCAAAGACTGGACTGGGCCAATATTTCGCCTCGATGATTGTGAGCATGTCCTCTGAACGGATTGACAGTTACAGCACCACGGAAAAGAAGGATTTTTGCGTTTACTTTTCCGGTTTCACCACCAGATTTCGGCACTAATTCGGGTGCTGGAAATGCCAATCCGTTCCTGCTGTCGATCTTGAAATTGCACGGATGAAATGCATACTAATATACCTTCCAAACGTTCTAAAGTATGTCCTGAAACGTACCAATGCACTTTTAAAATGCGTCATTGTTTTCGTCCGTCCGTTGACTGCCGCCTAGTGTTAGCCGCGGAGACAGGACCGTGCAGCCTGGGGAGGCTGCAATGCCGGGAGCTGCATGCACGCACGCTCATGAGTGTCTTACATACATTTTTCGTTACTCAATTCAGAATACAGATTGAACATGTCTAGAAGAGCATAGGTTCGTCATGTCAATACAAAACTTGGCTCTCATTTCGATCTACAATGTGCGTTCACGGGGTTCTCAATATCTCAGTAGAACCCGGACAAAATCAGCAAAACCCCTTAGCGCTACCTGTTTTAGAAAAAAGCAACAACGATTGTGTCCATTGAGCCTAAGTGGGCCATTTCCTGTGCTTTCCTTGGCGGGTCCTTTCATCGACATAGGGCCCTTCGTCAAGCCTGTGCCCTTACTGCCTAACCAAGACTGCCTGCGCGTTCACCCCCGCCTTGTGCTATTCTCGAACATCATCGAGTAATATCATGTGGCCTGTCGGGAAAGATTCGTCCGTGCGTATCAACGGGTGTAATTCCGTGGTGATGGAAAGAGCCAATCTGTTACGTATATTGGAATGCCAGAAGGATAGAAACTGAACTACTTTGAACATCGATCTTTCGGTATACGAGTACAGGTTGTTGCCTGAAAGCTGCGGTGTTTCACAGCCCACCGACTTGAAGCTACCGCCGGGGCATGCGTTTGCATCTATTCGGTTATTTACTTGTTTTTACTGGCAACAGAGCAGTGCTCCCCTAACAGGCGAAATCCTTAAATGAAATGAATGCATGCACAATGCACATTATTATAAACATCCATAAATGATGACGTGCCTCAAAGCTAAGTGAAAATGCTACAGACTTAAAACGCATTTGATCACTTGGGGTCTGAAGATGCAAAACTGTCATGAAAGACATCCGCACTAGTGTTGCTGGTAAAAAAAAGTGTTCACAGCGCTTGGCAGTCTGCAAGACAGACCGCTCTGTACCGTCTGCACGCCAGACAGACCGCTCTGTACCGTCTGCACGCCAGACAGACCGCTCTGTACCGTCTGCACGCCAGACAGACCGCTCTGTACCGTCTGCACGCCAGACAGACCGCTCTGTACCGTCTGCACGCCAGCGCAAGGTACAGCGAGCGGGGGTTCCGGTGCCGGTCGATCAAGGTGGCACGAGCAAGGGAAAACAGCTCAGCAAGTTTTGAGAGTCCAGTTTACCTTGGAAGATGTTTTTTCAGATAGACTAAATCATGCTGCACTCTTCGAGCCGTTAGGGAGTGAAGTTTGGAGTGGAGCAGACTGTTGTAATAAGAAAGAGAAGCTGTTTGCCTGGAGAATGCGTAAATAACCCGTTTGGCAAACTCGCGCGGCATTCTACAGACCCGAACTGAGGGGGAATGGGCCGCCCCGTCCAGACCACGCTGTAAGATTCTTAAACCGATCACATGTTTGCAAAATACGCATCCGTCACTGCGCTTCGGTTGAATTTTGACCTGCTGGTACCAACTTGGAAGGACCCGAATAAGGAAACCAAGTGCTCGATTGCCCCCCACTGACTTGGTCAGCGGCATGTAAAACAAGGGTTATGTGGTGTTCGCGGTTGCCCCAAGGTTCCTAATTTTACACGCATCTTCAAGCTACGTTCTATCGATAAAATATCTCATCTGGACGGGAGCACACCTGAACGTCACCGTGAAGGTTTTACGTTTTATTGGGTTGAGGGTCAGCTTCCAACTGACCGGCCACGCTACCGATCGATCGAGATCCTCCTGCAGCAGCAGGCCATCAGCCGGGGACGCAACTTTGCGGAAAATGTTTACCTCAGCGGCATACAAAAGGCAGCCGGGTTCAATGATGGACGCGAAATCGTTGAAAAGAATGTCTCACATTTGGAGATATTAAAGAAAGCATCAGATATGATAAAATTTGCTTACTTATGAACAATGATGCGTTTGTTTAATGAAAAAGACTGCTTTAGACGACACAATTTTTCTGTAAGGCAAATATGCTCCGCAATGCGTCATTGTTTGATTACATCATCGTACCTTGCACAACGTTGATTGAGAGCTTATTGACGGCCGATATATCTGGAAACCCTGCTCACGAACGCCAGATATGAACGACTCAACAATCATATTTTCTTGGCCTTGACCACCGTATGGCCAATGGAATGACAGGAGCTGAAGGACGTTATTATGGCGTCATGGATACCTGGGTGGTCTTGAAACAGTCTCCCTGAAATAGTCTATATATCTTCGCGGGCATGTAGCTCAGAAGCTAGACGGGTTAGGTCTTGAGAAGGGCAGGGCTGTAAACCGCATTGAATGATGTTCAAGATGATTCTTTCAGTTCAAAATCCCATACATATATAGAACGCTCCTTTTGCTTCCCCACAGCCCTATCCCGTTAAGAAAAACAGAGCTGTAGACAGCTGTCGAATGATCTTCAAGACGGCCTTTTCAGTTCAAACCCGTAGAAATATGGTACACTCCCTTAAATGAACAATAAAAAGGAGGTCTGGGGGGGGGGGGGGGGCAAGAGTGGTGCTTCCGGGACGCTGGAGGTCACCAGTTCTCTAGCGGAATTGTTCCCGTTGACGATAACCCTCTGACGTCCGTCAGACGGATTCAAGACAAACCAGCGTGCATATTCCCTCAAGTGGTATGAATGTTTCAGCTTGTGGATTAGAAGCTCGTGGCTAACGCTCTGAAACAGCCGCCGAATAATCCGTGTAAATGGCATCCATCTGGCATCGGTCCGATATGGCCTCCCAAGACAGCTTTAAGTAAGCTCATAATTTCGTGCTGCGCGAACGTCTGGGAATAAAACCATGTTGCTGAGGGCACATTGCAGGCGAGATAAGGCGAGACAGATAATATATATATAATATATAATAATAGATATAAGACGTATTATATACGATCTGTCCCAGTTTCTTTCCGAAGAAAGGAAACAGGGACATACTTCTGCAATTTGACGGTCTCTTTTTGTCGCCCTTCTTGAAAATCGGTATAGTGTTTGCCTTTTTGCACCTCCCCGGGAAGACGCCAGAACTAATCGGGAGGTTACAAAGCTGGGCCAGTGGAGCGACTAACTCGTCTACGCACTCGGTGATCGTGCGGACACTGATATTGTCAGTCCGACAGGCCTTGTTGGGACCGACTTTAGTTATCACGGATCGCACGGCTGCCTGAGAGGCTCTTAGCTGGCTCAGTGACTCGACTAGTTAGCACAGCGTATCTGGAGAGCTTTGCACCCGAAGGTTAGCAAATTTCATTGCAAAGGCGCCACTCAGTACCGCAGCGCGAGCTTGTCATCCGACACGAGAGTACGTTCAGAGTTGTACAAGACTGGCGATATGCATGACTTCTTCAAGACACATTCTAAAAATGACCAGCACCGCTTGGAGTTGGTGCTGAAGTCGCGAGTAAGTTAAGGTGCATATTGCGAGTGCTTGGATTTGGGACACAGACTTAAATAACGTCTACTTACCGCGAACTCAGCCGCGGTCCGTCGTCGTCGGAAAGCTGCCTGTTTCATCCGGAGAGCAACTCGCACCGCACCGTCGAACCAGGAGGGGGGGGGGGGGGGGAGGGGGGGGAGGGGCAGGTGCACCCCGGCGCCGGGGGATTGCCCTGGGGACGTGTCGGAGATGCCCGACTCAAGCAGCGTGTTAAGGTGTTCACTAATTGGTTAACTCTGACGTTATACAGCAGCCCCGCGGGATCAGGAAGAGGCACGGTGCACACCGCCGAGCCCAGCGCTCCTATAATTGAACGCAGCGACGCCGACTGACCACAGGCCGAGTGGTTACCAGCACACTGAGGGTGGAGATATTCTCTTGCGGTCTGAGTTTAGAAGACCGTCTGCACGTCAACCTGTTACGGCGTGCGTCAAGACCGTACAAGGTCCGTAATGTTTTCTGTTCTAGTGGGTTAGCAACCCACCGTTTCGGACGCAACAGCAAGTTGCACGTGTCGACGAATCTGGTTGTCACAATTCGACGCTCTCCGCAGGTCGGGAACGGCAACCACCAGCTGCCGGTGTCCAGCACATTCAGGGAGTGTTTGAATTTCGGACGACGGACGGCTCTGCAGTTTAGCGGATGCGCTGCTGACAGGGCAGCAGCTGTTCGGTTCAAACGTCGCGTCGTCAATCGGCAGGGCGGTAACCACGGCCAGAGTCACCGATGCTGCAGCCGGATCAGCAGCATCTCGCTGGTGGCCGAGTCTGGCAGGCGCAGCGGCAGCAGGGCCGTGCGAAAGCGCAGGTCACGCTGCCACCCGATCTCGATGGAACTAGCATGCTGTCAATGTAAAGGCCGTTAGCTCAGTAGTCCACCTAGTACGGGGCCGCGAACCCTTGCTGAATGTGGGACCCAAAAACATATGCGCAAGAATGTTAAGAAGTGGTCGGTGTGGGGGAGAGAGGGGGAGCACTGGGCTATGCGTCCGTATAATTAATCGCATCAAACCAGTCACCACCGCAGCAGGGCAGGTGGACCAACGTGCGGTCACTACTATGCACACCAGTGAGAAAACATGGAATTGACTCCCAAGAACCGTCATTGTTTTTTATCACTTTTTTGTAAAGTCATGAACAAGCAAGGAAACCGTTAATTAACTTATATCCACAGTTGGGTTATTGGCGATTTTGTCAATCCCCCTCCACCGGTTACGTCGGGCAAAAAGGCGCCCCCATCCCCACCCCCACCCCTGGTAACACTGTGCCAAGCTTACGTTCGAACTGAAAGATCCATTCGGCCTCCAGCTAACCTAGGACTGTAGAATAACAACGGAGTTTCGCCTCGTTATGAGAGCCAAGCCAACAGAATTCACTCCTATATTTTAGGTCTGCAGACGATCTTCCAGGTCAGAATGATGTCTCAAAATTAGACAAAATTGCGGAAAATCTCATTCACGGTCACAAAGCCAAAATCTGAGAACATGTTACGCTTTCAATCTATTCCAGAAAGATATTGGGTGACGCAAGCCAATAGCTTGTTCAGAGACAATGATACACTTCAAGATAAGGATCATCACTTTGTTCTGAAGTATCACATAGGTACCTACGCAGTTAACTAATTGCTCAGAATTTCGTGGAAAGTGACTATGGATTGATGTCTGACATAATCAATCACTGCCTTTTCTCCAGAAGTGCAGCTGGTCGTTCCGCTAGCCGCATTACGTTCATCAAGCTGGCAAGCGGGTTCAGATTAAATATCGAGATCGATGTGTGACCGACAAAGCGTTGGACGTTAGTTGAACTGACAACTGAGTTGTCCGCAAGCAAAAATGTTGGAATTTGTGACATTTTACGACTTTTGAACTGACCTAAGGTCACCAAAGTTTCCACTGCAAGAGGGCAATCACATATGGTGCGTCCAGTTGTGCAGGTTTGGCAGCGATCGATTTTGCATGGATCCACAAGCAGTAGTTGGTTGCTGCTGGTCACAGTGTTTTTGAACCTATTTGCTGGTCGAATTTCATCCCTTTCGACATCTTGCAATTCAATGGGTATTCCTGTCTGCATTTGTCCTTTTAATTTTCTAGATTCGACCTTTGATGCCTGCTGACTTTTAGCCCTCACTCCTGTTGAACTTTAATACTGTAAACTTTTTGTCCTCCGATTTTTCCCAATTCGACTTTGATCTCCGTTGACTCCTTTCTCCGTCGGGTTTTTGTCTCTCGACTCTTTGTTCGACTTTTTCCGTCACACATGTTTTCATTCGCTTTTTATGCGGACATCGTACTCGACGGGCTACATAGTTTCCGAAATTACAAAGAAGCTTGTGCACTGCAGTGGCTCGCTGCAGCGGTTTAAGGGAAAGGGAGCTCACACACTATCAAACTAGACCTACAGGTTTCTAACACCGTTACTTTTGCCATAAGCCGGGAAGTAAAGACGGTCGCAAGTGGTGGTAGCAATATTCATTAGCAACGCTGCGCTAGGACATATGCGCGGAGTCCCATGGCCAGCAAATTACCGCTCATGACATACTTTGAGCAGCTTGCTTGCTTTGCTGAGCAGCAGCATGCCTTGCGTTAATGGGTTTGCGTATGTCACAGCTAGAACCTTCCCGATTATGTGACTGAAGGCACCCCTTCCCCTTCCTTCCCATCCATCATATAGCCGTGTGTTTTTAAGAAGCCTGCATGTATACTTTGCATCTCGATGTTGTGCGAGCTGGGGCTGCCTTTCTTAACTTGTTGCCTGAGTGGTGACGATAGTCCATGATGACTTCAAAGTAGTGAATTTGAATGGCAATACATCCGAAGCGAGGTAAATGTCTTTCGATGGGTAATATGAGCCTATTTTGGGTGGATTGCTCAAACAATTTCTGTCGTTCCTTAACAAGGTTCTCGTCTTGTCCAGCCCCTCACATATTAAAGAAAAGCCGGCCGTAGCGGAAGGTACGAAACGATCTGCCAAATTTCCATCAAAACGTGGTGTCTCCCAAGTACGCCATACCATTCATGAATAAAACCGACAGGCAGCCACACACAGCACGCACTCTTCCGTCTGACCCGAGAGCGCTCGCGGCCGTTCCTGAGAGGTCTAGCAGCGCCGGCCGGCGCGACGGGCGCCGCGACTGTCCGACGACAATTCGCTGCGCCGTCTGCGGAATGCGACGGCTCGGTCCGTGATTGGGTGCGAGTCACCGGCCGACCGCGTCGGCGGCGGCGCCGAGGCCTCTCGAGGTGCCGTCAGAGCGAGTGGCGCTGGAGCACCGCTGCCGAGGCCCGCCGCCAGCTGACCGGCCGCCGACCGGTCCGCGTCCTGGAGCACGCGCGCACGCACACACGCACGCCGCACACACACACACACACACACACACACACACACCACACACAACATTATATATATATATATATATATTATATATATATATATATATATATATAGGAGGAATCAGACGGACCTCCATTTTTATGTTTCGCACTGCAGGACGGTTTTCATCTTCACACAT
Source organism: Pollicipes pollicipes (assembly GCF_011947565.3). NCBI lineage: Eukaryota > Metazoa > Arthropoda > Thecostraca > Pollicipedomorpha > Pollicipedidae > Pollicipes > Pollicipes pollicipes. The sequence continues at coordinate 6,897,799 of NW_023596576.1, read as the reverse complement.
TTTTACATGCTGCGTGGTATATTTCGGGGTTCAAAGTCGCATGCATTTGGTAAAAGCTTCTCTTAATTGTGGCAATCGTAAGTGGCGTCACAAAAAATCCGTGTAAAACTAGCGTATTGAGGACGCCCTACAGGCTGCTAAGGTCATCGGGGCGTATCATCGCGCAAGCACACTAAGTTTACAACCATCAGTGAGGATGGGCATCCAAGGTGTTTAAGGACAGGGACCAAGGACAAGCAAACTACGGACTTCCGAAAACTGGTGTCTTTATTATTAATATTCCCTGTGGGAGCGAGACTTCCAAAGGCGGAGCATGACACCCCACTTCAGCATGGCTGGGACGAATGCATGCAGATTCCGATTTCTGTCCCAGTCCATCCTGGTCCCGTACTCTCAGCCTCCTGGCTCTCATAAATAATTCCCGCGGAACTGCGGGAAGGCCAGTGATGTGAGTGGAATGGACAGGAGTTGGCCCGTGACCTCTGGCTTGACCTTTGGCGCGGGCCCGGTGGCCGTGTGCTCCCTTCCTTCCCGCGTGCAGCCACGCGGAGTCAATTATTCCCAGTGGTGTAAATGCGAAAGGCAAACTTTATGGTGCATCTATGCAGGGGGGTTTTATGCGTACATTTAACAGCGTGCAGGATCAGGGTTTGGCACGGGCAAGCATGGCTTGGCTGTGCAGCGTAGGCCGCTTGTCTCCCCTTGCCAGGGTGCTGTCAGGGCTGTGAGCTCGCGTCACAACACGG
>NW_023596576.1:6884573-6892073 GCF_011947565.3 Pollicipes pollicipes | reverse complement strand
GTAAAGGAATAGGCCTACGCCCATGGACTGAGCTATGCTAAATCAGGCCTGTGCCAATGTCCTGAACTACATCGTCGTTTAAAAAGTTCCCACAACATGAGAAACATATTTCAGAATAATCTGGAGCGGAGACAAGGATGAGACTAAGGGAACAAGCTCCCCTGGGCCAAGAGGTTGTATTCTAAGTACTTGGCAATTCCGCAGAAATTTGGTCCAGTCGCAGGATTTTGTGAAGAAAATTCGACGCTTGGCCTCCGTGAGGCAAAGATGGGCTACGTGCCTCGGCTGTAAAGATCTCGCGCTGCTGCCAGCGATTCGCGCCAGTCCTCGTCGTGTAACACCAAATTGTACTTAATGACCACATCCATGTATCGTGGCTCAGTTTAATGTACACTCGCTCCGCCTGCCGCATGGTATGGTGGTGCGGGTCCGAGAGATTTCGCTTAGGCGTTCTCCGCAGAGCAACCCAGGCACAGCGCACCAGGAAAGGAAAAACATGTTCATCGCACACAGATATTATATCAACGGCCGTAATTCATAAGTCGAATGGTTCTCAAACCTAACCCGCCACTGTCCATATCAAACACAGTCACTCGCCTTGAAAATAGGCCGAACAGTGAATTAAAATCAATCGTACGTTTCATACAAATCAGATTTATACGTGCAGTCACCACATCCACACGAAGGACCCCCGCCCCCCCCCCCCCCCCACAAAGGCCGCAGAGCTCGCCCTCCTTTGGCCCGTCTACAGGGACCCACCCCGCAGTGGCCACGCTGCGAGGTGCCTCGAGTGGCCGAGATTCGAGGTTTGCATAACGTGTCCGCCGGACTGACACAAGCCCGTCCATTTGCGCATGCGCACCACCCCGCTATGGCGCCTGGAAACACCTGATTCAGGGATTTTTCCATCGCTGGGCGGCCGGCCTCGGCTTCCAGAGCAGCGCGGCCGCCACATGACATCTGGCGAGAGTTCTTCGAACTAGCTGAATATTGGTGCCGATTACAGCCGAGGCCTTGCTCATACACGAGGACGGTGCCCGTCTTCCATGCAAAGCGCCCGCACCATGTCGACTGCGGAACGGCACGCGAGTGCCGTACCGCCGCGGTGAAATTTGGAATTGAAATTTTTAACAGGGGCAAACGGTACTAAAAATTTGGCGGACGTCACGTCTTTATATTTTCATGTGCACTGGAAAATCTTCAAGGGCCGCGAGTATCCGCCATCAATCGGACACGGATTTTACAGCCCATGCTACTCATGAAAGCATACACCATTTTACGTATGTAATCTGAACCATTTGTTGATGGATGGCTTTGCGGGATCCAGGCTCCGCTAAGCAGAGCTTGTTGCTGTGAGCACTCCAACCACCGACCGTACAGTTTCAGGTCAACGGTAGGGTTTGGTGGCGAACGTTTAGCGTGCCGCCAAGCACGCACGGCCATGTGAAGTCACGCACACCTTTAGCGCGGTCGTCCACCACCGGCTGCAGACCATATCTGTCAGGACAAACAATGAGGCACCTAAAGCGACTCGAACCCCCATTAGGTGTCGTTAGATGTCACTCATGTCGCCTAAAGAGACTCCCTTTTCATCCATTTTCTTTCTCTCTACGAGCTCTTTTCAAGCTCGTAGCCTCTTACTTCGAATTGTGCAGAGGCTGTATTTATCTACCCTACGTAAGGCGCCCGGGGAGTAGCACCAGGGGCACGGTCATTGGCCATTTGCTACGGGGGCAAATACCCGCTCCCCCCCCCCCCCCCCCCCCTCCAGTCCGTTCTCCGCAATGTGAGGCACAACGCGTGGAACCCGTCCCGGAAGTCGTAAAACTTGACGGCTGTTCGTGATCACACGTACCAGTTCAGCGACAGCTGAATGCCATTTCAGCGCGAGGCGTCCACATCCAACGGGCTGAAAACCTTTTTAACAACTTTTTTTCTTCGATTCATCAAGCCTACTCCCTTCAAATGTAGGCACCAAGACATGACACCGAGTACACCTCCTCGAGGCACACATAGTGCTGAGAACGACCCCCGAGAGTCACTCGCGGTCACGCGGAACGAACCGGATTTCGACGGGGCCATTGCTCTGGAGCGTGAGGCAGACGTTCATCATGCTCTCGTCGTACTGGCGGCGCGACTCGATGCGGAACTCCCTGAGCACGGCCGAGATGACGGCCTTCTCCTCCATGAGCGCGAACCTCTGGCCGATGCAGTTGCGCGGCCCGGCCGAGAAGGGCAGGTAGCTGTAGGGGTGCCGGCCGGCGGAGCGCTCCGGCTGGAACCGGTCCGGCTCGAACCGGTCCGGGTCGGGCCAGTGGCGCGGGTCACGGTGGATCATGTGCGGGAAGAAGAGTACGTTCGTGCCCGCCGGCACTTCGTAGCCCAGGATCTGAGCCGCCTCGGACAGCGTTCGGGAGTAGGAGGCCACGGGAGGGCAGACGCGCATCGATTCCTTGATGGTCCATTCCAGATACTTCATCTGGGCCAGGTCGTCTCTAGTCGGCGGTGTGTCGCGTCCGGCCATGACTTCGTCCAGTTCATCGTGGATCTTACGCTGCACCTCCGGCATCCTGCCGATGTTAAACAGCGCCCAAGTGATTCCTGATGATGTAGTGTCGTGGCCCGCGAACATGAATGTGTCCACCTCCTCGCGGATTTCTTCGTCAGTCAAAACAGTTCCATCCTTCGCGCTGGACAGCAGCAGGTCCAGGAATGCCAAACGCTTCTTGCTTGGTGTTTCACTGAACATGCTCGATTTGCCTTTCTTTAGAAGCATCTTCTTCTCCCTTATCACCGACCGGGTAAATGAGTGCAGTGAGGTTAACGCCTTGTCCTGTTCATGTTTCCAACCTAGGAGCCAGAAGATGAACTTGTTCCTGAACCGGGACTTAAGGAACCTCATGCGAATGATGTTGCCCATCGTCTGGAGGGAGGCCTTGTACTCGGAAGCAGAGTTCGACTGCGGGCTGAAGTTCACGCCCATTGCCGCCTCACAAACCACGTCCAGCGTGACGTCCCAGATCAACGGCCAGACATCGATGAAGCCGGTGCCGGCCTCTCGCAGCCGCCGCATGAGCGCGCCGCTGCGCTCATTCATCACCTCCAGGTACGGCTCCAGGATGGCGAAGTGGAAGGCGGGCGTGATGAGCTTGCGATGCGCGTGCCATTTGTGACCGGTGCTGGTGATAAGGCCAAGGCCCAGCCAGGGTCGCAACATATCGTAGCTGGTGCTCTTGTCCAGAAAGCGCTTGTTGCTCAGAACCGGCTCGGCAGCTTCGGCTGAAGACAACACTACGTAGTGGTAAGAGCCGAAACAGACGTGCATAACGCCCGGGAAACGCTCACAAAGTCCTCGCATCACCGACACGAACTCGTGCGTGTGCCGTGGCATGTCTAGCAGGTTGCCAAGAAGCGGGTACGCTGGCGGGCCGGGAATCTTCTGCAGGATCTTCGCCCGGGGCGATAGGTAACCGAACAGCACGGCGATGGCGACCAAGAAGATCAGAACGGGAATGCAAGACGAACATGCTTCGATCAGGTGGGAGAGAATGAGCACCATGGCAGCAGCGGTCTTGAGATTCTTCCGCACCCGGCACCGGTGAAGTTTCACTGCGCACCGCTGTTACAGGCGCCGGAGTCGGCAGCACCGCACCGATGCCCGTCCCCGCCTCAGTTCTGCTCCGGCTGAAGGTCACGTCGCCCGGCAACTGCAAGCGGCGGCAGCGGCAGCGCCCTCTGTAAGTGGCAGCTCGACGCAGCCCGCACGCGCGATGGAGCGACGGCCACCAGGATTTGCGACAGGGCTGGCGGTACTTGGATTTTGACGGACAGCCTTATTTATTAGGTCACAGCCCAGGTCATAGCAGCTGTGCACTGCACACTGACCATAAAAAAACACAAATAATATGTTGTGCCTTCGAATCAATGAAGTATTGTTCACGGTGTTATGTTCAAAGGTGGTTTACCGCGACAAACCGTACTCTAATTGTCCACCTCTTAAAGTACTTACGTTTTCATCTCTACCTGGCCATCTTGACACACAGTCTTGCATGAAAGCCCACGCATGTGGTGTCGCCTGTAGCCCTGCCGGCTCGAGAACACCAGGATTGACGACGAGTAGGATTTTTCTTTTGTGTTTCATTTTTTCTTTTTCTGTTGTGTGGTGCTATCGCGTGCTGCAAACTTCCCGACGTGATTTTCACCGCAATCTGTCACAGCGCACCGCTGTGAACGGTGACAGCGGACCGCCACTTCCTGCGCCATTTTTGCCCCATCCCGGGACGCCGGCCGTCCCTCAACGTACGTGGGAGCTACTTTGAGGCAGAAATTCGAGCTCTGCATCATGGTCAGAACTGGTGCGACCCTGCTGCTAGCCTAGCAGCGGCGCGCCCGTCATCTGTGCGCTGTCGGCGACGCTCCGCCAGCTCCGGGAATTTTACACTCCCCGAGCCAGGCTAGCTCGTGGAACGCTCCAAGTTCCGCTAGCGAGCCCAGGCCCCCACGAGTCAACCGCTGACTACGTCGCTGCTCTGCACAGCCTGGCTCGATCCTGTCAGTTTGGCCCCATGGAGTGCGAAATGATCGGGATGTGGTGATTGAGAAGACTCACCACCAGCGTCTCCGGGAACGGTTCCTGCAGGACAGGGGCCTGACCTTGGAGAAGATTCTCAGTCTCGCGAAGAGTTACCAACACTCCTCGCGCGAGGCTGCCTTCATCACCACTCCAGCGATAGCAACAACGCCACCTGCAGCCACAGTGGCCAAGGTCACCAGGACCAGAGGCCACGGGCGGCACCCCCAGCAGCAGCCGAACGACAGCACTAGTGACCACTGCACCAATCGTGGACGTGCTGACCATGCTCCCAGGGATGCAGCTTGTCCTGCCCGCAAGACTGCCTGCCACTCTTGCGCGGAGAAGGGACACTTCGCCAGCTGGTGCCGTGGTGGCAGCAGTGCAGCCATTGCCGGGTCAGTTCAACGAGGCCACAAACCAGTTGTCAAGGAGCTCCACATGCTGGCCTGCTCCTCAGAGGCCTCTGGCCCAACTCGTCTCACCTGACAGGTGGTGGCACCACCCAGGATGTGCCACTGCATGTGGACACAGGTGCAACATGTTGCCTGCTCAGCCTCAGCCGTTCCAAGCAACTCTTCCCTGGTGTGTCCTACCAGCTATCCAGCGCTCGGCTGTTCGTGTTCGGTTTCAGTCACCAGACTCTCACCATACCAGCGGCGCTGCCTGTCCCTGTCACCCACAATGGCAACCAAGTGGTACGCGTCCTTCTACCTAGTTGAGATGCCCGGCAAGGAAGCCATCATGGGGATGGACCTGCTGAGTGTTGGTCATCATGCTCCACCCAGCCTGCCACGCTGTGTACACAATGACAGCAGGTTCGACACCCGAGTACCACCCAGCCTACCACACTGTGTGTACAGTGACAGCAGGTTCGACACCCGAGTACCTCCCAGCCATTGAAGGGTACCAGCACCTTATCAAACTAAAGCCAGATGCTGTGTCCACAGCTTACAAGCTTCGTAGACTGACTCTGTGAGTGAGGGATGAGGTGTTGGCTGAGGTGCAGCACTTGCATGAAGCAGGCATCATCCGGAGGATCGACGCCTCCCAGTGGGCGAGCCCGCTCACGGTGTCTCGCAAAAAGGACGGCAGCATCAGGATCTCTGTGGTCCTGCGAGGCCCCAACTCCCAGGCCGTGGCAGAGGTGCACCCTCTCCCCACCACCGACGAGCTCGAGTCCAAGCTCCGCGCATCGGTCTACAGCCGGATCGACCTGAAGACGGCCCACCGTCAGCTGCGCCTGCACGAGGAGTCCCGCGACATCACCGCCTTCCTCGCCGGATAGCCTGATGCATGAAACAAGGGTCCCGTTCGGCCTGGTGTCCAGCGGCGGCGCCTTCCAAAAGCTCTTGAGTAACCTGCTTCAGGGCATCGAGGGCTGTGGCCACTACCTGGGTGACATCCTGTTGGCTGGCCGCGATCAGCAGGAACATGATAAGGGTCTCCGCACCGTGCTGGACCGCCTCTATCAGGTCACCGTCACCATCAACATGGAGAAGTCCTCATTCAGCCAGGTGTGGGTGGAGTTCTGCGGACGTCAGCTGTCCCAAAACGGAGTGGTCCCACTCCTGTCTGCCACCAAGGCCGCGGTCGAGGCCCTGCCTCCCACTAACGTGTAGGAGCTCCGTAACCTCCTGGGCACAACTGGCTGGTCCAGCCGATTCGTGCCCCAGTACTCACCAGTGGCCAGGCCTCTTGCTGCCATGCTGTCTTTCATCTCTGCGAGACCGGTGATGAAGCCCTTCAACGCGAGCCTCCGCCCCGCTGTGATGTCCGACGCCAGTAACCGCGGCGCAGGCGCCGTCCTGACCCAAGTTCAGCCAGACGGTGCTGAACGTTCCGTCGCGTACTGGTCACGATCGTTCACCGACACAGAGTGACGCTACTCTGTTTTTTTTTCTCTCGAAAAGAAGGCCCTCAGTGCCGTCAACGCTATGGAGCATTGGCGGGTGTACCTGTGAGGCCGCTCCTTCACCCTGAAGACGGGCAACCCGGCGCTCACGACGCTGCTCACGCCGAAGTCGGCCATCTGCGCCGGCGAGCGGGTCGCCAGATGACAGGCCCGTCTGCTGCCGTACTCGTGCGCGGTGGATTACCGCCCCGGCCACAGCGTACCGGTCGCCGACACCCTGTCCCGCCTCCCACTGTCGGACACGGCGGCCGCCGAGACCGACAGTGACGAAACCGTCGCCCTTGTCACCGACGAGGCTACCGACGAGGACGCCATCCGCGCGGCGTCCGCCGCCGATCCAGTCCTGGCGGAGCTGCGGTCGACCATCCGCACCGGCTGGCCGGACGCCGCGCAAAAGTGACCGCCACAGACACACGACTTTTACGCCGTGCGGCATGAGCTGCAAGTGTGTGAAGACGGCATTGTGCTGCGGGGCCCGTACCGCGCCGGCGTCCCGGTCGCTCTGCGCACCAAGTACCTGGAGCTGGCCCACCCGCGAGCGCGACGGCGTGGTGCGCACCAAATAGACCCTAAGCGATCTGGCGTGGTGGTCCGGGATGGCGAAGGTCGCTGCAGGACTGGTCACAGACTGCCCGGCCTGCCACGCCAAGGACGCCGTGCTGGCACGGCAGGCGCGCCCCGCGCCGCTCCAGCCGGCCGCTCTCCCGGACCGGCCGTGGGCCAGACATGGACTCATCATTGCGGGCCAGAACCACGGTGCACCACCGTCCGCCAGATACACCATAACAATGATAGAGGTCGTTTAGATGCCAACAAGGCGTTTAGGTGTTAACAAATGTCGGAAGGTCATTTACTGAAATGTATGTGGTCATTTACTGAAATAGTCCGACAGCGACTGTGGAGACTGAGGACGTCATCCGGTTTCTCAGTCTGGCCTGGTCCCGAGAGGGGTTCTGCGCAGGGCTGGCGATGGACAATGGCCTGCAGTTTACCAGTGAGAAGTTCCGCTAGTGCC
>NW_023596576.1:6855482-6882982 GCF_011947565.3 Pollicipes pollicipes | reverse complement strand
CGCCGACAGACAAGTGGGCAGGCATTCGAAATCCAGCCAAGATGCCAGCAACCGCGAAGGTTGAATGACAGGCGGTTGCTGCGGAAAGAAGAAGCACAAACAACGATTACTGGATGAGTCGTGGAAAGCATCCGTGCTACCACGGCTGGCGCACCTCAGCAGCCTAATATACGGCTGACGATAATATCTCACAATACCCGCAAGTGAAACAAGCCTAGGCGACCTGGCCGAAGGGCCGAACGGCCCGATGGTCCGGGAAGAAACCCTGATACCAGCTGTCAGGTCAAGAGCCGACGCGGCCGTCGACTGTCAGAAACCGCTGGGGCAAAACTCAGAACTTCGAAAGATCGATGGGAAGAAACTGGGAGGAACCCACGGTGAGGCGACTGGTCGCAGGGCGGAAGCTGGGAAGGCCAAGAGGCGATCCTCAGCGGGAAGAGGGAGAAAAACCTGGCAGGACCGTCCCCGAGCAAAGAAAAGACCAGAAAAGGGAACGAGAACGAGACAGACTCGACAGGAAGGAAGGGTGGGAGCTAGCCTGGGCGGTGGCGCCCCCCCCCCCCCCCCCCCCCCCCACGGGGGCCGCTTAGTGCACGGCGGCGACCGGGTCATATCCCAGCATCCACCGTTTCACGACAGCAAACGTAAGTCGGAGAGTCGAATGAAACATTAAACAGTCAACAGTCTGCTCTTTCCCTGCCCGCATTCCTTTGTCAACATCCCTATTCCCTAAGTGCGTCTGCTGTTTTCGTACGCTTCCATCAACGCCCATCATGTGAAATCACCACTTCCGCCGCCGTGGTTTTGCCGTAGCTTTAGAACCCCAAATACATACCCTCCTTGCAATTTTTGCGCATTTTCTGGTCACTGCACGACTTGAAACATTTGTTTATAAGTGTCTTGCCCGCCAACGTCATGCTGTAATATTTTATTTAACCGTTACCATGCTGGGTTTACTATAGTAAGCATAATTGCGGTGACTTTTTTGTTACAGCTATCTTTTAATGCAATGTCATGATATTTTGTTAAAATGGTCTTTTCAGCAGCTTTGGTTTTATGTTTTCTGTTTGAAATGAATTCACGGTCTGCGCCGGGCTCGGCACAGGCTCCAGGATTTAGCTCCCTTTAATGTGTCCGATCTACTAATAAATAACAACAAACAAACAACTAATAAACAAAAAAAAAAAACGCGGAGTGGTGCGATGCCAAATTTTTCGTACTTTTTATATATCCATCTTGTACCCGAGGGAGTGTGTCGGTAGCGCAGTGGTTAAGTTGTGCGTTTGGGAAATCAGGTGTATAGGGTTCGGTTCCCCGCGGTGCCCGCCCTTCCTGGCAGGATGTGAAGCAGGCGACGTCATATAGTCGCAACAGCTAAGTGCGTGCTAAGGCCCAAATGACGACGTGTACTGGGTGAAATTTTAAAATTCCAAGTGGGTCATTGCGCTAGCTGAGATCAGTCTGATGTTAAAGTTAAAAAATAAAGGCTTCAAAACTTGTTTAAGCATGGGCAGATTTGGAAGATATATTGCAGAAACGCTCCGTTATGAATTCATGAGTGCATGTCCTCTGACTGTTCTGATTTAATCTATAAGCATTTTTATGACTTGTAGGCAAATGACTTCCAACAAGTATGCCAGCGGTGGCTGCCCGGGCTAGTAGGCACTAGTATTGCTCCTGAAGGATATGGCCCGTGCGTTATTGATCACTGTCAAACACGTTCCTAACAAGGCTTATATGGTTTGGTTCCAAGGCTTCTTACAATGTTCTTGTTCTTTAACAAATTGAATTTAAGTAGTTAAGTAAAGGAATAGGCCTACGCCCATGGACTGAGCTATGCTAAATCAGGCCTGTGCCAATGGCCTGAACTACATCGTCGTTAAAAAGTTCCCACAACATGAGAAACATATTTCAGAATAATCTGGAGCGGAGACAAGGATGAGACTAAGGGAACAAGCTCCCCTGGGCCAAGAGGTGTATTCTAAGTACTTGGCAATTCCGCAGAAATTTGGTCCAGTCGCAGGATTTGGAAGAAAATTCGACGCTTGGCCTCCGTGAGGCAAAGATGGGCTACGTGCCTCGGCTGTAAAGATCTCGCGCTGCTGGCCAGCGATTCGCGCCAGTCCTCGTCGTGTAACACCAAATTGTACTTAATGACCACATCCATGTATCGTGGCTCAGTTTAATGTACACTCGCTCCGCCTGCCGCATGGTATGGGTGTGCGGGTCCGAGAGATTTCGCTTAGCGTTCTCCGCAGAGCAACCCCGGCACAGCGCACCAGGAAAGGAAAAACATGTTCATCGCACACATATATTACATCAACGGCCGTAATCAAAGTCGAATGGTTCTCAAACCTAACCCGCCACTGTCCATATCCAAACACAGTCACTCGCCTTGAAAATAGGCCGAACAGTGAATTAAAATCAATCGTACGTTTCATACAAATCAGATTTATACGTGCAGTCACCCACATCCACACGAAGGACCCCCCGCCCCCCCCCCCCCCCCCCCCCCCCACAAAGGCCGCAGAGCTCGCCCTCTTTGGCCCGTCTACAGGGACCCACCCCGCAGTGGCCACGCTGCGAGGTGCCTCGAGTGGCCGAGATTCGAGGTTTGCATAACGTGTCCGCCGGACTGACACAAGCCCGTCCATTGCGCATGCGCACCACCCCGCTATGGCGCCTGGAACACCTGATTCAGGGATTTTTTCCATCGCTGGGCGGCCGGCCTCGGCTTCCAGAGCCAGCGCGGCCGCCACATGCCATCTGGCGAGAGTTCTTCGAACTAGCTGAATATTGGTGCCGATTACAGCCGAGGCCTGCTCCATACACGAGACGGTGCCCGTCTTCCATGCAAAGCGCCCGCACCATGTCGACTGCGGAACGGCACGCGAGTGCCGTATCGCCGCGGGTGAAATTTTTTACAGGGCAACGGTACTAAAAATTTGGCGGACGGTCACGTCTTTATATTTTCATGGTGCACTGGAAAATCTTCAAGGGCCGCGAGTATCCGCCATCAATCGGACACGGATTTTCAGCCCATGCTACTCATGAAAGCATACACCATTTTACGTATGTAATCTGAACCATTTGTTGATGGATGGCTTTGCGGGATCCAGGCTTCCGCTAAGCAGAGCTTGTTGCGTGAGCACTCCAACCACCGACCGTACAGTTTTCAGGTCAACGGTAGGGTTTGGTGGCGAACGTTTAGCGTGCCGCCAAGCACGGCACGGCCATGTGACGTCACGCAACCTTTAGCGCGGTCGTCACCACCGGCTGCAGACCATATCTGTCAAGGACAAACAATGAGCACCTAAAGCGACTCGAACCCCATTAGGTTGTTAGATGTCACTCATGTCGCCTAAAGAGACTCCTTTTCATCCATTTTCTTTCTCTCTACGAGCTCTTTTCAAGCTCGTAGCCTTCTTACTTCGAATTGTGCAGAGGCTGTATTTATCTACCCTACGTAAGCGCCCGGGGGTAGCACCAGGGGCACTGTCATTGGCCATTTGCTACGGGGGCAAATACCCGCTCCCCCCCCCTCCCCCCCCCCCTCCAGTCCGTTCTCCGCAATGTGAGGCACAACGCGTGGAACCCGTCCCGGAAGTCGTAAAACTTGACGGCTGTTCGTGATCACACGTACCAGTTCAGCGACAGCTGAATGCCATTTCAGCGCGAGGCGTCCACATCCAACGGGCTGAAAACCTTTTTAACAACTTTTTTTCTTCGATTCATCAAGCCTACTCCCTTCAAATGTAGGCACCAAGACATGACACCGAGTACACCTCCTCGAGGCACACATAGTGCTGAGAACGACCCCCGAGAGTCACTCGCGGTCACGCGGAACGAACCGGATTTCGACGGGGCCATTGCTCTGGAGCGTGAGGCAGACGTTCATCATGCTCTCGTCGTACTGGCGGCGCGACTCGATGCGGAACTCCCTGAGCACGGCCGAGATGACGGCCTTCTCCTCCATGAGCGCGAACCTCTGGCCGATGCAGTTGCGCGGCCCGGCCGAGAAGGGCAGGTAGCTGTAGGGGTGCCGGCCGGCGGAGCGCTCCGGCTGGAACCGGTCCGGCTCGAACCGGTCCGGGTCGGGCCAGTGGCGCGGGTCACGGTGGATCATGTGCGGGAAGAAGAGTACGTTCGTGCCCGCCGGCACTTCGTAGCCCAGGATCTGAGCCGCCTCGGACAGCGTTCGGGAGTAGGAGGCCACGGGAGGGCAGACGCGCATCGATTCCTTGATGGTCCATTCCAGATACTTCATCTGGGCCAGGTCGTCTCTAGTCGGCGGTGTGTCGCGTCCGGCCATGACTTCGTCCAGTTCATCGTGGATCTTACGCTGCACCTCCGGCATCCTGCCGATGTTAAACAGCGCCCAAGTGATTCCTGATGATGTAGTGTCGTGGCCCGCGAACATGAATGTGTCCACCTCCTCGCGGATTTCTTCGTCAGTCAAAACAGTTCCATCCTTCGCGCTGGACAGCAGCAGGTCCAGGAATGCCAAACGCTTCTTGCTTGGTGTTTCACTGAACATGCTCGATTTGCCTTTCTTTAGAAGCATCTTCTTCTCCCTTATCACCGACCGGGTAAATGAGTGCAGTGAGGTTAACGCCTTGTCCTGTTCATGTTTCCAACCTAGGAGCCAGAAGATGAACTTGTTCCTGAACCGGGACTTAAGGAACCTCATGCGAATGATGTTGCCCATCGTCTGGAGGGAGGCCTTGTACTCGGAAGCAGAGTTCGACTGCGGGCTGAAGTTCACGCCCATTGCCGCCTCACAAACCACGTCCAGCGTGACGTCCCAGATCAACGGCCAGACATCGATGAAGCCGGTGCCGGCCTCTCGCAGCCGCCGCATGAGCGCGCCGCTGCGCTCATTCATCACCTCCAGGTACGGCTCCAGGATGGCGAAGTGGAAGGCGGGCGTGATGAGCTTGCGATGCGCGTGCCATTTGTGACCGGTGCTGGTGATAAGGCCAAGGCCCAGCCAGGGTCGCAACATATCGTAGCTGGTGCTCTTGTCCAGAAAGCGCTTGTTGCTCAGAACCGGCTCGGCAGCTTCGGCTGAAGACAACACTACGTAGTGGTAAGAGCCGAAACAGACGTGCATAACGCCCGGGAAACGCTCACAAAGTCCTCGCATCACCGACACGAACTCGTGCGTGTGCCGTGGCATGTCTAGCAGGTTGCCAAGAAGCGGGTACGCTGGCGGGCCGGGAATCTTCTGCAGGATCTTCGCCCGGGGCGATAGGTAACCGAACAGCACGGCGATGGCGACCAAGAAGATCAGAACGGGAATGCAAGACGAACATGCTTCGATCAGGTGGGAGAGAATGAGCACCATGGCAGCAGCGGTCTTGAGATTCTTCCGCACCCGGCACCGGTGAAGTTTCACTGCGCACCGCTGTTACAGGCGCCGGAGTCGGCAGCACCGCACCGATGCCCGTCCCCGCCTCAGTTCTGCTCCGGCTGAAGGTCACGTCGCCCGGCAACTGCAAGCGGCGGCAGCGGCAGCGCCCTCTGTAAGTGGCAGCTCGACGCAGCCCGCACGCGCGATGGAGCGACGGCCACCAGGATTTGCGACAGGGCTGGCGGTACTTGGATTTTGACGGACAGCCTTATTTATTAGGTCACAGCCCAGGTCATAGCAGCTGTGCACTGCACACTGACCATAAAAAAACACAAATAATATGTTGTGCCTTCGAATCAATGAAGTATTGTTCACGGTGTTATGTTCAAAGGTGGTTTACCGCGACAAACCGTACTCTAATTGTCCACCTCTTAAAGTACTTACGTTTTCATCTCTACCTGGCCATCTTGACACACAGTCTTGCATGAAAGCCCACGCATGTGGTGTCGCCTGTAGCCCTGCCGGCTCGAGAACACCAGGATTGACGACGAGTAGGATTTTTCTTTTGTGTTTCATTTTTTCTTTTTCTGTTGTGTGGTGCTATCGCGTGCTGCAAACTTCCCGACGTGATTTTCACCGCAATCTGTCACAGCGCACCGCTGTGAACGGTGACAGCGGACCGCCACTTCCTGCGCCATTTTTGCCCCATCCCGGGACGCCGGCCGTCCCTCAACGTACGTGGGAGCTACTTTGAGGCAGAAATTCGAGCTCTGCATCATGGTCAGAACTGGTGCGACCCTGCTGCTAGCCTAGCAGCGGCGCGCCCGTCATCTGTGCGCTGTCGGCGACGCTCCGCCAGCTCCGGGAATTTTACACTCCCCGAGCCAGGCTAGCTCGTGGAACGCTCCAAGTTCCGCTAGCGAGCCCAGGCCCCCACGAGTCAACCGCTGACTACGTCGCTGCTCTGCACAGCCTGGCTCGATCCTGTCAGTTTGGCCCCATGGAGTGCGAAATGATCGGGATGTGGTGATTGAGAAGACTCACCACCAGCGTCTCCGGGAACGGTTCCTGCAGGACAGGGGCCTGACCTTGGAGAAGATTCTCAGTCTCGCGAAGAGTTACCAACACTCCTCGCGCGAGGCTGCCTTCATCACCACTCCAGCGATAGCAACAACGCCACCTGCAGCCACAGTGGCCAAGGTCACCAGGACCAGAGGCCACGGGCGGCACCCCCAGCAGCAGCCGAACGACAGCACTAGTGACCACTGCACCAATCGTGGACGTGCTGACCATGCTCCCAGGGATGCAGCTTGTCCTGCCCGCAAGACTGCCTGCCACTCTTGCGCGGAGAAGGGACACTTCGCCAGCTGGTGCCGTGGTGGCAGCAGTGCAGCCATTGCCGGGTCAGTTCAACGAGGCCACAAACCAGTTGTCAAGGAGCTCCACATGCTGGCCTGCTCCTCAGAGGCCTCTGGCCCAACTCGTCTCACCTGACAGGTGGTGGCACCACCCAGGATGTGCCACTGCATGTGGACACAGGTGCAACATGTTGCCTGCTCAGCCTCAGCCGTTCCAAGCAACTCTTCCCTGGTGTGTCCTACCAGCTATCCAGCGCTCGGCTGTTCGTGTTCGGTTTCAGTCACCAGACTCTCACCATACCAGCGGCGCTGCCTGTCCCTGTCACCCACAATGGCAACCAAGTGGTACGCGTCCTTCTACCTAGTTGAGATGCCCGGCAAGGAAGCCATCATGGGGATGGACCTGCTGAGTGTTGGTCATCATGCTCCACCCAGCCTGCCACGCTGTGTACACAATGACAGCAGGTTCGACACCCGAGTACCACCCAGCCTACCACACTGTGTGTACAGTGACAGCAGGTTCGACACCCGAGTACCTCCCAGCCTCCCGCACTGTGTATACAGTGACAGCAGGTTCGACACCCGAGTACCACCCAGCCTCTCACACTGTGTGTACAGTGACAGCAGGTTCGACACCCGAGTACCTCCCAGCCATTGAAGGGTACCAGCACCTTATCAAACTAAAGCCAGATGCTGTGTCCACAGCTTACAAGCTTCGTAGACTGACTCTGTGAGTGAGGGATGAGGTGTTGGCTGAGGTGCAGCACTTGCATGAAGCAGGCATCATCCGGAGGATCGACGCCTCCCAGTGGGCGAGCCCGCTCACGGTGTCTCGCAAAAAGGACGGCAGCATCAGGATCTCTGTGGTCCTGCGAGGCCCCAACTCCCAGGCCGTGGCAGAGGTGCACCCTCTCCCCACCACCGACGAGCTCGAGTCCAAGCTCCGCGCATCGGTCTACAGCCGGATCGACCTGAAGACGGCCCACCGTCAGCTGCGCCTGCACGAGGAGTCCCGCGACATCACCGCCTTCCTCGCCGGATAGCCTGATGCATGAAACAAGGGTCCCGTTCGGCCTGGTGTCCAGCGGCGGCGCCTTCCAAAAGCTCTTGAGTAACCTGCTTCAGGGCATCGAGGGCTGTGGCCACTACCTGGGTGACATCCTGTTGGCTGGCCGCGATCAGCAGGAACATGATAAGGGTCTCCGCACCGTGCTGGACCGCCTCTATCAGGTCACCGTCACCATCAACATGGAGAAGTCCTCATTCAGCCAGGTGTGGGTGGAGTTCTGCGGACGTCAGCTGTCCCAAAACGGAGTGGTCCCACTCCTGTCTGCCACCAAGGCCGCGGTCGAGGCCCTGCCTCCCACTAACGTGTAGGAGCTCCGTAACCTCCTGGGCACAACTGGCTGGTCCAGCCGATTCGTGCCCCAGTACTCACCAGTGGCCAGGCCTCTTGCTGCCATGCTGTCTTTCATCTCTGCGAGACCGGTGATGAAGCCCTTCAACGCGAGCCTCCGCCCCGCTGTGATGTCCGACGCCAGTAACCGCGGCGCAGGCGCCGTCCTGACCCAAGTTCAGCCAGACGGTGCTGAACGTTCCGTCGCGTACTGGTCACGATCGTTCACCGACACAGAGTGACGCTACTCTGTTTTTTTTTCTCTCGAAAAGAAGGCCCTCAGTGCCGTCAACGCTATGGAGCATTGGCGGGTGTACCTGTGAGGCCGCTCCTTCACCCTGAAGACGGGCAACCCGGCGCTCACGACGCTGCTCACGCCGAAGTCGGCCATCTGCGCCGGCGAGCGGGTCGCCAGATGACAGGCCCGTCTGCTGCCGTACTCGTGCGCGGTGGATTACCGCCCCGGCCACAGCGTACCGGTCGCCGACACCCTGTCCCGCCTCCCACTGTCGGACACGGCGGCCGCCGAGACCGACAGTGACGAAACCGTCGCCCTTGTCACCGACGAGGCTACCGACGAGGACGCCATCCGCGCGGCGTCCGCCGCCGATCCAGTCCTGGCGGAGCTGCGGTCGACCATCCGCACCGGCTGGCCGGACGCCGCGCAAAAGTGACCGCCACAGACACACGACTTTTACGCCGTGCGGCATGAGCTGCAAGTGTGTGAAGACGGCATTGTGCTGCGGGGCCCGTACCGCGCCGGCGTCCCGGTCGCTCTGCGCACCAAGTACCTGGAGCTGGCCCACCCGCGAGCGCGACGGCGTGGTGCGCACCAAATAGACCCTAAGCGATCTGGCGTGGTGGTCCGGGATGGCGAAGGTCGCTGCAGGACTGGTCACAGACTGCCCGGCCTGCCACGCCAAGGACGCCGTGCTGGCACGGCAGGCGCGCCCCGCGCCGCTCCAGCCGGCCGCTCTCCCGGACCGGCCGTGGGCCAGACATGGACTCATCATTGCGGGCCAGAACCACGGTGCACCACCGTCCGCCAGATACACCATAACAATGATAGAGGTCGTTTAGATGCCAACAAGGCGTTTAGGTGTTAACAAATGTCGGAAGGTCATTTACTGAAATGTATGTGGTCATTTACTGAAATAGTCCGACAGCGACTGTGGAGACTGAGGACGTCATCCGGTTTCTCAGTCTGGCCTGGTCCCGAGAGGGGTTCTGCGCAGGGCTGGCGATGGACAATGGCCTGCAGTTTACCAGTGAGAAGTTCCGCTAGTGCCTCACCGAACGCGGGAGGCGTTCGGTGAGGCACTAGCGGAACTAGTGGGTCGGCCACGCGGCGACGCCGCAGTGGAGCGGCTCAACTGAGAGGTGAAGGCGTGGGTCCACGGAGTCACACAACTGGTACGGCGCACGGCTGCGAACCTCATAAACCACGTGCGCCAGCGTCTCGTGCAGCACAGGGCAACACCGCACTGCACCACCGGCGAGTCGCCTTCCGTGCTGCTGCACGGACATCGCATGCGCCTCAACCTGCCGGCCGCCACAGTGGCGCCGCCACGCGATGGCGCACTTAGGCGCCGAGTTGAGAACGGCCCGAACCGCGAGCTGCGGACTTCCTCGAAAGAGCGCCGCCGCTTTCTGCCCCGGCGTCTGATGTAAATACGTGACTGGAAATATGTAAGCCTTTGAGGGCTGGCGGATCCAGTGCCCATAGATGGTTCACCGTGACAAACCGTGCTCATGTGCGCCTTTTAAGGTACCAGCCGTTTCACCTCTACCCGGCCATTGGGAAATACAGTCTTACGTTGAAAACCCAAGCGTGTTATCTCGTGTGTAGTCCTGCCGTTCCGAGAGTACAATACACGGTTCCTCTGACCGAGATGATGCCGAGATGACCCGAAAACAGATGGTGACATCCAATCGGCTATGCGCTGACAGTCACTACATTATTGCCTTTGGGTGCGACAAACGGATGCGATTTCCCACTCAGGTCAAGGAGCTGGAACCCCCTTCAACTTTGAGAAAAAGGGGGCCAAAAGATGGGAGGAGGCTTGTTTTTTGTCGCATTTTGGGAGGAACTTCGGTCATTTTGCGCTGCTCAGCTCCCAACTTTGTGAGATCCCTTGGTGCATCATGCCACCACCCATGGTGGTCGCTGATATTTGAATTTAAAATGATTGTCCTGATCGGGCGCCATATAACTTAATGATTTTCCATACCGTCGTCGCGAAAAATTTGTCCTCTGTACCGACAATGGGGAAAGGGGTCTAAGGTCCGATGCAGCCTCACCCCTTGGCTGCGTCGCTGTAAAAAAGCTTGAGTATACGCAAAAAAACAGCCGTTCCCAAGTGTACGCCATTTCCCCTTTACTTGGGCAGCGAGGGGGTGGACCGGCAGCACAAACATTCGTGCCCTCTCCCCCCTCCCCGCTGCGTCGGGGCACGTGAAGAAGCGGGGCTGTCCTTTACTTGCAACCAGCCACTGCCTGCAAGGTTAACATCATGATCAGGCAAAACTTCGCACGCTATTTATTAGTAATGCATTTCCTTGTGCGCTAAACCTCGTATTCAGGTATTCGCATCGCATTGCTCTGTACGCAAATCGGGTGCGTAAATATTCGCACGTGCAAATCTTCGTATCCGCAAACTGCGATTTCTTTGGACAGCATTTCTTTCTGTAAACATTTCCTGCTACCCTGTTTCTTCGTGCAAGCATCTACTCGCGTCGTGTTTCTTACCATACGCCGTTATTTGGATTCCGTTTCTTGGTAAATCCTTCGATCGCATTTCTTCACACGCGCCATTCTTCACATCGCATTTGTTTCCATGGGCTACACTTCATATCACGTTTTGTTTCGCGTACGCCTCACTCTGCATCGCATTTTTTCGCCTTCGCAATCCTTCGTATGAAATTCGTGGTCCTGAGAGGAAAAACGTTGGTTAGAAGTGAGCGCTTACTTTTTGGACAAAGTTCAGTCGTTATTATCATCAAGTAAGGATTTGGTTTCGACAGATCCATGTGTTGTTCGTGCCTACAGAAAAGTGACTGATTCTTCCACGGTCGCTCAATTTATTATCGCTTCGGTGTTCAAGGAATTATCGTACAGTTTTTTTCTTTTCAGTTGCTAGATCAGACGCGCACAATTCGATCAACAATACCGGCTTTCTCGGAATCCTCATGAATACCTCAGCGTTTCCACTGAAACATCTGACCATGCAAGGAGCAGTCTCATTTTACTCCCTGTTCACCAACATGTAAGTAATACATTTCATTCACCTTACTCGTTCTAATGTGGTTGGTCGGTAATGTATACAATACATAAATGCGTCAGAATGTTTGCGTAATAAATGCTACGAAAGCTTGAAACACTGCTTAGACAAAGGGATGTGCGAACACGAGACTATTGTACCGCGAACTCAACGAAACGTTATACTTTGGATCTGATTTCTCCCCACGACGTTTACCACAGTGGCTCTCCTCGGGGGCGCACTTATGATCGGTGACAAAAAGGGACAACTTTGCGAGCCCATTGGTGACAACAATGTCAAAAATAGAAACAGATTACAGCATGCCAGACCGTATAACAACATGCCATCACAGTTGGACGAAACTCAGCCCTGCGTGTTGGTCTGTGCTCACTATCGCTTCCAGCGCGAGCTTGCGCAAAGCGCATGTCGAAACGTTGATACTTCGCTGTTTGAGCAAATCGAGCCACAGCATGTTGCCAAACATGTTAGCTTTAATAAGGATGTTTTGATGTAGGTGAAGCGAATATACTACAGACTATACTATGCCACTGCTGACGTCACAGATCATCAGTGCATTTCACATATTGCTCCAGCCAGGACTCACTTTACATACGAAACAGCATGAAATACCAAATAACTAAGCTTTATACTAGTCATAAGAATCGTGGCCGATCAGGACATCTTGTGACGAACGTGATCAGTTCGCTACGCGGCGTTTTAAATCAGTCGTGCCGCTTGAGACAGATGGGCTAGAATGTTCGCCACACGGTAATGAATTGGGTTCAATGCAAGACTGCAGGCTGCCGTTGATTTTATTCGTGTCGTGAGAAGCTGACTGGCTTGAAAAGGGTAGCTAAACATAAGTTGTTGTTTTTTAGGGCGCTGCCTAGCTTTTCTAAGGATCTGCCATGGAGAGCGTCCCTGGTAACAGCGTTCGAAGCTCTGCCAGTCTGGGAGGCTTGTTGTTTGTTGATGCCTGGGCTGTAGCTTCAAGGGTCAATCCCGGGGGATGTTGGAGTGACACATGTCAGGGATTCGTCCCGGGATTCTTGCTGCTGAACTGGGCAGCGACTTTGGGGCAAGAGGTCGAGCATCGCTGGTGTGGGCCTTGAACATTACCCGTTGCACCTTAGACTTAGGGTACTGACCGGTGGACAGGTGTGAGATCAAACACTTTCAAATGTTATCATATTGTGCATAGAGCTAAATGAATGTGATATAGATGCTTAAAAAATGTCGTCTACATCTGCTGATACCAATGCTGTTTGAGATTCGCGCTATTTGATTGGATAATGTCAGGGGTATCAATTTTTGTAAATCATGGGGGGGGGGGGCAGTGCCCGATGACCCACCCCACTACCCGCACCATTTTTTTCGCAATGGACTTAGCCCACTTTATTCTGATAAAGAGTAACCAATATCTCAATTTTCACATGATTAGGAGTTGTAGATAATCTAAGCAGCGTAGTTATCATGCAGGCGCAGATCTCGAAGGGCGGGGGAGGGGCACTAGGGGCATGCGCCCCTTCAGGCCGGAAAGTGAATGCACCTTTCTAGAGGCCACCGCAAGGCGCCGAAGTCACTCTTCTATGGCGGACACGGGCGGTGTCACGTATTTTTATGTGGAGGACGGGGACTGAATTCCTTATTAATGGCTTATGTCATTTCCATGCTCCGGAGCTTTTCGCTTTAACTCCACAAACCGTTACGCGTTTGACGGCCCTATGTGTGTAGGTTTATTACATCGTTTATTCGCTCAGCTGCTACCATGTCTATTTGGCGGCGAGAGCAAACACGGTTTTTATTTAGCGGATGGGAGCGTTTGGGGATTTGTAGATACACTTCCCTATACGACAAAATATATGTTTTCTGTCTATGGGTCGATAAACATCCGGTTACCTTAACGGATCCAGTTCCGGGGTTTGGGGAGCAGCCATTCAGCCAAATTGCATTAACTACTCCAATGTTCTTTGTTGGCCTGGGATACTTTGTCTTCTTTGTTGTCCTTTGTTGTCATGTCACAACATCCCGTGGAAAACAACGGGGCTTTATTGAAGTTGCTGTTTTTACGTGACCAGCGAGCGGCGTGTGAAAATTGTGACGGAAATTTGGCGTTGGGATCGCAATTTTTTGAATCATATTGACATACACATATTGGTGATATGTTATTGAGACTAAAAGCAAACTCCTTCAAGTGAATGCATGAAATGCGCTGTATGAATATCGGTGGGGATGAGTTTGTTGTTACTGGTAACTATTTGTATACCTTTAAGTGGAAAAGGCTCCTCTAGATATCACAACTTCTCTGTTTAGTAGACACGCTGCTCAATAGACCACTCCTTGATTACGTCATCGTACATTGCACAACATTGAATTAGAGCCAAATGACGGTCGTTACATCCAGAAATAATGCTCACAGACGCCAGATATGAACGACTCGACAATTATATTTTTCCTTGCCATGATCACCGCATGGATAATGGAATGACAGGATTGTATTTTTTTTCCCGGGACACTGTCTGCTGGTGATGGTGCCACGAGTCAGTCGGCTGCAGCTATCAATGCATCATCAAGGAGTCATTTGAATGATCAAGGTTGTGTCGGTTGATTATGTATTTCCAATGCAGACCGTTGGTGCTCGCATAATGGCATCGTGCGCATACAGTCGTACATGCTACGCACGGCTTAAAATCATTTAAGTTGTTCAGTGTATTTGGGAGGATCATCGTGCACATAGATTAAGAGTGACACTGTTTTGTGTGACACCGTACTTAGGCTTTTGCCCGTGGGCTGCTTGTGTTCTGAACAAACGAATTAACTACTCATATTCCTTTAGATAAAGGCCTCAGCTGAAATATCAATTCAACTATCTTTCCTTTCTCCCGGTGATTATGCGAGGAATACGGCCAACAGTACCGTTTTGACCAAAAATCATCCAGGCTTTGATTTCCTCATCGTTGGTATGAATACTTCCAATGTTTACATTTATATTAATTTTCTCTTAGGGACTATGTACATTTCCGAAAAAAATAATGTGACCAGGTGAGCTCGCACTAAACGGGGTAGGGGAAGGCCTTCTCTACACCTTTGGTGCATGTTCCGGACTGTTAACGAATATGCCGTATGGGAAAAGCTACTCCATGTTTGGGTATGTAACAGCAGAAAGATAGGACAGCTTACTATCCGGCACCCCGCACTGCGCGCTTTTCACTGTGGGAGCTTCTGTCATCCGTAGACCTATCACCAGCAGGCGCTCCCGACGTTCAGCGGCTGAAGAGGCGAATGATGCAGATGCAGGCCCAGCACCGAACTATTCGCCTGAACCGGCGCCGGGATTGCTCGCCTGCTGCGTCAGGTGTGAGCTGGCGCCGGGGATTGCTCGCCTGCTGCGCCAGGTGTGAACTGGCGCCGGGATTGCTCGCCTGCTGCGCCAGGTGTGAACTGGCGCCGGGATTGCTCGCCTGCTGCGCCAGGTGTGAACTGGCGCCGGGATTGCTCGCCTGCTGCGCCAGGTGTGAACCGGCGCCGGGATTGCTCGCCTGCTGCGCCAGGTGTGAACTGGCGCCGGGGACTGCTCGCCTGCTGCGCCAGGTGTGAACTGGCGCCGGGATTGCTCGCCTGCTGTGCCAGGTGTGAACTGGCGCCGGGATTGCTCGCCTGCTGCGCCAGGTGTGAACCGGCGCCGGGATTGCTCGCCTGCTGCGCCAGGTGTGAACTGGCGCCGGGGACTGCTCGCCTGCTGCGCCAGGTGTGAACTGGCGCCGGGGATTGCTCGCCTGCTGCGTCAGGTGTCAGCTGGCGCCGGGGATTGCTTGCCTGCTGCGCCAAGTGTGCTACCAGCTCCCACCGAAAACAGGAGGATTGCTCGCCTGCTGCGCCAGGTGTGCTACCAGCTCCCACCGAAAACAAGGGGATTGCTCGCCTGCTGCGCCAGGCATGCTACCAGCTCCAACCGAAAACAGGGGACCTGCAACGTGTCCAGACCAGTGACATCTAATCCAGCATCATCAACTCAAGTCGTTCAACTTAGTAATTCAGCTGGCATCGACTGGCCGAGGTTCGACAGAAGGCCTGAAAAGTGTCGCCAAAGCTGTCCCACTATGCTCTATCAGCCGGAAGGTCTATGCATTCGTTCGGCATGTCAGGGGGGTCCCTGCCTCCAGACGGCACGCTGACAAGGTAGATGCCTGGCTCCCAGCTTGGTACCGGCATCCTCCATGGAACTCCAGCCAATCTCAAGTCAGCCCATCCGGATGCTAAAGCTAGCAGGGGAGACGATGGACACGCTGGGGCGCATCTCCTGCCTCTGCTTCCACTAGATGACATTGCACAATCGACGGTCGTGTGACTACATCCTTTTTCCACACGATGAATATCGCTATCAGCTGATCCGCTGCATTGAATATGACTTGCCTGAACCTTATGAGGGGCGACTGTGATACGTCTCAGGGTGCATGCTGTTTGGGACTCGAGAGAGTCTTAGCCAGTATTTGCTGAGTATAGGCAGGACGGACCAGCGGGACCTTATTTACCCTCTGCATCATAAAATAAGTAATAATCAGGACCCACGTCCAGCTAATGACTAGGTCCCAGTTGCACATTGACTTGGCTGCTCTGGTTACATGGAGCTGCGCCACTTTGCCTGGCCGGGTACGGGCAGGGGCCCCGGCTGAGGACCCTAAAACGTCTAAGCTTCCTGCGCTTTTATTGCCGACCGATCATGGAATATATTTCGGCCGGGAAGTCAGGGACACGCCGGGCCAGGTCAAGCAGGCCAAAGGCACAGGCCAGGCAAGTCAGGGACACGCGCACACTCGTTTCGTAAAACAATCTTAGCCTTCATCGGTATTTGAACATGCTGTCCTTTCGCGTGGTGTGCCTGACCAGGGCGGCTATAAATATTGACTAAGACCTGGAAGTTTCAGGAGCGAATCCAGGATTTCGTCAGGGGAGAGGGCACGAAACACTATGGGGCCCCCTAGGGTTTGGGGCCCTCTAAAATATCCTTGCATTCCGGTCATTCCTTTTATGAATAAAAACATTATATATATATATATATATATATATAATATATATATATATATATATATACTGTTCGATATCGTTCGATCGTTCGGTATCGTTCGGTACCGTTCGGCTCGGTCAGTCTCTTTCACTCGTCGTCGACACGCATCCGTCGGCTGATGCCATATTTTGAGGTTCGAATATTGGGCCAGGAAGAGGGCATACGCGTCCTCTCCCTGGCGGCGCCCGCGATATAATGTTTCACAAGGCAAAAAAGAGGAAACGTGGGAAGGCAGACTTGTACTGAACACATACATACATATTAAATAAAACGGAACCCATCTTAGTCTACGCAGCTCGATCAAGCCAGGTGTGCTTACCTATGCGCATGCATGGAGCTTACTCATTTTCAACAGAGCATGTTAAATCCTGTGATTTTGAAGCTAACTGTTTCAGAAAAACAGCCAAAATAAACTCAAGCTGGCTGCTAAATGCCATCGAAGGCAAGAACGAACTTCATTTCTAGCCTATTTACGGATAGCCGGCTGGGCGAGGTAATTAGCTGATGGCTGATGACTACTGCAGAAGCTTTACTTGGTTTCAAGGGAGTGCATGCTATCGTAACATTCAAAATATGGTAAGAACGTGATGCACAAGTATAATAAGTCACGCTCAATAGCCAAGGGAAATGACACATGCGACGTCGGCGGCACGTATAATGCTGTTCGACGATCGCACGTAAAAATTCATCGGCGCATATCCGACTGCTTATCTAAGGCTAAGGCACCCATGCCAATAGGGACGAAACATGAGCGACCATGGGCGCCTCAGGACGCAAACAAACAGGCTCTTGTCAACAAGCATAGGGTCCTTAGAGCAAGCAAAAAGAACCCAGGACCAACGTGGTGTGTCCCTACACGACCGGTAGTGCCCCGGCAGGCTGACATGTAAGGCCCCAGTCAAAGCACAGGACCCTCTGAGCAAAGGGGAATTACGCAAGACCATGAATTAATACCCCTGTGCGATCAAGAGCACCCGGGCAGATTAATAGCAGCAGCCTTGACAAGAGTGAAGAGCCCTCCGAAAATGGGGTCGAAGTGAAAAAGCTCTAAATAAAAGTGGAGGGCCCCTAAGCATCGAGTGTTTCGGTGCCTTATCACATGTAAGCTCCAGCAACAGCACAAGGTCCTCCGAGCAAGTGGAAAGAACCCGATATTATATGATGGGCCCTGAACAACTGAGTGCACTCGGGCATATGATGTCCTGGAAAAAGCGTACAGAGCCTTTCGGTAGACCTGGAAAGATCCGTGGAGGAAAACTTGATCGATCGAGAGTGCTCAGGCATGGAAGTAGACACCATCTTAACAGCGGCATTGGGCCCTAATAGAAAATGCGAAAAGATCAAGAGCAACGTGGAAAGTCTCTTAGCGACTGGACTGACTCGGCAAGTGGACACATAGGGTGCGAGCAACAGCGCAATGTCTCTGGCCAGCGCAATGACCCTCAAAATTTCCCCCAAGCAGCACTTCCTCATTCAGCAAAAAACTTAATTTATCTGCTTATGAACTCTTTACTCTTGCCAGCAACCGTTCTTGGTCGTCTGTAGGCCCAAAGACGTGCAATTGTGCCGTGTGCAATGTTTTGTTAGAAAACTGCTTCCGTTCGGCCAGTTGTGAGCTCCTTTGGGGATTAAAGGTTCCCTCGACATGGTTCATGGGGGCATGATTCCGTGCCTTCCCCTCTCCGCCTCCATCCGCCACCGGCCCGAACAGCTTAACAGATGGGGCCCGCCAAGAACACAGGATTATCCACTCAAATAAAAAGCAGCCAAAACACTGCATGGAGAGCCTTGGAATAATCGAGTGTGCCCGAGCAGGTAACAGATGGGAGCCCCCGACAAGAGCGCAGGGCCAGTTCCCGAGCAAGTTATAATATAGGGCCCCCCCGTCAAGAGCGTAGGGACCTCCATTCAAATAGGAAGTCCGTCAACAAGACCAAATGTCGAGAGCCCCGAATGTTCAAGTGTGTCCGAGCAGGTTGACAGATAGGGCCGATTTTCAACTGACAAACATCAGAATACTCACCACAGAAAGAACTAGTGTTCGTCAAAAAGTTTTGAACCCTCAAGGTCACCCTTTAAGGTTGATATTTTGGTATTCCTTCAAGGTCAATGTTTAAGGCGAATATTTTGATGTCTGTAAGTTTAAATCGGTTGGTAGTTTTGGGGTGATATGGAGTTCCCCGTCCTTTGAGCCCGAGTTTGACCTTAAAAAGAACATTGGGAAAATGACCATGAGAGATCAGGACTTTTTCACGGACACTAGTTCTTTTTAGTGTGAATATTCTGGCAGTGGCAGGTTTAAAATTAGCCGGTAATTTTTGGGTGATTAGGAGTTCCCGTCCCCTTGAGTCCGCGTTTGACCTTAAATAATGACCTTGAGAGGTCATGACTTTTTAAGGGCGCTAGTTCTTTCTATGGCGAATATTTTGACAGTTGCAAGTCTTAATCAACCAGTAATTTTGGGGTGATATAAAGTTCCCCGTCGTTTAAGGCCATGCTTGACTTTGAATAATGACCCTGAGAGGTCAGGAATTTGTCACGAACGCTAATTCTATCTGTGGTGAATATTCTGACATTTGCAAGCTGAAAATCGGCCAGCTATCTTTTGGTGATTTCGATTTCTCCGTCATTTGAGCCCGTGTTTGACCTTGAAGGGTGACCTCAAGAAGTTAGGACTTTTTGAAGGAAGCTAGTTCTTTCGGTTGCAAATATTCTGGCGTCTGCAAGTTGAAGATCGGCCGTTAATTTTCTAGTGATATCGAGTTCTCCGTCCTTTGACCTAGCTTTTGAAGTTGAAAGGCAAATTATATTGCAAAATAAGGGTCATTTTTGGTGTCTTCAAGCCACAATTGAAATTGAGATCTTTTTAAAAAAAAAGAAATCAGTACTACTCGCTGAATAAATCGCTGAATAAATTGCTAACTTCACGGATATTCAAGACCCGACATAGAGGTCGCCCAACAATCGAATGTGCCGGAGCAGCTTATTAGAAGGGGCCACGACAAGAACGTAAGGTTCTACATTCAAATAGGAAGTACCCATAACCCAGCGCAGAAGGCCCCAAAAGGTGGACTGTACCCGAGCAGATTATCAGGTGATCCCGAAGGAGCGCGGGGTCCTAAATTCAAACACCAAGACCCGATGTGCAGGGTTCTCGAACAATCCAGTGTGGCCGAACGGCGAGGCGAACAGAGGGGGGCCCGACAAATGCGTAGGCCCCCCGCCCCCATTCAAATAGGATGCACCCAAAACCCGATATAGAGGGCCCCCGAACGACTGAATGTGCCCGAGCAGGTTATTAGATAGGCCCCTGGCAAGAGCGTAGGATCCCCATTCAAATAAAACGTACCCAACGCATAATGTGAAGGCAGGACCTAGGAATGTTCCTTAACAATCAAAGTAACCCTGCAAGTGGGAACATAGGTCCCCCAGAAACAGCATATGGACCCTGGACACCGTAATATGGTTTAGAATTTCCAGTTAACAACTTTTTCAATCATGGAAGATCCTTTCTCTCTTTTCGCTGGCACTTCCCTTTCGCTTGTAGCTGTTCTTGGTGGCCTGGAAATCCAAAGACGTCCAATCTTGTTGAGTTTTGTGTTAAAAAACTGCACCTGTTCGGTCCCCTATGGGCCCCTTCGGAGCCTATGGACCCCTTCGTCGCCCAAGGGGCGGGGGCATGGTCCCGTGGCTAACCCTCTGTATCCGCCCCTAGGAAGTTTCAAGAATTCTGTTGGACAAGTCCACCAGAGGGTCCCAGTTATGATGTGCATATTAAACTGGCTACATTGGGGTGCAGTTTTAAGTCCATCTGGCGCTTTTGAACTCATAAATGCTTCTTCATGCCGACCGTCTCAAGGAAACAACACGGCGGATGATTCTCGAATGACTAACCTATAGAAATGGTTTAACTGTTGATTCTACTAATTTCATCACGTTTGCCTTGATATTCTATCTACTCCACTAGGTTAACATCTCATATTACATGGGATCGCTGATGTCCTTGAACACGTACGCAGCCGGCCTGGCGTTTAAGAAATGCTCCCATGACGTCACATGCAGACTTGCACAGAGGCGCACGCAGCAGGGAGCCATCTATTCTGCACGGCCTTGCTGCGGTCTCTCTCTCGCACGACCTTGGTTACCACTAGAGCAGGAGGGAAGGGTGTGTTGTGGGTGTGGTGGCGCCGTAATAGACTATTGCCCGATATCCTATTGCTTTGCAAGCAACCAAGACTGTATAGGAGACAAGCAGCCTTGCAGGAGTGCTTTGTTCTAAGGGCCTTGAGGCGTTGGTGGCTGATTTCAATTTTTGAGAATTCAATTTTTGCTGATGTATTAGGGTAATTTTGTTCTCAAACACTTTCGGAAAACAACGAATCTTAAACTAACGAGCGGTAGTGGACAAGTCTGAAATAGTCGTCAAGTCATCTGAAGTCTGAAGATGGAAGACACCTCAGAGGAGGTGAGTGGAAAACAAATGTGATCGTGTGTTAGGTTTGTGTGACCAGCGGGCAGTGCTTGACACAGGGATATACATTTGATGGCCCAGAAAACAAAAGTCCTGGGTTCTGTGCAGAGTTAAAATATTTTTGTTACCAGTGCAAGCCCTTCTTTAAGGACAAAATTCTGCCTGAAACCTGTGTGGTGTGCGTGGATAGAGTTGTCTGTGAAATGCTTCACATGCATTGAGGCTAAGGGTTTTATGGAACATGTAGGTAGCTTAACAAAAGTGGGAGAGAAAGGCATTATGTAGTGTGATATTACACTCATGTGATTGCAGCATTGTCTGCAGGGAAGTGTTCCTACCGCACAGGGTGTGTATGGGCATCTGCGCTGTCTCATGCTCGTCTGCTGGACTTCAGACTAACCAAAATGTGCTGAAGTTACCAAATTATTTTGTGATAACTATTTTTTGGAAAACAAGTTTTCAGGTAAATGTCTCATTTCCATAATTTCCCAAAACATTGGCCCCATGTACTGAAAGTGGTGGCCACTGTGCACCAAACTCGTATTGCTTGAATTTATGTTGCATGGATGCCAACATTTCTATGGCTGCTCTGGGCATGTTGAGTGTAATTTTTTTCGCATTTGGGTTGTGGCCTGTGCTGAAATTTTGAAGAATGCAACTTAATTTTGTAAAGTCATAACCATTGGCTGCCTCACATCATAACTTAAATGCCCTGTTACACCCCTGTGCTGGCTACCAGAACCATGTTGGATAACAGAACAGCACCAGGTAGGACTAGATAGATGAGGACCTGGTCCCATTCAGTCCTACCTGGTCTTAACATATAGGTATTACAGGTAAATGAAAAAGATAAATGAAGGTGCCTGCAGGCATAGTGTGGATCAATGTCTGTGGCATGGGGCATCTTTACCTTTGAATATTATGAAAGCTTTAGGTGAAATTGTTTCCTGAATATAAGTAGGTAACCCTGTGCTGACAATGCCTCCCCAGTGCTTACCCAGCCTGACTTAAAAATGATGCAGGACCTGTATCAATTTGGCTGGAGATGCAGGGAACAGCCTGCTGTACCACTCATTTGTCTGTCTCTGCCTTAATTGTTGCATCTGAATAGAATGTTAGGTGTCTGTTTCTGTGCTTATTTGTTGCATCTGAATGGCATGTTCAGCTGGGCTGCGGTCAGCCCAATTTCTGTTGTATTACCACTGGGCAGGCACGGACAGCAATGTCTATCTGCATTTGTTTGGCAAATGCCTCTTCATGCATGGGTTGATTTCCAACTGAATTTAGTGATGCCCATGATCCACTGATCAGATATTTGCACAGAATATGTGCTCACATGTTGCATAGTTGGATTGCCCATGGAGATAATATCTGGATTTTAGGTCATATCCTAACCTATGTGTAACATTTAAGGAACAAATGAATTGGTAACATGATCCACAAACTTATATTTCATGCTTTTATTTCCAGACACAGTTTGTGGTGGATGAAGTCAGCAATATAATCAAGGAGGCTGTGGGAAAGCACCATTGGTGGGAACACCTACCAACAGGCAAAAGTCAACCAGTGGGCATCCAGTGTTGTTGAATCATGCTTGGGTGCCCTCACTAAACTGCAGAAACCTTTCAAATATATTGGTAAGCTTGCAGATATTTAAACCACACTTGACTATGCACTGTTGCTCTAGTATTTGCACTTACACTCTAAGCGCTAAAGTCATTAGTCCATTGTGGGTACAACATCCAGCTGCGTGACACATGTGTACTGCAATGCTTGTCCTGGCCCATGATGGCATGCCATTTGACTGTTGGGTCACTCTCTGTCACAGTCTGTGGCCATGTCTTGTGACACTAGAAGAGACCATCACAAATCCTTCTGTGGGCACTGATAGGTCCTGTTGGCTGACCTCTCATAATATCCTAATGACTGGATTTGTAGCATCTCTTGCAGCTGATCTTTGTGATGACCTCGAGCGATGTCTCCAGTGACCAGCGTCATCATGCAGAAGACAGGCGCCGGCCTACACACGGCCAGCTCCTGCTACTGGGACAACAGCACCGACGGCAGCTGCACCGTCCGCTGGGAGAACAAGACCATGTACTGCATCGTCTCCGTGTTCGGGCTGGCCATCTGATTGGGCGCTGTGGGCCCTCCGCGGTGACCCACGTCATCCGCAGCCCCAAGGAGACTTGGATCGGGTGCAGCGTCGAGGCAGTTCGACGCTGATGTCTGGAGTTGACAGTGGCCTTTCCGGGACCGAAGCGCCTTGGACCATTTCGGCAGTGGACTAGCATGCTTGCTGTGCACAGCTCCCCAGCAGCAGTGGACTAGCACGCTTGCTGTGCACGGCTCCCCGGCAGCAAGTCTAGTTACTGGAGTCGTGGTCACATTCCAAGGCATGCCAGCGGCTCGCTGCTTTTAGAAGTGTTCGGACCTAGTCGAAAGATGGGATGACGTTTAATTATTGTTTTCGTTGCATGCACATGTTCAATAAATATGACAATTAACCATAACCGAATTTGCGGCTGCTCTTTTCTACCCAGACCAGTACCAATGCAGGAAACATAACGGTACTGTATTTACAGAAAACAACGGCAGGCACCTTGAGTTAGCGTTCAGTCCACGCCGAGCTCCAGCAGCACAAAACCCACCGGACCTGCCACACCTACAGGTCGAACGTTTTGCTGTGTTTCTTCTCAGTGTCGTCGCTGAGCAGCGCCAGACCGGCCTCTATCGCGTCGCCGATGTCGGCAGGCGCGGGGGGCCGGCCGCGCCGCCCGCGGCCACCACCGCCGAAGTACTCGGCCGTGGCAGGTGGCGCCACCTCCGGCGCCGGCGCCGCGCCCGCCCTCCGGTGGCACGCAGTCCGGGTCGGTCAGGTCGGCAGCGGCTGCCTGGCGGGCCGGTAGCTGGGGGCGCGCCGGCTCGGTACCGGCGCCGGACGCCGGACGGCCTCCAGCCGAGGGGCCGGCGTACTCCGGGAACAGACTGGCGGCGGGCGCCGGCGCCGCCGCCGCCACCGGAGCGCTGCTCGTCTGATACGACCCGCTGCTGGGCGAGAAACGCACCGTCTCTGCCGGGAACCGGCTGGGTGGTCTTGGGCTGGCCGGCAGGCTGTGTGCGTCTGACCCGTGCTGGCTGCGGACCTGGCCGTTGTGGACGCGTGACGCTGCCACGTGGGCCGGTAACTGCCCAGTATAAGACAGGTACTTCGTAACGTTGTGCGGTAACGGCGATGGATTGGGCGGAAACAGCGTTGAATGGGATGGAGATCGCGTCTCAGTCGGTGGCAGCTTGTGCTGGCTTCAGCGGACGCTGCGCCGTATTGGGCGGAAAGCCGCACATTGGGCGGGAAATGCCACTACGTTGTTCGAATACTGCAGTACGTCTGTTGGGGATAGCACTCCACTTGTTTGAAACAGAGATGCGTCCGGCGGTCCTGCCGAGTCGATCTGTGCCGGGCCGACGTGCTGCGGTGGTCCGCTGATGACATGTGGCGGCGGGCCGCTGGTGACCAATGTGGCGGCGGGCCGCTGACGACATGTGGCGGCGGGCCGCTGACGACATGTGGCGGCGGACCGCTGACGACATGTGGGCCGGCGGGCCGCTGACGACATGTGGGCGGCGGCCGCTGACGACATGTGGCGCGGACCGCTGACGACATGTGGCGGCGGACCGCTGACGACATGTGGCGGGGCCGCTGACGACATGTGGCGGCGGGCCGCTGACGACATGTGGGCGGACCGCTGACGACATGTGGCGGCGGGCCGCTGACGACATGTGGCGCGACCGCTGACACATGTGGCGGCGGACCGCTGACGACATGTGGCGGCGGCCGCCGACGACATGTGGCGGCGGGCCGCTGGCAATATGTGGCGGTGGTCCGCTGGTGACATGTGGCGGCGGGCCGCTGGTGACATGTGGCGGCGGTCCGGTTGTGACCTGCGTTGGTGGACCGCTGGTAACATGTGGCGGTCCGCTGGTGACATGTGTCGGTGGTCCGGTTGTGACCTGCGTTGGCGGGCCGCTTGTGACCTGCGTTGGCGGGCCGCCGCCAGAGGTGGAGCCTGCGCCGGCCGGTTCCACAGCGTCCGCAGACACCGTCCTGCAGCCGCCGTCCTCCAGCCGCCGCGGCAGCTCTGGGATCGCCGCCGATGTGGCGGTGGTGGCGGTGGCGGTGGGGCCCTGGCGGCCGCGGCCCCGCCTGCCCGGCTCGTACTGAGTCGGCGGGGCGAACTCTGGCCTCCGATCCTGCCGCTGCTGCTCCACCCACTGTTCCTGGGTCAGCACTGCGGCACAGGGCGGGCACCACGTCATAGGCAATACCACACTACAAGACCATAGGCACCTGCGACGCTTCTGATCTACCAAGAGTGTCCCTGCCTGTGCGCAGAGTATTTCACAGTTCGTACTGCGGTGGTCGGAAACACATGCTACAAAATACTTAAATAATCTGTTGATCATCATCTTATCATCTAGCTTGCCTGTGATGACTCAAATACGCAATTAAACGTTAGAAACGCATGACCCGGTCGAAGTGGCACAAATCTGGGGTTCACGCACACACGCAGCGTTCCAAACGCGTCATTTTGAGACGATATAGCACTGGTATGCCTGTCCGGCACCTACGAAAACGTGGTGAATGAGTGTCAGCAATCCCTGCGACTGGGTACTCCAGACTGGTAAACTGGAAGGGTACTTAAGAGCCAGTAAACTCGCAGGGACAACAAAATGACATCCACTTTGAAGGCCGATGGCAAGACATGTACACGGGAGCCACTCACGTGGCCTTTTGGAGACGCCCTCCTTTCCAAGATCCCATTCTCGGATAAACTTCTGCCTTTCCTCCTCCCGTCTGTCTTGCTTCCGCCTTCTTGTCCAGCTCTCTTGCGTCGGTACGGCGGGAGCAGCCACCGGAGCTGGCGTTTCGTCTTCATCTGCTGACTGTTCCCTTTCCAGCGCATCTGGAAAAGGGGACACTCCGTCAGCCGCCAGCGCCCCCCCCCCCCCCCCCCTGGAAAAACGACATCCAACGCGCCCCTGACATGCCCAAGTCACAAAAAACTAACACGCGTGGATTGCACTTGATAACGGTTGCCTGCTTACCCTGGTAGTCAATTTCCTTTGTTGCACCCGCGCTGCGCTCAAGCCAACGACAGAGGTGTCTGCACGCGCTTCGCGCGAAAGCGTGCGACAGCCTGCCGGCGGATACCATGGACTCTGGACTATTCAAACGTGGCTTGACAAGTAGCCCGGCGGATGCCATGGACTCTGGACCGTTCAAACGTGGGTGGACAATAAGCGCAACGGGTGCGATGAACCCTGGACCGTTCAAACGTGACTTACAACTAGCCCAGCGCGCCTGTGCAAAGACGGATGATTCAACAGGGAGGGTGGGGAAAGAACCATGCATAGGCGAGTGGTTGGCTGGCGCAACTGACAATATGGTCAATCGTCTTGTTTCATCAATAATGAAACGTTGCCATAAAACGGCGACGATCCTTGCACTACGAGGAGTAAGCATGCCTGCTGCGGAGTCGTTAACACGCTGAGGTGTGTGTGTGTGTGTGGGGGGGGGGGTCAATTTGCCGCCCCCCCCCCTCCCGAGGGTATTTCCGGAGTGATTTCCGAACAGCGCGGGGTAGCCGCGCCCAATTTTGCATAGCTGTATGCAATTGAATAGCGAATCGTTTGGTATCAAAAATTCATACGTACCTTGTAAGGTCACTGACCTACGGCATGTCAACATCAAGGCATGGATTCGGCGAAGTCAATTTCTAGGGAGTCGTTCAATCTGATGCGACAACGGAGTGATAGACAAGCTATGCGTCTCTAAGATACTTTTTATTAGGCAACCACAATGGAATAAACAGATTCCAGTGACCTAAGATTAGGTATGAATGTCAGACCAGGGTCAAAACCAACCTGTTTTATTACTCTAGGGCTTGCTGTACGGAGTAATTTCTGGTGCTCACTTCAAAGCTTCTGCTAACAGGAACCACATTATACACTTTTCATGAACTTCTTTGAGGCCAGAATAGCTTACTTACCTAAAATGACCCACGTCAACAATTTGTTTCACAACATACTGCCTAGAGCCATCTTTGTCGCTTATTCAGGTGCAAGACTAAAAGCAGACTTGTATGATTTTGGTCACTATAGCCGTCAAGCGGTCAAACAAGGTTACTGCCCCTACATGAGCATGCAACCTTTTGCTTAGAACACGTGTCTAAGTTCTGGGGGCGCTTTGGGCACCAACCTGGAGTTTGGCCTTGTCTGACCTTTTTGACCCGAAGGTCATGACCTGGGAACCACGGTTTGACCCAAGTGAGTTCACGTACAGGCCCACACATCCTTTGAATTTTGTGTCTCTAGCTCTTAGTTTCTGAGATCTCAGGGGGTTTGAACTGATCCCCAGCCCAGCGAAGGGTATCCACCGGCAACCCGAACACGTGTCGAGGAGTTAGTAGTCAGTGTCAGGTCAGTGTACATCAAAAATAGTCGAGTCAGGCTGGTTTGTTATACCATAGGCCAACACCTATGGTCTGTTACGTCCAGGTTTCGAAATCTCCCGCCGAAAGTCGCAAATGAGTTGAC